>NC_053163.1:158046791-158398756 GCF_016835505.1 Polypterus senegalus
TATAACACAAGGTAAAGTATATGAGAGTGGAAATGAATGCACACACACACACACACACTCTTGATTTGCTTTTACTCCTCCTTCTGCTGGTTTCCTGTTGTATTGCTTGATTGTTAAAGATCTGGTATCTTGTTCAAAGGACTACCTGGTGCTTTCAGTTAATCACAGTCTTCTTCTGACATTATAACTTGGCTGACGTTGACTTCTCTATTTAAATTTCATAAGACAAGTGTTTACACTCCAAACTCTGAGACCAGTATAAGCAATTATAGTTATTCAGACACAGGGGTATAGAGGCAGAGGAACTTCCAGGAAAGGTGGAATGTTTTGAAAACAAATACCGGACAATAATGAACTTAATAAAGATAAAGTAATATTCTTAATAAATCCTGTATGTCATGTGATTGCTCCATCTATGCGAAGAAAAGATGCGCTGTTAGCCGAAATGAAAGTGTTGGTAACATTGGTTTTTTAGCCACAGGTAAAATGTAGCTTTGCAATAGCAATAATTTGGTTATTTCACAACCAACCATTTCTTGCATTTTCCACAACTTTTTGAACGCCCTTGCAATGCGTGTGGTAATATGAAGCTATATATAGTTCGCCACCACTCTTCATGAGTTAAAGCAAGCTGCATTCTTGCAAATCACTGTTTTTTCTGGTGTTGTTGGTGTGACTGATGGCACACACTTCAAGATCATTCTCCCAAGTGTGTATGAGCATGCATATATGAAATCCCAGAAAAAGAACTGCCATGTGGGTATGTGCCACGGCTAGAAGGAGCATTACATCGGCGACATTTTCTGAGAGTGAAGCGTGCTGCACAAGCCAATCAAATGTGCCTCTGCTACAGCATACACAATGCAGGTACGACAGACATGGAGAGCTGTCAGCGCAGACTCTGTGATTGTAAGAAGGAAAAGAGTGCATGAACCACCTTTCTTTGAGGACCAGAGGTCCACGTTTTTTCTATCTATTGTCATTACTGTTGTCTTTGTGGTGGAGCCTTAGCGTTGGTATCAGAAAACTACAAAACATCATCATGATTTCAGAGTAAACTACAAAAGTCCTTAATGAGTACCACTTTGTAGTTCAGAGTGCCATAAAATCTTGACTTTATTCATTCTCAGACATGGCCTCCTATTCCATGCCGGGTGTAGGCTGCTTCATAACCACTTCCCATGTTCTACTCTGGGGTCAAACAAATTCTTATTCTATTCAGTGTTTAGTACAATTCCAAGGAGTAATTCTGAGACTCCCAGTAAATGTGAAAACCGTTTATGGGATGGATTGCTCCTCTGTTAAAGTTCTTATTTTTTGTGCTATTTAATTCATAGTTCGGTTTTGTGAGTCTGAACTTTATTAAAACAGTCTTCTAGAGATGCTTGAATCGATAAGCCACTGATCGAAAATCGGATTATTTTCACTAAAAATAAGGCTTGATTGATGAATTGGCTGATCATAAAAAACGATCTTTTCAGCCCCTGCTTTTCTTAGCCTTACAGCAAATTAGTTGCAGAGCTCCTTTACGTAGGGTGGAGACATTGTCCTCTGCCATTAGACAAATGTCAAGGAAAGCCACTTTACTGATCTCAGGATTTTTTATTTTGTCCTTTTAAATTAAAACTGACACCAGTTAAGTTTGGACAGCAAGCTTGTTTTAACTGCAGCAGCTTACATTTTCAACTGAGAAAAAGAAAAGATAGACACATTTAAAATGGCTGTTTAGTTAACAATAGTCTTGTTATTTTAACAGAAAAATGTCTCTCTTACTGATAAATCTGTTAAGCGTGTTAGTCTTTTGTCGTCTTGATAAATAAATTATAAACATTTAATACATTTGCAGTTTTTTAAAAGATCTGTACTGTGTTAATTGTGTGTAATAAACTAGTAATATATAATTAAAATGGTAATCAATATTTATAATTACACCTCAAGAATTATGAGTGCCTAGCGGACACAATAAAGAATAAAACACCAGTATAAATATAGTAAATGTATACTTTAGAAGAAAAAAGAAAAAAAAAGAAGCCATATTGCAGTTAATTAAAAATGAATAGATCCTATAAGTGCATATACATTTACATTTAAGAAGCGTTTAATTGTCATTACCAATTAATTATGTGATTGTATGTATATATCTACCCAAAAATAACGGGATTGGGGGTATTGTTTTAATTCTTACTTACTAAAACTTTAGTCTCCTTCAGAGTACTCACCATGTGAATGAATGCACTTGTGCCAACGGTGTTTTTCTGTTTGACTTTCCTCCACAGTACAAAAACGCTTTCCTTTGAATTCTTTTTTTCACATGCAGGAACAAGAAAATGACATTTCCCCTCTTTTGAAAGTCGTATACCTGTGTTTTACTTAACGCTTCTTCTTTAAAAGCAGTTTCAAGCATCACTACAGTTTCGGAAGCAGTTTTCCCTAAGAGAAAACGAAAGTTAACACAGACTCGCTGTTCTCAATGATCACCCGTCAAAGAACTTGCAGAACACGTTTAATAAGCACCAAGAAAAACCGACACGGAATACCGTATGAGCAGTCGGAGCAACATCGCTTGGCAGACTGCCACAGAATACTGTAAGTGTGCTACACCTAGTGGCGAAATTCGCAACAAAGTCGAGATTGTACGCCAGATACAGATTCCGGTTATTTTTGGGTACCCTCTTATATTTCATTTTTTTGTTGTTGGAGAAATGGTGAAAACAATTTTTTTTTAATTAAGCCTTGTTTAAAAAAAAAAAAAAAGAAAGAAGCAATATGACAGCTTGTAATTATAAGCATTTTATTTTCTTTTATGCCATATTTATTATGGATACATATTTTTGTATGTATTTTAAGGAAATTTTATTTATTTTACTATTTTTATGGTCACTGAACAAACAATAAGTTTACAGAATTTCATTTTGTTAATAAAAAATGAGCAGTTAATACCTGTGATCTATAGTTTAATTATAAAAATACACCTTAATATAGGTTTTGCAGGAGCTCTTAGCGTAAAACATTTTTTTAAAAGAAAAAAGTACGGTAATCGGTCAATCAAGTAACACAATTGGTGATCGGTATTGATCTAAAAAAAAAAAACCCCTGATCAGAGCATCCCTACAATCTTCAGTATGACTTGTTTCAATCACCGTAAACATGCCACTGTTAACTAAAGTGCCAATGGTGTAAAAATATCGGACCAAGACCGTGCATGTATAGACTATGAACCGTGTTTCGTATCTTCCTTCTTCAGCTGCCAGCAATTGACATTCTGTTCACATCAGTTGTAGGATGTCATTGATTCCAACTCATTGTAAGAGAGAATAACATGTAAAAATTGTACACCTTAGAATCCAAAAAATAACCGGATTCTGTACCTGGCACGCAATCTCGACTTAGTTTTGAATTTCACCGCTAGGTGTAGCACACTTACAGTATTCAGGGGCAGTCTGCCAAAATGCATTGCTCTGTACTGTTCGTGCGGAATTCCGTGTCAGGTTTTTCTTGGCACTTATTAAACATGTTCTGCAATTTTTGTGACGCGAGTCTGCGTTAAATTTTGTTTCCTTTTAGGGAAAGCAGCTGCAGAAACTGTAGTGATGCTTCAAACTGCTTTTAATGAGGAAGCTTTAAGTAAAACACAGGTCTATGAGTTGTTTTCCTGTTTCAAACGAGGGGAAATGTCACTTGGAGACCAACCGAGATCTGCCCGACCTTCCACAATTAGGATTGACAAAAATCTTGAAAAAGTTTGCAATGCAATTTACGAAGATTGTTGTTGGACTAGAAGAGATTTCTGAATTGACTTGTGTCTCTTGGACCCTTTGCCAGCTTCTCTTCTCGCCTGATCTTTGCTCCGAGCGACTTTTTCTTGTTCCTGCATGTGAAAAAAAAGAACTAAAAGGAAAGCATTTTTGTAACGTGGAGGAAGTCAAAGAAAAAAGTTACTGCAGGCCTTGGACAACGTTCCTCTTCAGCAATTCCAAAAGTGTTTCCACCAGTGGGAAAACCATTAGGACAAGTATATTCGTTCATTCACATGGAGAGTACTTTTGAAGGAGACTAATGTTTCAGTAAGTAAAAATTATAAAAAAAAAAAATTATTTTTTTTCAATTCCAGTTATTTTTGGGTATCCCCTCGTATATTTAATCAGTTCTTCTCTGTATACATACTATTAAAGTGCCTTAAATAGTATTCTGTCTAGAAAGGTTCTATCTGAAATAAATGTTTTTGTTTGTTTGTCAGGATGAACTGTCCCTTAAAATAAAGGTCTTTAAGATCTACATCAGTCTGGCGTGATGGCCTTTCATATTATCCATATTTCTGCTAGCTGTAAAGACTTACTGTCAGCATCTTTGCTTCTTGCATGCATGGCTGAACATATCCTCGTCCTTTTGAAATCACAGCATCTTAAACAGCAAAAAAGCAAGTTAAGTGTGTTTTTGTAGCACTGAGTGACATTGGGTGATAATGTGACAATAATTACTCTCTTGCTGTTGCATTTCATCCAAGTCCAAAAAATTATCTATCTAGCTGTTGTTTTCCCAGCTTCTGTCACTTTAAGCAAGATTGAAGCCAGTGTTCACCCGTGCAATTTTGACTTTGAATTTGTGTTGTCAAATGAATACCATATGTTGTTTTCATATGTTTGTACACTAGGTTTTCTGGGGTGACAGAAGAAGATCTTGAAAACACAACTATCACAATCAGGGATGTGCAAGCCGTTCTTCTGAGCATGTTCTGCTCAGACTCCATCTTGATTGGGCACAGCCTGGAGAGTGACCTTTTTGCACTGAAGGTGATTACAATTGTATGAAAGAAAGTGAGTTGTTCACTACAGCAATTGGGGCATTGGGGCTTTAACACGAATTACCAGAGCCTACGAAAAAACTTGTAGATCCGTCCCACCTTAAATCGCTTCGAACCTCTCCATCAGCATCTTTTGTCCTTTAAATGTGTTAATAAGCAGCAAACAGCAAGCAGACTGCTATCACATCCCCCACCCCACCGGCGTTTTCTCAGCTCAAGTCTGTTTACCTGCAAGTCAGTTGCTTAGAGCTGTATAGAGTGACAAGTCAAGCAAAATCACACCTTTTATAAATACTATATCATTATTTGGAACACTTGCATTTAATGTGTACTCCGTGTCTACAGCGATCGAGTAAACACATCGTTAAAACAGAAACGTTTTTCATGTTTTAGTAATAATTGACAAAATGTAGACATGAAGTGTATAATGTGTGAAGCCTGAATTCCAAATATCAAAGAAACGCTTTCACAAAAGGTACAAATATCACAGAACAAATGTGCTTCCATTCAAAAATATAACTGCAGAAAAACTACCCACGTTAGGATGCGACATTGATACGCAGTTGCTACGACAGCTTCAGTGGCACAATGGTATCAGCTGTTGACTGGTAATCAAAGCTTCACAGGTTCGATCCCGAAGGAGTCCGTTTTGAGAAGTGAGCTGCTCATACTCTTACTATTTTAGAATAAAAACATAGATTTGATTCCAGTCTGTAACAGCTGGTGTAATTTATGATACTCGTAAAGGTTTGCTTTGTTTTTTTTTTTATTCTCTCCACTGCATTCACGATCCCAACTCAAATCAAGAGTTAACATTTGATCTGGCTCTTACATACAAAGGATGGTGCATGTGCCCAAAAAATGAACATTTATGTTACTTACGTAAAAGCCACATTGAATGTTATTTACCCATTTACCGTTATCATGATTTGAGTTTACCTCTGTTATAGCACGTCTATGTGAAAACAGCAGTGTTAAATTCGGGGGTGCGAGGGGGAGGGGACTTGCGATCATGGGCATGGCTGAGAGAATAAAACTAAATAAAAAAAAAAAAAACACAAAGCTAACCTTTACGAGTATCATAAATTACACCAGCTGTTACAGACTGGAATCAAATCTATGTTTTTATTCTAAAATAGTAAGAATACGAGCAGCTCACTTCTCAAAACGGACTCCTCCGGGATCGAACCTGTGAAACTTTGATTATCAGTCAACAGCTGATACCGTTGCGCCACCGAAGCTGTCATAGCAACTGCGTGTCAATGTCGCATCCTAACGTGGGTAGTTTTTCTGCAGTTATATTTTTGAATGGAAGCGCATTTGTTCTGTGATATTTGTACCTTTTGTGAAAGTGTTTCTTTGATATTTGAAATTCAGGCTTTACACATTATACACTTCATGTCTACATTTTGTCAATTATTACTAAAACTTAAAAAACGTTTCTGTTTTAACGATGTGTTTACTGTGCATCGATCGTTGTAGACATGGAACACGCATGAAATGCAAGTGGTCCAAATAACAATATAGTATTTATAAAAGGTGTGATTTTGCTTGACTTGTCACTCTATACAGCTCTAAGCAACTGACACGCAGGTAAACAGACTTGAGCTGAGAAAACTGTGTGGGGTGGGGGATGTGATAGCAGGCTGCTTGCTGTTTGCTGCTTATCAACACATTTAAAGGACAAAAGAAGCTGACAGAGAAGTGCGAAGCGTTTTAATGTGGGACGGATCTACGAGTTTTTTCGTAGGCTCTGGTAATTCTAGTGTTAAGTATGTATAAGCTATACATGTTTTCAGATTTTTGTCAAGTAAGTTGTTTCTCTTTTTTGTACTCTTTATGGGCCTTTTCTCTCTGGGACATGTCTAAGGTTTCCTGCACTGTTGACATGGCTTCTCATTATAACATTTTTCCAACACAGTCGATAGCTATGCCCCCTCTAGAGACTCCTAATGGTTTCTTTCATAACTGTGGGAAATGAAAGCAGTTGATCTGAATTTGAACACCATTACAACATCCACTCTGTAGCCTGCACTATAAGCATACACTCAAGTATAATGACGTCCTAAATAAAGCTCATAATGTTTTGCTACTTGAGGGAATTCCAGAGCCCTTTTTACAAAAATAAGAATTAAACAACTTCTTACTTCATTTGCTCACAGCCCTGTGAAACATTATGAACATTTCCCACTTTTTAAAATGACAAAATTTATAACAAGAAAATGCCAGCAGTTCTCTCCTGTCACTTCCTCTATTTTGAGGTCATTCATTCACATCAGACAATTTCTAAAACTTCAAAGCAGTTGCTGTCCATCTTTACCCTCACTAATTATTTTTCTGCCTCTATGCTAATGGCAAATTCAACTTTCCTTTCGACATGATGCTGCCCCTTCCTTTCTTTGTAAAGCCGGTTTATCTCCTCCAGTCTTATTACTCAGTTGGTCCACACATTATTAGCTTCTTGCTCAGTTCCACTTGTCCTTAAAACTGCTACTATCCTTAAGAAATGTGTCCCTAATTCATCTTGATCTCCATTCCTGATAACTACAAACAAACTTCTTGAATAAATGGGTTGTAGCTGAGTGAGAAGTGATTGGGATGGTAATCCGCATCCCTAAATTTGAAGCTGTGGTCCTTTCTCAAAGAGAAGCAACTCCTTCACTGATGTTAAGCAGTTAAGCAACTGTACCATGTGCAGGAGTTCAATTCTTCTTTGCCGATGAACCTCAGGGTCTTATTCATAGGCTAGGGAAGAAGCAATTGGGCGACCGATTGTCAAATCGGTGCCACTTCAACAGTATAATAACAACAACAACATTTATTTATATAGCACATTTTCATACAAAAAGTATCTCAAAGTGCTTTACATAATGAAGAATAGAAAAATAAAAGACACAGTAAGAAAAATAAAATAAGTCAACATTAATTAACATAGAATAAGAGTAAGGTCCGATGGCCAGGGTGGACAGAAAAAACAAAAAAAAAACTCCAGGCAGCTGGAGAAAAAAATAAAATTTGTAGGGATTCCAGACCATTAGACTGCCCAGTCCCCTCTGGACATTCTACCTAAAATAAATGAAACAGTCCTCTTTGGATTTTGGGTTCTCATGGAAGGACTTGATGATGATGATGGTCACGTAGACTTCTGCCTTTTAATCCATCCATTATTGTTGGAGCATCTTGAAGCTTTGAGTAGGTGGTGGTGGCGCAGGCCGCCACCACAAAGAAACCGAAAAAAGAAACGAGAGAGTAGGGGTCAGTACGGATTTTAGAGCCACCATGAATAGTTATGATGAACTGAACATACAGAGTATCAGGATTAAGTTAGTGAAGTTATGAGAAGACCATGTTACAGTAATGTGTTTTCAGCCGTGTTTTAAAGTGCTCTACTGTATCAGCCTGGCAAATTCCTATTGGCAGGCAATTACAGATTTTAGGTGCATAACAGCAGAAGGCCACCTCACCACTTCTTTTAAGTTTTGTTCTTGGAATTCTAAGGAGACACTCATTTGAGGGTCTGAGGTTACGATTTGGAATATAAGGTGTCAGACATTCCGATATATAAGATGGGGCGAGATTATTTAAGGCTTTATAAACCAGAAGCAGAATTTTAAAGTCAATTCTGAAAGACACAGGTAACCAGTGTAGTGACATCAAAACTGGAGAGATGTGCTTGGATTTTCTTTTCCTAGTTGGGATTCTAGCAGCTGCATTCTGCACTAATTGCAATCGATTGATGTCTTTTTTGGGTTGTCCTGTGAGGAGTGCGTTACAGTAATCTAGTCGACTGAAAACAAATGCGTGAACTAATTTCTCAGCATCTTTCAGTGATATAAGAGGTCTAACTTTACTTATGTTTCTTAAGTGAAAAAATGCTGTCCTAGTGATCTGATTAATATTCGATTTAAAATTCAGATTACATTCAACAATTACCCCTAAGCTTTTCACCTCCGTCTTGACTTTTAATCCTAATGTATCCAGTTTATTTCTAATAACCTCATTGTATCCATTATTGCCAATCACTAAGATTTCAGTTTTCTCTTTATTTAACTTGAGAAAGTTACTATTCATCCATTCTGAGATACAAGTCAGACATTGTGTTAATGAATGAAGGTCATCAGGTGCTATTGATAAGTACAGCTGTGTGTCATCAGCATAGCTGTGGTAGCTCACGTTGTGCCCTGAGATAATCTGACCAAACGGAAGCATGTAGATTGAGAAGAGCAGCGGATCCAGGATAGAGTCTTGTGGAACACCATATCAGATATCATGTGTCTTTGAAGTATAATTACCACAACTAACAAAGAATTTTCTCCCTTGTCAGGTAGGATTCAAACCAACTTAAGACACTGCCAGAGAGGCCCACCCATTGACTAAGGCGATTTCTAAGAATATTGTGATCAATGGTGTCAAATGCAGCACTCAGATCTAATAGGATGACAACAGATAAATGGCCTCTGTCTGCATTCACTCGCAAATCATTTACTACTTTAACGAGTGCCGTTTCTGTGCTGTGATTTGTTCTAATGAACGTTGTCCCAAACTCGGCAGTGAAGTAGGACCTTTAGTAGATGCAGAAAGTATTCAGACCTCTTCAGTTTTTTACATTATTTACTGTGTTGCACCTTTGTGCAAAAGTCATAACGATTTATTTTTTCCCACATCAAGCAACACTCAGTACACCAGAATGACTAAGCAAAAGCGGAATTTTAGAAATTTGTGCAAATTTATTAAGACTAAAAAACTGAAATAATGACACAAATTTTCCAACCATTTACTCAGTACTTAGCTGAAGTCCCTTTAACACAATTACAGCCTATAGTCTGCTTGGGTCTGATGTGTCAAGCTTCACTTGCCTGGATTTGGAGTTTTTCCGCCATTCTTCCCTGCAGATCCTGTCAAGCTCTGTCAGTTTGGATAGAGGGGATTGGTAGACGGATGTTTTCTGGTCTCCCTAAAATTGTTAGATTGGGTTCAAGTTTGAGCTCCCGTTGGGCAACTCAAGATTTCCAGAGCTGACTCCAAGCCAATCCTGTGCTGTCTTTGCTTAATCCTACGACAGTTGAAGCCTTCAGCCCAGTCTAAGATCCAAAGCCCTCTGGAGCAGGCTTTCAATAGGGATATCTCTTTACTTTGCCCAGTTCAGCTTTTGTTCAACCCTGACTAGTCTCCCAGTCCCGGATGCTTCCCCTGGAGACTTGGGTTTGCATCCCACTTTTGACGAATGGGACAGAGTTGTGATTTTGAGGCTAAGGGTCTGTGCTGGTACCCAGAAGTTGCCAGTTCGAATCCCCTTTACTGCCAAAAGAGATCCTACTCTGCTGGACCCTTGAGCAACACCCTTATAGTGCAATTGCTCCAGTGCCACTGGTTGACCCTGCACTTTGACCCCAAGGGCTAAGTGAAATCTAACAAATTCCTAATACAAGAAATTGTATAAGGCGAAATAAAGAACAAAAAAGAAAAAACATGCCTCACCAATGGAATGCTGTTGCACAACTAATGAGTGGTTCCTGGTTTCCTTGACACAAGATGCTAATCTTGCCTTCATCAGACCAAAGAATCTTGATTCTTAGTCTGAGAATCCTTCAGGCCTTTTTGCAAACTTGCAAGTGGGTTTCAGTGTGTCTGTTACTGAGAAGGGACTTACGTCTGACCCCACTGTCATAAAACCCAAATTTGTGTTGCAGTGTTGGGTGTCCTTCTGGAAGTTTCTGCCATCTCCACACACATTCTCTGGAGCTCAGCCAGGATGATCATCAAATTATTGGTCACCTCTCTTACCATGGCCCTTCCCTACAATTTCTCAGTTTCGTCAGTTCTAGGAGGAATTATGGTTGTTCCAATCTCCTACCGTTTCACATTTACGGACGCCACTGTACTCTTGGGAACCTTCAGTGCTGCAGACATTTTTCTGTAGCCTTCTAAAAGCCTGTGCCTCAACACCGTCCCATCTCTAAGCTATGTAAGCAAATTCTTTGACCTCAAGGCTCTACTGTGAGACCCTCTATCGAAAGCTATGCACCTTTCAAAATTAGTTCAAATCAATTGAATTCACCACAGGTGGACTTCAAACAAGGAATAGAAACATCTCAGTGATGATCAGTAGAATGGAATGCAAGCGAGCTAGATTTCAGGTGTCATAGAGGGTCTGAATACTTGTGACAGTGTAGTATTTTTTTAAGAAATTTGCAGAAGTTTCTAAAATCCTGGGGGGAAGAGAGTCTGGTTGACGTGGTTTTAGCATATAGTTAGAAGGCTTCTTTGGAGTGTCCGGTGAAAGATGTATAAGACATGGCCCACTGGGATAAGACTGATGGGCAAACCCAGACCACTATGGAGGGGGTTACATGTATTGACTGGCCTGGGACCATCTTGGAATATCCCAGTAAATGGTGGAAGAAGTTCTATAAGTTGGGTAAGCACAACATAGGGTGTTGCAATCTTGATCTTCATTAGGATAGGTCTAGTGAAGATAATGATGATAGTTGAGTATACATTAGTGATGATTTCGACTTTAGAAAGACCTTAACCTGAGCTCAACAACTCCAAAAATAATATTCCATGTTTAGGCCACTCTGCAGTGCATGTTGGGTGGGTGAATGGGATTTGTGGTTTTGAGGGCGTTGCGTCTAGCTGGCTTTCTTCAGCTTGTGTCAGTGGTTTAACCATAGAAGACCTTTCATGCTTCTGAAAGTATAACCAAAAAGAACAATATCCCCTTTGCCCTACAACTTCCTCAGTTTGCATCAAATGTAATCGATTCATTTGTTGTTTTTTTTATTATTATTTTAGTTAATTCACAGCACTGTTGTTGACACTGCAATTGTCTTCCCGCACCGCCTGGGACCGCCTCACAAACGAGCCCTTAGAAATTTAATGGCAGACTACCTCAAGCGCATCATTCAGGACAATGGTAAGCCTTCAGTTTCTTTTGTCACCAATGTGACGAGGTGTGCTATTCAAACTGTGCTGTTGAGGAAGTTCCTCTGTTGGTTATTTTATTTTACCAGTGCTATGTGGTTATAGTTAACTATGGCGTATGCGTGAATGTTTATAGCACCCCACATGTACAGCTTCATTTGCACATTGACAGCTGCCTTAAGCAAACTGAGACTTTGGTGTAGCTGCTTTATAGTTTACTACATGCATGGCTTTGCACATGGACACCTGCATCAAACAAAGAAACTTACTAGCAAGCATTAGCGGACCAAAGGATTGTCTTCAGTCCAGAACATCACTCAACATCTGTGCCACATGCCAAACCAATAAAGCAAAATTCATAAAAACACAGTAAAAATCAAAAGTATGAAATGTATTGAAATGAGTATTTTAAGATTACTTTCTTTAGGACACAGATGATGATGAGCTGTAGAAGAAATTAATACTGTTAAAAAAACTATAAATGAACTATAAGCCATCAGACAGGAGGAAGCTTTTTGTTGTGTCTCTAATTCCTCTTCATGAATAGGGAGCACCCTGAGCAGAAGTGTCAAAAGAATGGTCGTGAAGCAAAGACACTCATACTTATACTTATAGATAACTGAATTTACAAAATAGTGTTAAATTATTGCTTACATACCAATTGATATGTACTCTTCTTCTTCTTTTGGCTGCTCCTGTTAGGGGTTGCCACAGCAGATCATCTTCTTCCATATCTTTCTGTCCTCTCCATCTTGTTCTGTCACCCCCATCACCTGCATGTCCTCTATTACCACATCCATAAACCTTCTCTTAGGCCTTCCTCTTCTCCTCTTCCCTGGCAGCTTTATTCTTAACTTCCTTCTCCCAATATACCCAGCATCTCTCCTCTGCACATGTCCAAATCAATGCAATCTCGCCTCTCTGACTTTGTCTCCCAACAGTCCAAATTGAGCTGACCCTCTAATGTCCTCATTTCTAATCATGTCCATCCTCATCACACCCAATGCAAATCTCAGCATCTTTAACTCTGCCACCTCCAGCTCTGCCTCCTGCTTTCTGGTCAGTGCCACCGTCTCCAACCAATATAACATAGCTGGTCTCACTGCCGTCCTGTAGACCTTCCCTTTCACTCTTGCTGATACCTGTCTGTCACAATTTACTCATGACACTCTTCTCCACTCACTCCACCCTGTCTGTTCTCTCTTCTTCACTTCTCTTCCACAATCCCCATTACTTTGTACTGCCGATCCCAAGTGTTTAAACTCATCCACCTTTACCAATTCTACTCCCTGCATCCTCACCACTCCACTGACCTCCCTCTCATTCACACACATGTATTCTGTCTTGGTGGTCCTACTGACCAATTTATCTCAGTATTTGTGTGCCATCTAGCAGATAAATCCAAACAATGCATCACAGGTGACTAATCTTGATGTTTATCCCCCTTCCCTTTATGTTGATTGGTCGATATTTCCATTCATCCTGAAGGTGTTCATTAAAATGGAATTCAATTTCTGCTCCTGTTGGCCTGTTGCAATGACTTACTCAGGGTCACCTAGCGGGTCCCCTTTACATTACACACCAGCACTATACTTTTGGGGCTAAAATCTGAGTAAATGTATGTGTGTGCCCGTGCATACACACTACACACACATCTCCGTTATAATTGTACTATTCTTCAGCTTTGTGTGAAGTTTTTCTTTCTAAATTATTCTATGTATGTTAATCTGTATGTGGCATTGTGTTCTGTTTTAAGCAGCTCCAAATCTACCAAGTCAAATTCCCATACATTGAGTACCGGCAAGTAAAAGTGATTTTTGACATAAACCTGTTTAGATTCCACACTAACCCTTTGCTTACACAAGAAACACAAAAGCAGTGCATGTACCTGTTCTAAAACTGCGCATATGCCATGTCCCATGTGTTTTTAGCCACTCCCACTTCTCCTCCCACCAGTATCCATGTATGGCTTTAAAATACCATTTTTGAATATTCATGACCTAATCACCATGTACATTTGGCCATGTTCCTGAGACATCTTTACTACAAACCATGGGAGGGAACAGAAAACAAACCTTAATTGAATGTGAACTTGAGATATTACTTACATTTGGCGGAATTTAAGGAGTGGCAGTGAGGTCTATTCCCCCCTTCATGGACACATTATGCTATTAAAATATGTCTTAAATAAAGGGCACTTTTAACTCAGTTATTAAAGATCACACTTGAGGTAAATATGTTAATCAATAAATTAGGCACAGGGTGATACACCGATAGCATTTCTGTCTCTTAGAATGAAGTCTGGTGGACACCTCAGGTGCTCCTTCTGTGGAGTTTGTAGGTGGGTCTGCATGACCTTCCCTGGTTCCACCACACCCCAATCCCCCAGACTGCACATTCAGTGAATTTTCGATGGTAAGTCGGCCCTGTGTGTGTTCACCATGTCCAAGGGTTGTTCCTGCCTTTGCCTGTTGCTTGGTACCCTGGACAGCCAGGTTTATAGGATGGATGGATCAATGAATGCTGTAATTCACGGGTGTCGAACTCCGGTCCTGGAGGGCCGCAATGGCTGCAGGTTTTCATTCTAACCATCTTCATCAGTGACCCATGTTTTGCTGCTAATTAACTTCTTTTGCCTTAGTTTTAATTGACTTGACTCCGGCCCCTTCGTTGTTTCTTTTTCCTTAATTAGCAGCCAAACAATAGATAGATACAGTGCATCTGGAAAGTATTCAGAGCACATCACTTTTTCCACATTTTGTTATGTTACAGCCTTATTCCAAAATGGATTAAATTCATTTTTTTCCTCAGAATTCTACACACAACACCCCATAATGACAACGTGAAAAACGTTTACTTGAGATTTTTGCAAATATATTAAAAATAAAAAAATTGAGAAAGCACATGTACATAAGTATTCACAGCCTTTGCCATGAAGCTCCAAATTGAGCTCAGGTGCATCCTGTTTCCTCTGATCATCCTTGAGATGTTTAATTGGAGTCCACCTGTGGTCAATTCAGTTGATGTGACCTGATTTGGAAAGGTACACACCTGTCTATAGAAGGTCCCTCAGTTGACAGTTCATGTCAGAGCACAAACCAAGCATGAAGTCAAAGGAATTGTCTGTAGACCTCCGAGACAGGATTGTCTTGAGGCACAAATCTGGGGAAGGGCACAGAAACATTTCTGCTGCTTGGATGGTCCCAATGAGCACAGTGGCCTCCATCAACAGTAAGTGGAAGAAGTTCGAAACCACCAGGACTCTTCCTAGAGCTGGCCGGCCGGCCATCTAAACTGAGCGATCGGGGGAGAAGGGCCTTAGTCAGGGAGGTGACCAAGGACCCGATGGTCACTCTGTCAGAGCTCCAGAGGTCCTCTGTGGAGAGAGGAGAACCTTCCAGAAGGACAACCATCTCTGCAGCAATCCTCCAATCAGGCCAGACGGAAGCCACTCCTTAGTAAAAGGCACATGGCAGCCCGCCTGGAGTTTGTCAAAAGGCACCTGAAGGACTCTCAGACCATGAGAAATAAAATTCTCTGGTCTGATGAGACAAAGATTGAACTCTTTGGTGTGAATGCCAGGCGTCACGTTTGGAGGAAACCAGGCACCGCTCATCAGCAGGCCAATACCATCCTTACAGTGAAGCATGGTAGTGGCAACATCACGCTGTGGGGATGTAACTGGGAGACTAGTCAGGATAAAGGGAAAGATGACTGCAGCAATGTACAGAGACATCCTGGATGAAAACCTGCTCCAGAGCGCTCTTGACCTCAGACTGGGGCGACGGTTCATCTTTCAGCAGGACAACGACCCTAAGCACACAGCCAAGATATCAGAGGAGTGGCTTCAGGACAACTCTGTGAATGTCCTTGAGTGGCCCAGCCAGAACCCAGACTTGAATCCGATTGAACATCTCTGGAGAGATCTTAAAATGGCTGTGCACCGACGCTTCCCATCCAACCTGATGGAGCTTGAGAGGTGCTGCAAAGAGGAATGGGCGAAACTGGCCAAGGATAGGTGTGCCAAGCTTGTGGCATCAGATTCAAAAAGACTTGAGGCTGGAATTGCTGCGACAAAGTATTGAGCAAAGGCTGTGAATACTTATGTACATGTGATTTCTCAGTTTTTTTATTTTTAATAAATTTGCAAAAACCTCAAGTAAATTTTTTTCATGTTGTCATTATGGGGTGTTGTGTGTAGAATTCTGAGGAAAAAATGAATTTAATCCATTTTGTAATAAGGCTGTAACGTAAGAAAATGTGGAAAAAGTGAGGCGCTGTGAATACTTTCCTGATGCACTGTATATAGATAGATAGATATGAAAGGCACTATATAACATAGATAGATATTTTATTAATCCCGAAGAGGAAATTCACATATTCCAGCAGCAGCATACTGATAAAAAACAATATTAAATTAAAGAGTAATAAAAGCGTAGTGAAAGTTAAAAAGTGGAGGGGTGGAGAGTGCAATGCAGGTATCACAGACAATAACTTTGTATAATGTTAACATTTACCCCCCCCGAGTCACATAGTGTGGGGTCTCCTCAGTCTGTCAGTGAAGCTGCTCCTCTGTCTGGAGATGATCCTGTTCAATGGATTCTCCATGATTGGCAGCAGCCTGCTCAGCGCCCGTCGCTCTGCCACGGAAGTCAAACTGTCCAGCTCCGTGCCTACAATAGAGCCTGCCTTCCTCACCAGTTTGTCCGTCTTCTTTATGCTGCCTCCCCAGCACACCACCACGTAAAAGAGGGCGCTCGCCACAACCGTCTGACAGAACATCTGTAGAATCTTATTGCAGATTAATAATAATTAGTTAAAAATTATTAATTAAATATTAATAATTAAATAAATTAATAATGAGACACAAGACAAGGTGCCACAGGACCAGCTCACCTGTGCCCATCGTACAATATCAGAAAATAAAGAAAGGCGAGGGTCTCAGTAAGGCTGATCTCTCAGGTCACCAAAACATTTTGAGAGTGTTCTTAGTGAAAGGTCAAGCAAAATGCCACCTTTTATTGGCTAACTAAAAAATCATCAGTTTTGGAAGTGTCTGCTGTGGCAGAAAGAGGGCAGCAACAAGCTGTGGAATTAAACAACGGGTTTAATTAACAGCAAAAATCGGCTTCTCATTAAGAGATTGGTTGGAGTTTGAAATCCCAGTTTAGCTGGTCATCTGTTGGCTCCTTTCACACCTCATTTCTGTTTGGCTATCATTTAATGGAGGGAAAAGACAGCTGACCTCGGACAACTTCCTTTTTTGGAGCTCATCTGTTAAGACACAGGAAAGATGATCTTTCCTTCTTTAGGGCCCCATCTGTAACGTACACCAAACAAACGGTTGGCCGATTTGCGTAATATAAAATGAAATGCTCAGGTAAATGATATTGTTAAGTAAGGGGAAGGAAGGAAAACAATTAAAGCCAACTGAAAAGGGAAATCTGCGCTCTTCTGGCTTGCAATGCATGGATCCTATGTGCTCAGCGGTGACTGAATAAAGACAGATTGATTAAACTTTTCCTGTCTTCCTTGAGGGTTACTTCCACAACAGACCTACCACCAGACGGACGGACAGACAGACACTTTTTATTAAGGTGGCTGTTAGTGCCACCAGTAGTGGAGGGTACTGTATGTGTTAATTATATTCCCTTAATGGGCAGGAGTGTTACTAACACGGGATTGGATATTTTCTTACTATCAATGCATTAAGAATTTTTTCTTTTTTTGTTTTTATTTTCTTATTCCCCCAAAACCGTGCATTGTGTGGAACAGTGGAAGGACACGATTCTAGCGAGGATGCCAGAGCTTGTATGGAGCTGATGCTCTGGAAGATCAAGGAGGATGCAAAAGTGATGAGATGATGCTCCTTCGCTTTGACAATGACATACCAGAAAAGACGAATAAAAAAAGGAACGTTGACGCAACTCGGACGTAAAGCTGCGGATGGTAATGCACTTAGACAAGCGGCTCAAGGAGCAGTGGGCAGGGAGGCACAAGAATGTGTGAGGCCTTTCTGGAAAAGGAAAACCTTAATCTGCGGAATGAGGTTGGCTCGACCTGCCCCACCCGGGGGGGATGCCTGGAGCTCCTTGCTTGGGATCCCGATGGGGTGACAGATGCTGTTTGGGAGGTGACACAGTAAAGCAGTGTTGTGTTGTTGTGTCCCCTTTTTATAATGTTATTGGCATTATTTGTTTGTTAAATTGCCTTTAAGGTGCCACTTATGTTACAAAGTCTGAAAGAGAAATGTTAAAAAAAAAAAAATCGTTAAAGCCATCATATTAAAGAAAAGACTCGAGCAGTTAGTTTTGACAAACAAGCCAAAGTAAAGTAAAATATTTGTTCATTTGTTTGTTTCGAAGATGAAGGTAACACTGATTTACAGCGCTTGGCCTCTGAGAGACGGTTGCTGGCCCGAGCCCACGTAAATATTTATTCAAAGTTCTGTGTGGATCTCAGAGATCTGGTTACTAATTGATGAGATGTGATCATCGGCTCTTAGAATTACTAATGTTATTTTAAAAATATGAACAAGTAGACGGTGACAGATATCATTTCACCAAACCTAATGTGCATCTTCTTCACAGATCCAGACAAGTCAAGTCTCGGCACCACAGAGTATACCCGTTCATCGTAATCGAGCAAAAACCTACAGGTAGGGTGGAAAGGGGGTGGAGACGGGGTGGTCTGGTTACTACCTGCTAATAGCAATTTTACATTGACCAGTGTAACTTTAAAGTGCAATTGGAAATGTTGGGGCGGTGTGCCCGTAGAACTTGAGGACCAGGGCCGCCACTCCACTTCACTCCACCCCCTTCCATGTCTCTTTGGGGTAAGAGGATGGGTTATGGGCGAGGACGACGTCATGTGATTACTTTAGTGACGGTGCCCCCTAAACGGAATGGGAGTCTCCGCACCTTCCTCTGGTAATCTAAGCAAACCGAAAAAAAAAAAATGGAGCTCAAATATCACGAGAGGAGATTCTAAAATTTGCCTGCAATGAGGAGGCCAGTTGACTTGTAAATATAATGTAACATAATTTCTGTTTTTTTTTTTTATGTTTCTATGTTTTTTTTTTTTTTTTTTAAATTAAAACCCAAATATCCTTTAGTCTTTGCTTTGATGTGTTTTATTTTTTATTTTGTCGTTAATCTATTAGAATCTTAAGATTTCCGGTCTCTCTCTTCACCTGTAAAAATTGTTTACAAAGCGAATGCCTGGAGAGTCAACTTCAGGACCCAAGTTATACTTGACACGTTCATCGGGTGCCTCTAAGGCCACGTAACGAAAACGGCGTCGTCTGCATACGGTCATTGTCATTGATTTCACGGTGCAGACGTGGCAGCCTTGTATCCAAAATGGTGAATTTGAAGGAGAGGCTGGGTTACCTGGCTGCCAGAATTGATGAACGAAAGGCGGACTGTGACACAACAGGTCATCACAGCGCAAAGGAAGAAGGCCTGCAAAAATACATCTGCTCATCATGTACTCTACCAGTCAAAAGTTTTAGAAAACATCAGTTTTTCTTCAAATGTAATCGGTTGAAACACAATGAATGACTTAACGTGATGAAAAGTAAGCAGTAAACTCTCAGAGGGTGGCACGGTGGCGCAGTGGGTAGCGCTGCTGCCTTGCAATAAGGAGACCCTGGTTCGCTCCCTCTGCATGGAGTTTGCATGTTCTCCCCGTGTCTGCACGGGTTTCCTCCCACAGTCCAAAGACATGCAGGTTCCCTAGTGCGTGTGTGTGCCCTGCGGTAGGCTGGCGCTCTGCCTGCCCTGGGTTTGTTTTCTGCCTTGCGCCCTGTGCTGGCTGGGATTGGCTCCAGCAGACCCCCGTGACCCTGTAGTTAGGATATAGCGGGTTGGATAATGACTGACTGACTGACTAAACTGACAGGAGTTTAAATTTAAAGTTTAGGTTTAACATATTGTCAGAATATTACAAATATACCTGCATCAGAGAACAACTAATAATTTACAAACTACAGATGTTCTGCAGCAATTCAAGTAAATGAAGCCTTGCAAGTTTGAAGCAAACAATTTGCACACGTGTCCCAACTTGTGTTGATTACTTACAAACTCTGTGCGTCTTAAAGCAGAGTTGGAACAGACTGTGTTACTACACCCTCTGGGGTACAACGAGGACAATACGAGGTGAGGCACAGAAATACCCCGACTGGACTCGAGGTTTTCCTGGAAAAACCGCCTGGATGGTCGCTGGACGTGAATCATAGAACTATATCCCCTCCTAAACGCCCTCTCAAATCCCACGCCGGCTAGTTATATCCTGTGAATAGGCCAGTCAGTATTTGCACAACCGCTACACGAGTCGCCATGATAATGTCGGGCGAAAAAATCGATTTAAAATCAACATCAAACTTCTCGCAAATTTTCACTTTTTCCATAAATTAGTTTTTGACTGACAAAAACATTCCTGTCCTCGATCATCCTCCCTATTCACCCGATTTAGCTCCCTGTGATTTTCACTTGTTCCTGAAAATAAAAGTGACATAAAGGGAACATATTTTTCTTCAATGGATTAAATGAAGACAGTAACGGCAACCGTGTTGAAGAGCCTCAAGCAAGAAGACTTCCAGCGCTGTTTCTATCAATGGAGGATACGTAGGGAGCGGTGTAGAGATCACGAGGGGGACTATAGAGAAGGTGACAATGTTTAGAATGCTGGAATTCATCAGTAAATATTTAGGTTTTTTACCAGTCCGGTTATTTTTGTGTCTCACCTCGTATTCCAGTGATAATGACAATTAACAAATGAAATCGGATAGAGCGTTATTACCCTTAGAAGTGTAGGCCTTCCATTTCGGTGAGTCCAGTGGTGTCACAATCCAAAGGCAATTGGAAACTGGAAGAAACTCTGATAGGACGAGATCTGGAAGAGCTAAAGTCACTGGCCAATCAGAAGCCAAGTTTCTGAGGGTCACTGATCACAGCACAGCAGCATCACACGCAGCCAAAGAGTGCCGGTCGACAAAAGCAAATGTCAGCTTGTACTGTGAAGAGGAGACTTGGGGCTGCAGGTTTGACCGGGCGAGTGGCAGGAAGAAAGCCATTCCTTTAGACCAGGGGTCCCTAACTGCAGTCCTGGAGGGCCACAGTGGCTGCAGGTTTTCATTCTAACCCTGTTCTTAATTAGTGACCTGTTTTTAATGCTGATTAACTTCTTTTGCATTCATTTTAGTTGACTTGCTCTTGAAGACTCAGACTCCTGAATTGTTTCTTTTTCCTTAATTAGCAGCCAAACAATAATGAGATGCAAAATGAGCCAAAACAACTGGGGTCCATCACACAATATCTGAAAATAAAGAAAGGTGAGGGCGGCACGGTAGTGCAGTAGGTAGCGCTGCTGCCTCGCAGTACGGAGACCCTTAAGGGTTCGCTTCCCGGGTCCTCCCTGCGTGGAGTTTGCATGTTCTCCCCGTGTCTGCGTGGGTTTTCTCTGACAGTCCAAAGACATGCAGGTTAGGTGGACTGGCGATCCTAAATTGTCCCTAGTGTGTGCCCTGCAGTGGGTTGGCACCCTGCCCGGGGTTTGTTTCCTGCCTTGCACCCTGTGTTGACTGGGATTGGCTCCAGCAGACACCCGTAAACCCAGTAGTGAGGATGTAGCGGGTTGGCTAATGGATGGATAAAGAAAGGTGAAGGTCTCAGGAATGTTCGTCTGCTCAGGTCCTCAAAACATTTTAATGGCGCTCTTAGAAAAGAGAAAAATCCGCAGTTTCGTAAATGCGATTGCACCACGAGAGCCGCAACAACAAGCCATGGAATTAAAGAACGAGTTTAATTGACGACGAGACTCGACGCCTAATTAAGCAACCGGTTGGAGTCTGAGGCCCTGACTTAGTTGGTCTTCTGTTGGCTCACACACTTCATGTTTCATTTCTGTTTCGGTGCCATTTAAGGAAAGAAATGAAGAAATTCTGGGGAACAAAAAGAAACAAGTCAACTAAAATGAAAGGAAAAAGGAGTTCATTAGCAGCACAAACAGAGCACTCGTTAAAAGAAAGGCTTAGAATGAAAACCTGCAGCCACGGTGGTCCTCCAGGACTGGAGTTGGGGACCCCAGCCTTAAAGGGACAAAATAGAGGCTGGAAGTACCAGCTGTGGACTACTGCAGTGTTACAGGCGATGAAACCAAATTGGAAACGTTGCTTCATCCCGCAGGGTGTTTGTACGCCGTCGTCGTGGTGGTGGTGACGGTGGTGACGATTCCTCAGTGTGTGAGCCCAACCGTCAGACATGGAGGAGGAAGTGGGATGGTCTGTGTTTTTTTTGGTTTTTTTTTGTGCTTTTTGCAGGTGGCAGAGTTGGTGATTTGCAGAGTGACTGGCATTCTGAATCTCAAGGGTTACCACAGTTTGGCTCTTATATCAGTTAAAGGTGCAGGCTTCTGTGATTAATCAAAAAATGGGAATACAATATAATACACGTCATGAGTCCTTATTTGTCATTGTTTATTTGTTCTATGCCTTGAATTTATGAAACATTAACAACTACTATTTATGTATTCATTTCTATAGCACATTTTCATACAAATGATGTGGCGCAGAGCAACAAACAATAATAAGATGAGGTAATGTTAAGTAACAAAGAATAAAGTAAAATCAGATGGTAAGGAGGACAGAAAAACCAAACTTCAGGGCACTTCTGAGACCACCCAGCCCCCCTGGGCAGACTATACAGATATGATTCTTTTCTATCTTTCACCGCACTGAACACCTTCAGATGTGTACTTTAGTTTTGTGCTCTTTCACATCCTTATATCTTACCTACCTCCAGATGGGCTGCAGGGGTTCCAAGGCTAAGAGACCACCCAGCCTGCCCCCCACTGGGCATTCTACATACCATCAATGATCTCAATCAGCCCTCATGGCTTTTAGGCTTCACGTGAAAGAACTAGATGATGATGATGATGATGATGGTCATGTGGCCTTCAATCCATCAATGTAGGGACATCACGGTGCTTTGATCAGGTGGTGGGGGCCGCAGGTCAACACTACAGAAAAACGGAAAAAAGAGCAGAATAGAAAGTAGGGGTTAGTATGGAGTCTTGATGAAAAAGATTAACAAATACATGTACAGAATATCAGGGTCACACTAAAATGAAGCTCTGAGAAAGCCATGTTAACATAACGGGTGTTGTTAGCAGTTTTGTTAAAGTGCTCCGCCGTATCACCCTGGTGAATTTCTATCAGGAAACTCGTATTCCAGATTGGAGGTGCATAACAGCAGAAGGCCGCCCGCCCGCCGCCTCACCACTTCTTTAAAGTTTAGCTCTCGGAATTCTAAGCAGACCCTCATTTGAAGATCTGAGATTACGATTTGGAGTGTAAAGTGTCAGACATTCTGAGATGTAAGATGGAGCAGATTATGGAAGGCTTTGTGAACCATCAGCAGGATTTTCAAGTCAATTCTAAATGGCACAGGTAGCCAGTGTAGTGACGCCCAGACTGGGGTGATGTGCTCAGATTTTCTTTTCCCAGTTAAGATTCTAGCAGCTCCATTCTGCACTCGTTATAATCGATTGATGTCTTTCTTGGGTGGTCCTGAGAGGAGTGCGTTACAGTAATCTAGTCGACTGAAAACAAAGCGTGAACTCATTTTTCAGCCTCTTCTAGTTATAAGAGGTGTAACTTTTGTTATATTCCATAAGTGAAAAAAATGCTGTCCTAGTGATCAGATTAATATGTGAGTTCAAATTGAGATCTGAGTCAACAACAACAACAACATTTATTTCTATAGCACATTTTCATACAAACAGTAGCTCAAAGTGCTTTACATATTAAAGAATAGAAAAATGAAAGACACAATAAGAAAACAAAATAAATCAACATTAACATCGAATAAGAGTAATGTTCAATGGCCAGGGGGGACAGAAAAAACAAAAAAACTCCAGACGGCTGGAGAAAAAAATAAAATCTGTAGGGATTCCAGACCACGAGACCCCTGACCAGTCCCCTCTGGGCATTCTACCTAACATAAATGAAACAGTCCTCTTTGGATTTAGGGTTCTCACGGAAGGGCTTGATGATGATGATGGTCACGTAGACTTCTGCCTTTTAATCCGTCCATCATTGTTTGAGCATCATGAAGCTTTGAGTAGGTGGAGGTGGCGCAGGCCACCACCACAAAGAAACCGGAAAAAGAAACAGAAAAGAGAGTAGGGGTCAGTACGGATTTTAGAGCCACCATGAATAGTTATTTTGAGGAAATTGAACATATAGAGTATCAGGATTAAACAGTCCACAGTTACCACTAAATTCTTTACCTCCGCCTTGACTTTTGATCTAACTAATGATCAAGTTTATTTCTAATACCCTCATTATATCCATTTTTGCCAGTCACTAAAATTTCTGTTATTTCGTTTGAGAAAATTACTAAACATCCATTCACAAACACAAGTAAGGAATTGTGTGAGTGAATGATGAGAGTCGGGGTCATCAGGTGCTATTGACAAATACCGTTGTGTGTCATCAGCAGAGCTGTGGTGGCTCACGTTCGGCCCCGAGATAATCTGACCTAACATCATCCATTATCCAACCCGCTATATCCTAACTACAGGGTCACGGGGTCTACTGGAGCCAATCCCAGCCAACACAGGTCGCAAGGCAGGAAACAAACCCCTAGCAGGACACCAGCCCACCGCAGTGACCAAATAACAACAACATTTTCATACAAATAATGTAGCTCAAAGTGCTTTGCTAGATGAAGAACGATTTCTTTGTATTTCTATAGCGTTTTTCTCACTACTCAAAGCGCTCAGCAATTGCAGGTTAAGGGCCTTGGCTCAAGGGCCCAACAGAGGGGTGTCCCTTTTGACATTTACGGGATTCGAACCGGCAACCTTTCGATTGCCAGTGCAGATCCTGAGCCTCAGAGCCACCACTCCTCCTTCGAGTGGAAAAAGAAAATATATAAAAATAAAATTTGGGAACACCAATCAACATAGAATAAAAGTAAGGTCTGATGACCAGCGAGGACAGAAAAAACAAAAAAAAAACCTCCAGACAGCTGGAGAGAAAAACATAAAATCTCCGAGGCCACGAGACCGCCCAGCCCCCTCTAAGCAACAGAATGCTCTAACAGAAGCACGGAGATCAAAAAGAGCAGCGGACCCAGGATAGATCCTTGTGGACCACCATATGGAATATCAGGGGTCTGCAAAGTATAATCACCACAACTGACAAACAATTTTCTACTTGTCAAGTAAGACTCGAACCAATTCAATACGTTGCCCACCCACTGACTAAGGTGGTTTAGAAGAATTCTGTGGGCTGTGCTGTCGAATGTGGCACTCGGATCTAAGAGAACAAGAACTCCGTCCACATATCCCATAAGTCATTTACTACTCGAACCAGCACAGTTTCTGTACTCTGATGTATTCCTAAACCTGACTGAAACTTGTCAAGGATAGCAGGTTTATTCAAGGAATCATTTAGCTGCGTAAGGACGGCCTTTTCTAGAATTTTACTTAAGAAAGGCAGGCTAGAAATTGGTTGAAAATTGTCTGAAAAAAACTGAAGAGTTGAGATTGAGACAGTCTTAGACGACCCCCATATATACACACTGTGCACAATTATTAGGCAAGTGAGTATTTGGACCATATCATCATTTTTATTTATGTATTCCGACTCTAAGCTGTACAGACTTGAATAGTTATTGGATTTAAGCATGTCAGGTGATGTGTGATGAGAGGGGGTGTGGCCTAAGGAGATCAACACGCTATATCAAGGTGTGCAGAATTATTAGGCAGCTTGTTATCCTCAGGCAAAATGGACCAAAAAAAGAAGTTTAACCGACACTAAAAAGTCAAAAATTGTAAAAGGTCTTTCAGGGGGATGCAGCACTCTTGAAATTGCTCAGATATCGGGTTGTGATCTCCGAACCATCAAACGGTTTGTTGCAAATAGTCAACAGGGCCACATGTAACGTGTTGGGGGGTGGTGGGGGGGAGATGCAAATTAACCGCCAAAGATTTGAGAAGAATCAAACGTGAAGTTACCAGGAAGCCATTAGTCCTCCAGTGCTGTCATATTCCAGAACTGCAAGCTATATGGAGTGCCCAGAAGTACAAGGTGTGACATGGCCAAGGTGAGGAGGGCTGAAACCCGACCACCAATGAACAAGACACATAAGTTGCAACGTCAAGACTGGGCCAAGAAATATCTGAAGACCGATTTTCAAAGGTTTTTATGGACTGATGAGATGAGAGGGACTCTTGACGGAGCAGATGGATGGGCCCGTGGATCAGTAAGGGGCACAGAGCTCCACTTTGACTCAGACACCAGTAAGATGAAGGTGGGTTACTGGTATGGTCTGGTATTATTAAAGATGAGCTAGTTGGACCTTTCCAGGTTTAAGATGGGCTCAAAATCAACTCCCAAACCTACTGCCAGTTTTTAGAAGACAAAGACACTTTCTTCAAGCAGTGGTACAGGAAAAAGTCTGCATCTTTCTAGAAGGCCATGATTTTTCTGCAGGCCAATGCGCCATCACATGCATCGGCCTTACAGATACAAGAAAAATGGCATGGCCCCCTTCCTCACCTGACCTAAAGCCCTTCTTAAATGGCAGATTTATGGGGAAGGAAAAGAGAAGACGTCTCTGAGCGGCGTCTGGGTGAGGCTGTGGTTGCTGCTGCACAAAAAGTTGTCAACGGATGAAGAAACTGGCAGACTCCATGAATGGAAGGCTTATGGCTGATATTGAACAGAAGGGGCGCCACATTGGGCACTGATTTTTTTTTTGAAATGTTTCTTTGTAAATTTTGAGTTCTTATTCTCACTTTACAGATGAAAACAAACAAGTGAGATGGGAACATTTTCGTTTTTCCTTTAGTTGCCTAATAATTGTGCACACACGTGTATTCCCCTGATGATGTTCACACTCACGTTTCCTTTGTAAAACATTCCGGTTTATTAACATTTTGCTTTGACTGATCGCGCTGTATTTGTTCCAAATTAAGATGAATCCTCAGAAATACAGCTTGCCTAATAATTGTGCACACGGTCTAAGGATGAGTTTCTGATGTCAAGCAGCCCATCAGTTAGCACATCGGAGACTTCTTTGAAAAAGCTTGTTGGTACTGCAGGGTCAGGGACGCAGGTGGAGGGTCTCGGCTGAGAGTCTATTCTGGTGAAAGAATGGAATTTGCTTAAAACGGAATACCTGGATTTAACAGGATCAGCTTATGGGGGATGTTCTATGTTATTCGTGATATTGTTAATTTAAGGCTTTAAACTGCGTGCATTTCCGTAAAAACATCTCAGATCGTCTGCGGTGACATTATTAACTATGCGACAAAGGCTGTCACTTAGTGGCACCGGCAAACAAACGCTATCCGATTTGCTTTTGTCTCCATGTAAACCCTGTTGCTGCCTAAGCACCCTTAATATGGTGGTGGGGTGGGAAAAAATCCAAGAGGCTCCAGCAGCGGACGAGACGGTCTGAAGCCTCCGACCGATTCAGCAACCTGAGGCCCGCATGATGACGTCCCTGTCGGCGGCATCGCGTTGACTCCGCCCACTTTCCAAGAGCCACTCCCCATGTCTCGCCGGTGTATTGACGCCTTTACTGCTCTGCCCGTCATGTCGATTTCAAATCCTTTTAGTTCCTGCTCCTCAACTTGCAGGAGGCCAGTGTGTTCAGCATTTATTAAACTTATAAACTATCAGGGTCTCCCAGTTCTGCATCCAAAGCAAAACCACAGAATGAAAGTGTCTTTTGTTATATACTTTATGTGTATGTGTATACATATATATATTTATATATCTATAATCTGCTCAAAAAAATGAAAGGACCACATTGAAAACCCATCAGATTTCAATGGGGAAAACAAATCCTGCTGGCTCTCTACTGCTATAGACTGGTATGGTGATGTGTGAGGAACGAAAGGATGGAAATGAAACTGATGAACCGACAGAGGGACACCCCAAAAATCAAAGGGAACAAAATGAGGCGGCAGGCAGGCAGACGAGTCCATTTGGCCAAAATGTCATTGCAGGAACTCCAAATGGTACTCAGTAGTTTGTATGCCTGACAACGTCCTAATGAGACGGCGGATGGTGTCCTGAGGGATCTCCTCCCAGATCTGCACCAGGTCATCACTGAGCTCCTGGACAGGCTGAGGCGTTGGATGGACTGAAACATAAAGTCGCACCCAGAGGTGTTCTACTGGATTGAGGTCAGACGAGTGAGCGTGGCATTGGGGGAGAGGACGAGTCAATGGTATCAATTCCTTCATCCTCTCGCCACATGAGGCCGGGCATTGTCGTGCACCAGGAGGAACCAGCATAGAGTCTGACGATGGGTCCAAAGATTTCATCCTGTTACCTAATGGCAGTCAAGGTGTCCACCGTTGTCTACCCTGTAGAGGTCTGTGTGTCCCTCCATAGATATGCCTCCCCAGACTGACCATCACTGACCCACCACCAAACCGCTCATGCTGAACGATGTTACAGGCAGCATAATGTTCTCCATGGCTTCTCCAGACCCTTTCTTGTGTGTCACATGTGCTCTCATCTGTGAAAGGCACAGGGCACCAATTCTGCTATTCTATGGCAAATGCCAATCGAGCTCCATGATGCCCACTAGAGGACGTCGGGCCCTCAGGCCACCCTCATGAAGTCTGTTTCTGATTGTTTGGTCAGAGACATTCACACCAGTGGCCTGCCTGCCTGCCTACTGGATGTCATTTTGTAGGCTCTGTCAGTGCTCATCCTGGTCCTCCTCGCCCAAAGGAGCAGATAGCGGTGGGTCCTGCTGAAGGGTTAAGGACCTTCTACAAGGGGCCCTGTCCAGCTCTCCTAGAGGAACTGCCTGTCTGTTCAGACCTTCAGACTGTGCTTGGAGACACAGCAGACCTTCTGGCAATGCCACGTGGTATTGATGTGCCATCCTGGAGAAGTTGGACTACCTGTGCCAGCTCTGTAGGGTCCAAGTATGGTCTCGTGCCACCAGTAGTGACACTGACCGTAGCCAAATGCAAAACGAGTGACAAAACAGATGAGGAGGGCAGAATGTCAGTGGCCTCCTCCACCTGTTAAGCCATTCATTCCTGTTTTGGGGGGTCGTCTCAGTGTTGCCCCTCTAGTGCACCAAAGCAGCTGAAACTGATGAATGAGCCCCTCGGCTACTTCACTGAGCAGATCAACAGCCCACAAGTGTCACTGACTTGATCCTCTACTCTCATTAAAAAGGGTGCCTTTAATGTTTCTGAGCAGTTTATATACAGTATACAGATTCATTCGTAGTCTGAGTCCCGACCTGACTGTATGGGTGGTTACCTACCAGGTAACGCTTGTGGTTGGTCTGCAAGTCGGCTAACATCCGCCACGGTGCCCTCTTTCAGTTGCGAGAAGCAGATCATAGAATAGTTGAATAGTTTTACTGTCAAATAATGCAAAGAACACGCGACACGTGTTTCTCCCTCATTTGGGCTCATCAGACCACAACCACAAACATTACCTGGTAGGCGACCAGCCACACAATTCAGGTCGGGACTCGGACTACGAATGCAATGAATGTAATTACTCCGGACCTACTGGCTGTCAAATAAATGAACCACACGCCACGGCGCAGCGTAAAAGGGCTTCGTCTCCGACGCTGATGTCTGAGGTTCGATCCCCGAGAGGGGAGCAGTGAGTGTGTACACCTGATGAGCCCAAATGAGGGCGAAACTCGTGTCGTGTGTTCTTTGCATTAATTTGACAGTAAACTATGCAACATATATATACATATATATATATATATACTCATCAAAAAAAGAAACTTCCCTTTTTCAGGACTGTGTATTTCAACAATAATGTTTTAAAAATCCAACTAACTTTACAGATCTTCATTGTAAATGTTTAAACAATGTTTTCCATGCATGTCAATTCACCATAATCAATTAATTAACATGCACCTGTGGAATGGTCGTGAAGACCTTAACAGCTTACAGAAAGTAGGCATTTAAGGTGACAGTTGTAAAAACGCAGGACACTAAAGAGACGTGTCTACCGACTGTGAAAGATGCCCAGGGTCCCTGCTCATCTGCGTGAACGTGCATTAGGCCTGCTGCAGGGAGGCATGAGGACTGCTGAATAAATTGCCATGTCCGCACTGTGAGACACCTAAGACCGCGCTACAGGGAGACAGGAAGGACAGCTGATCATCCTCGCAGTGGAAGACCACGTGTAACAACGCCTGCACAGGATCGGTACATCCGAATATCACACCTGCGTGACAGGTACAGGATGGCCACAACAACTGCCCGAGTCACACCAGGAACACACAATCCCTCCATCGGTGCTCAGACTGTCCGCAATAGGCTGAGAGAGGCTGGACTGAGGGCTTGTAGGCCTGTTGTAAGGCAGGTCCTTACCAGACATCACCAGCAACAACGCCGCCTATGGGCACAAACCCACCTTCGCTGGACCAGACAGGAGTGGCAAAAAGTGCTCTTCACTGGTGAGTCACGGTTTTGTCTCACCAGGGGTGATGGACGGATTCGTGTTGATCGTCGAAGGAATGAGCGTTACACCGAGGCCTGTACCCTGGAGCGGGATCGATTTGGAGGTGGGGGGTCCGTCATGGTCTGGGGCGGTATATCACATCACCATCGGACTGAGCTTGTTGTCATTGCAGGCAATCTCAATGCCTTGCAGTACAGGGAAGACATCCTCCTCCCTCATGTGGTACCCTTTATGCATGCTCATCCAGACATGATCCTCCAGCAGGACAATGCCACCAGCCATACTGCTCGTTCTGTGCGCGAGTTTCTGCATGACAGCAATGTCAGTGTTCTGCCATGGCCAGCGAAGAGCCCGGATCTCAATCCCATTGAGCACGTCTGGGACCTGTTGGATCGCAGGGTGAGGGCTAGGGCCATTCCCCCCAGAAATGTCCAGGAACTTGCAGGTGCCTTGGTGGAAGAGTGGGGTAACATCTCACAGCAAGAACTGACAAATCTGGTCTAGTCCATGAGGAGGAGATGCACTGCAGTACTTCAAGCAGCTGGTGGCCACACCACATACTGACTGGTACTTTTGATTTTGAGCCTCCCTTCATTCAGGGACACATTGTGAAACATTTTTAGTTGATGTCTTATGGTGTTGACTCTTTTAGTGTTCATACAAATATTTACACATTAAGTTTACTGAAAGTAAAAACAGTTGAAAGTCAGAGGACGTTTCTTTTTTTGCTGAGTATATATGTGTGTGTGTGTATATATATATGTATATATATACATGGGGTGGCATGGTGGCGCAGTGAGTAGCGCTGCTGCCTCGCAGTTAGGAGACCCGGGTTCACTTTCCGGGCCCTCCCTGCGTGGAGTCTGCATGTTCTCCTCGTGTCTGCGTGGATTTCCTCCCACAGTCCAAAGACATGCAGGTTTGGTGCATTGGCAACTCTAAATTGTCCCTTGTGTGTGCTTGGTGTGTGTGTGTGTGCCCTGCGGTGGACTGGCTCCCTGCCTGGGATTTATAACCTGCCTTGCACCCTGTGTTGGCTGCGATTGGCTCCAGCAGACCCCCGTGACCCTGTAGTTAGGATATAGTAGGTGGGATGATGGATGATGGATGATGGATGGATGTTCACAGGTTTAAGTCCAAAATAGCACTGATGGTATGGAGGTATGATGGCGGCTTTAAAGGAAATGACATCCTGGAAGTGATGTTATCAGTGGCGCCAGAACCCTGCAGGATTTCCCGTGAATGGTCAGCAAGAGATTGAGAGAGAGTGCAGCCCTCTGGCCCCTGGTCTGCTGTGTCATTTAGGCCCAATCACACGTGTGTGACAATATATATGTATATATATAGGTGTGTATGTGTGTGTGTGTGTGTGTGTGTTGTGATAGGCGGCCAGGAGCCCTGCCCCGCTGCTTTGCCAGGAGGAAGGAGGACCGTGCAGTGTAATTAGTTTGTATACCTTGCTGTAAATGCGCGTGTGTGTTATCGACACTGCGCTGTCGTGTCTGTCTGTGGCCGGACTCGCTTTCACAATGTCTGTATATTTTGGTATTTGCTCCACTGTTTTCATTGTCTTTTCTCATGACCTTTGCGTGACGGTTCTTTGTTTTTCTGCTCTTTGTTGTGGCTGCCGTCCTTTCACAGAGGAAGCGGACCTGAAACCACACGATTGGGGAACTCGCAGTTTGACGCCCTCCGTATGCTCTGTAAATAGAAAGATGGAGTGTTAAAATGGCACTTTACGGGGTTGTTTGGTTCCTTGTTGAGCCGTTGCTTAATAATGGCCGCTTCATTCTGCATATGAGGGGGTTCCTAATACAGGAGCCAGGACGTGTTCAGCCCCTTGGAAGTTTTCACATTTTATTGCTCTACAACATTGAATGCCCGGGGGCTTTAAGTTGTCTTTTCTGACACTCGGCCATCAAAATGTCAAAGTGAAAGCAGATCTCTGTGACGTCATCTAATTGAATTACAAACGTGAAACACCGAATGCCTGATTTCATACGTCGGTATTTCAGCCTTGAGGCAGAGACAGAAGACAGAGCTGTGCCCACAACCCGCTCCGCCATTCTCAGGTCACGTCAAGTCAGTTTCACTTACAGAGCACATTTTAAACGACGCCATCTTGTCGTAGGATGAAGCGCCGTCCACTGAGTTTGGAGTCGTCTGTTGGAACTCGAAGGTCCCACGTCTCTACATCTCAGAACTCATTGTGCCGTCAGCAGGTCCATCATCAGTGAAGAGAAGTGTGCCAGTCAGGACCTGTGGCAGCCATACATGCCCACGCCATAATCCCCTGGCACCGCCATGTTTAACAGATGAGGTGGTGTGCGTTGGGCTCCACTGTTAACATTACAGCAGATAAAGAGCAGTGGTGGTGCCTCACAGTAAGGAGACCCGGGTTTGTGTCCCACGCTCTCCCTGTGTGGAGTTTGCATGTTCTCCCCGTGTCTGACAGGTCAGGTAAATTGGTGTTTCCTAAATTGGCGCGAGTGTGTGTGTGTGTGATGGACTGGTGCCCTGCCTTGCACCCTGTGTTAGCTGGGATTGGCTCCAGCAGACCCCTGTGACCCTCGCCAGGATGTAGCGGGTTAGAAAAGGACTCACTGAGGACAGTTTGTCGAAGGCCCTTTTCTGCTCCAGCATCACTGCGCCCCTCTGCACAAGACCAGGACCATAAAGACGTGGAGACCCCGACCACAACCCTGTTGTACACCTGAACTGGATCACCGATGGCCAGCCAGCCTTCTTAAGTGGCTCTTTTGGCTGAGTGGGCACAAATTCCCACAGACGCCCTCTAAAATCTCGAGGAAAGAAGAGTGGAGTCTTTTGTGAGGATGACTGGGGGTGGGTATGGTGAAGGGCATCTCCATATCAGTGCCCCTGGTTTTGGAGTGGAATGCCCAACAAAGACATAGAGGTACAGTATTATGGTCAGGTGTCCACTGACCCTTTGGCCGTGCCGTGTATTTTGAGCAGTTGACTTCCAGAATTATAAATGATGAATGGCACGTGTGAGAAAGACAGAGGGAGGTAAATGAAAGGCGCTATATAGAGAGGACGGGTACTGTCACAGATGTCTGGGGTTCTTACCTGGCCGGGATGCCTGGAGGGACCAGATAGAGACATTAAAAGCTTCCGGGTCAGGAGGACACAACCGCCCTGGAGCAGGAGAGGACGACGAGAGAGGAGGAGAGACATTCCAACTTGTTGGGACCCGTGGCCACCGCCAGGGGGTGCCGTAAGCCTCCGAGATCCTGGGAGAACTTTACTTCCGCCACACTTGACAAGATGGCGGAGGAACCTGCCAGGGACGCCCGGAGTGCTTCCACCACACCAGGAAGTGCTGCCGGAAGTTCGCGTCCAGCCACCTGGAATGCATCCGGGCGGGAATAAAAGGGCCCGCCTCCTAACAGTCGGGGAGTGGGAGCAGGACGAAGCTCCCAGGAGGAGATTGGCGGCCAAGGACAGAGTGATTGAAAAGAATTGTGGTCATTATTGCTTTGTGCATTGTGTGGTGTTTCGGGACTGTGTTATTGTGTTTAATAAATGTGTGTCTTTTTATAAAGATGTGGTCTCCGACTGGTGGTGTCCGGGCAAGTCTCACAGTACGTCCATTCAAAGCAGTCCCTCACAGCGCTGACCGATTTCCATCCATCCATCATCCAACCCGCTGTATCCTAAACACAGGGTCACAGGGGTCTGCTGGAGCCAATCCCAGACAACACAAGGCGCAAGGCAGGAAACAAACCCCGGGCAGAGTGCCAGCCCACCGCAGGGCACACACACACACCAAGCACACACTTGGGACAATTTAGGATCGCCAGTGCACCTAACCGGCATGTCTGACCGATTTCTCATTCTCAGATTCTCCTCAGAATGTGCATTACCTCTTTCTGCCCAGCAGGTGGCACCTCGCCCTTTACAAAACACAACCTTCAGGTCTCACCCGCTCATCTTCTAAACCTGCTTTGTGCGGAGTAAGGTGGTAGGGGAGCTGGAGCCGATCCCAGCAAGCATGGAGTACAAGGCAGGACCAACAGCTGGAGAGAGTGAACACACACACACACACACACACACACACTCTAGGGCCATACCTACTAAACCCAGTAGAGCCAATCGAAGCCCCCCATCATAAGCCCACTCTCACGTACAGCCACGCTTCTGCAGGGCCAGTCATGAAGCTGACCTGATCTCAAATTACTGAATCGTTTGGAGCAAAAACCTCCACACACGTTATCCAATTTAGAGGTTTTTGGGACCCATGCCAGTAATAATAATAATAATAATAATAATAATAATAATAATAATGCTTTATTTTTATAGAGCGCTTTTCCTACTGAGTGGGGAGCCACTTGAACCAAGATGATGCGATGGCAGCCATTTTGTGCCACACATGAGGTGTTGGGAGAGAGGCAGCCAATTAGAGACAGGGGGTGATTAGGGGGCTAGAATGACCAAGCCATGGTGGGCAAATTAGCCAGGGCATCAGGATAAAAACAAAGCCTAAGAGTTAGCCAGTGATGTACATGGTCTACATTCTGCTTTATTTTCTTCTCAATCAGCTTGCCCACCAGAAGGACCTTCTTGAAGTACATTAGATATATGCCACTGCAGTATGGGGTGGCATCGTGGGCAGCTCTGCAGCTTTGCCAATCTTGAGTTCACATTCAGCACCTGCTCATTGTCTGTGCAGAGTTTTTGCATCCCCCCCCAAAGACATTGAGGACTTTCCTCCTTTAAATAAATGGCAGTTTACTGGGAAGGGTGGTAGGCAGGAATCCCACCAGGCTGCATCAGGCACAAGGCAGAAAAATGGATGAATGGTTGGAGGAGAGTGTCGATGTGCTGCATTGTTGTGAACTCGGCACACCTGACAATACACTTTCTGGGTGGGATTTTGTTCTGTGGTTTTAGAAGCAATGCTCCTTCCCACCACTAGAGGGGGCCTGTCCTGCCAATCATAAGGACTCCTTCCTCAGCGAGTCTTCTCACATTGGCAGCATGGCAGGCCATAGGCTCTCCCACCTCTAATGGAGGCCTGCTCTGCCAGTTCAAAGGTCTCTTATCCCACTGACTTTTCTCACGGTGGCAGACAGGTGACGGTGTACTGGGTGCCATCATGTGGTGTCGCCCTCTTTCTAGTAGGTACCAGAGGTCATTACCCTTTCCCACAACTCAAGGAGGCCTGTCTTGCCAGTTCTTATCCCACTGACTCCTTTCATGATGGCAGTATGGTGACAGTGTGGTCAGCCTTTTCACTAATGGGAATGAGAAGCAGTTGCTCTTTCCCAACAGCAGTGGGATCCCACTAGAGGTGGGGTGGGTTGGGGGGGCAGTCCTTGCAATACAAAGGAGTCTTATCCCACTGGCTTTTCTTACAAAGGCAGCAGGGTGATGGTGTAGTTGGCCTTCTCTCGTTGTGTTTTTCACCAGTGTGAGCCTGAGCAGTACCCTTCCTCACCACTAGAGGGTGGCAGTCCTGCCATTCCAAAGGACTCATTTGTCACAATGGCAGAGAGGTGACGATGTACTGCTGCAGAACTTTCTAGTGGTGCTGCCTTTTTTTTCTTCTGTTGTTTCACTAGAGGGGGCCTCAAGAAAAACTCATTCCCACCACTAGAGGGGGCCTGACCTGCCAGTTCAAAGGAGTCGAATTCCACTGACTTCTCTCATGATGGCGGCATATGCATAGTGTGGTTGACCTCTCACTAGTGGGACCCCGAGACAGTCCCATTTCCCACCACTAGAGGGGGCCTGTCTTGCAATCATGAGGAATCTTTTCCCACAGATGTTTCTCACAGCGGTGATGGTGTACTGCAACAGGAGCCCCTCAAGCGGTGTTGCCATTTCCTTGTGTTTCTTACTAGTGGGAGCCAAAGGTCATACTCTTTCCCACCACTAGAGGGGCCCTTCATGCATTTCCATTTTCTACCACTAGAGGGGGACCGTCCTGCCAATTCAAAGAAGCCCAATTCCACTGACTTCTCTCATGATGGCAGCATACTGACAGTGTGGTTGTCCTTTGACCACTAGAGGGGGCTGTCCTGCCCCCTGACTTTTCTCTCAGTGGCACAGAGGTGATGGTTTACTGTAGCAAGCCTCCTCTAATTGTGTTGCCCCTTTTCTTGTGTTTTTCACTAGTGACAGCCAGAGGCAGTACTCTGTCCTACCACTAGAGGGGCCTTCATGCATTTCCCATTTCCCACCACTAGAGGGAGCCTGTCCTGCCAATTCATCCATCCATTATCCAACCCACTATATCCTAACTACAGGGTCACGGGGTCTGCTGGAGCCAACACAGGGCACAAGGCAGGAAACAAACCCTGGGCAGGGCGCCAGCCCACCGCAGGGCACACACACACACACACACACACCAAGCACACAGCAGGGACAATTTAGAATCACCAATGCACCTAACGTGCATTTCTTTGGACTGTGGGAGGAAACCGGAGTACCCGCAGAAAACCCACATAGACACAAAGTGAACCCAGGTCTCCTAACTGCGAGGCAGCAGCGCTACCCACTGCGTCACCGTGCCGCCCCCTGCCAATTCAAAAGAGTCCAATTCCACTGACTTCTCTCATGTTTACAGCACGCTGGCGTGGGAACCCGAGGCAGTCCTGTTTCCCACCACTAGAGGGGGCCTGTCTCGCAATCATGAGGAATCTTTTCCCACAGATGTTTCTCACAGCGGTGATGGTGTACTGCCACAGGAGCCCCTCAAGCGGTGTTGCCATTTCCTTGTGTTTCTTACTAGTGGGAGCCAAAGGTCATACTCTTTCCCACCACTAGAGGGGCCCTTCATGCATTTCCATTTTCTACCACTAGAGGGGGCTTGTCCTGCCAATTCAAAGAAGCCCAATTCTACTGACTTCTCTCATGATGGCAGCATACTGACAGTGTGGTTGTCCTTTCACCACTAGAGGGGGCTGTCCTGCCCCCTGACTTTTCTCTCAGTGGCACAGAGGTGATGGTTTACTGTAGCAAGCCCCCTCTATTTGTGTGTTTCACTGGTGAGAGCCATAGGCAGTACCCTGTCCTGCCACTAGAGGGTCTCCTCATGCATTCCCATTTCCCACCACTAGAGGGGGGGGTGGGCTGTCCTGCCAATCCAAAGCATTCTTATCCCACGATCTTCTCCGACAACGTGCAGCGGGTTAGCGGTGTGGTCGGCCCTTTTCTGGCCGTGTTTTTTCAGCTCCGTCAAGCGCCAGGCCTCACCACGTGTTTACCTGAAAGCCGACACCTGGTCTGAGCAGGTCGACTCTCGCAGCACGAAGCTTCCCCTGCCGCTCAACGCCACTGGTATTTTCACTTCTTCTTCTTCTTCTTCTTGTTTCAGTTTGAGGCCCAGGGGTCTGCAGCAGCCGCCTTCCCTTGTCGTTCTGCCTGAGGCTGACTTTCACTTTGTCGTGGAGGGGGCAGCGTGGTGCATCTTCTCAACTTCTGAATGTGGTGCACTGCAGCTCTGCTTTCCGTTGTGCTTGGTGAAGACTTGGGCTCCTCTTCATCATGGGGGGGGTCGTCACCCTGGTGGAGCCGGTGGTGATCCTGAACAGCATTGGCTGCTCCTTTTACGACACGGCGTTGACCATGGTGGTCTACAGCTACTCGAACAGGACAGCTGGTGGCCACAGCAGTGAAGCTCAGGTCCTCTCTGCCCGCTTCTTCCTGGTCTATGACACGCTGACCTGCCTGACCTCTCTGCTGTCCACTGCACTTCTCGGCAGGCTGGCCGACTCCCGAGGTCAGAAGCTTCTGCTGGTGGTTCCACAGGTGGGATCCATCCTAGGGAAGACGTTCCTGCTCCTTCTGCTGCTCCTGCGCCTGCCCCTGTACACGTTGCACGTCGGGGCCGTTGTCCATGGCCTGTGTGGCGGCTCCTCGGCCTACTGGAGTGGCATCGACTCCTTGACTGCTCTCAAGTCGGCCCTGAAAACACGCAGCTTGAGGTTGAACTCAGTAGACTTCTTCTCTGGGGTCGCCGGCATGGTTGGTGGCTTTGTGTCCGGCTACATCTACCAGGTGAAGGCATACGATGGAGAGATGGGCATCACCTCGACACTGGTGGGCCTGCTTGTCATTGGTGCGGCCCTTTTGTATTCGGTCTTCTTCCTCATTTACCCTGCTGCTGGACTCAGTGGAAGCAGCAGCAACAGCGGCAGCGGTGGTCAGCTCGCCCCCTCTGGACCAGCGGAGCCTGACAAGATGGCGGTGGCCCTGCTCTTCCTGTCCATGGTCCTCTTTGTCTTGGGCATGGCCGGGGCAGAGAACGTGCTCAGCCTGTTTGTGCTCAAGCCTCCCTTGAACTGGGATTCGGTGTGGGTGGGCTACGGCCAGGCGGCCACCAACATGATGTACGTCACCAGCTTCCTTGGCGTGCTGCTCCTGTCTCGCCGCATCAGTGACACGGCTCTCATCCTGCTGGGCATCGTGTCCAACTGCACGGGCATGGCCATGATGGCGTTTGCACGGCACAGCTGGCTCTACTTCCTTGGTGAGAACACAATTTTGTTTTACTTGTTGTCGGGTCTTTCGGTGTCACTTTAGACAACCTGCCAAGTGACTAAAGCGTGGCGGAAACTTCCAGTACCCTCAGGTCAGACAGTGGCAGACTGGCATCATGAGACACTCGAGAAAATCATCCTTATTGAACCCTCTTGACCCACTTAGTGGGATGGAAAAGAAATAAATGACGGAGGTAGGATGGTGGGTCATGGAAACAACGTGAGAAAGTCGGTCAAAAATACAGGCAAGCAAAAACTAGACATACAGACATAGAAAGAGATATATAAAGATATAAATAGTAAAGATATAAATAGTAAAGATATATATATACTGTATGTATAAATAGAGACAGGTAAAGATATAAACATATAAATATATATATAAATAGAAGATAGATAAAGATATAAATATATAAATAGTATATATATATATATATAAATAGAGAGATAGATAAAGATATAAATATATAAATAGTATATATATATATATATATATATATAAGTAGAGATAGATCGATATACTGTAGATATATAGATATACAGTATTTATAACCTGCTCAGAAACATTAAAGGCACCCTTTTGAATGAGAGTACAGCATCAAGTCAGTGACACTTGTGGTCTGTTGATCTGCTCAGTGAAGTAGCCGAGGGGCTCATTCATCAGTTTCAGCTGCTTTGGTGCACTAGAGGGGCAACACTGAGACGACCCCCCGAAACAGGAATGAATGGGTTAACAGGAAGGCCACTGACATTTTTCTCTCCTCATCTGCTTTGTCACTCGTTTTGCATTTGGCTACGGTCAGTGTCACTACTGGTGGCATGAGACCATACTTGGACCCTACAGAGCTGGCACAGGTAGTCCAACTTCTCCAGGATGGCAGGCACATCAATACCACGTGGCACTGCCAGAAGGTTTGCTGTCTCCCAGCACAGTCTCAAGGACATGGAGGAGATTCCAGAGACAGACAGGCAGTTCCTCTAGGAGAGCTGGACTTAAAAGAGGAGAGTTTGGGTTCTTCCAGTTTATCAGAATAAGTCTGCGTGCCAACAGTGTAGTGAATGCAATCCCAGTTTGTTTGTCCTTCTCCACTTTAAGCCCCTCTGGAAGACCCCCAAACACAGCTGTTAATGGGTTAGGAGGGATTGTGAGTCCAAGGCCGTCTGAGAGGTAATTAAAAATGTTTGTCCAGAATAATGTTAATTTGGTGCAGGCCCAGAACATGTGACCTAGTGAGGTTGGGGCTTGGTTGCAACGTTCACAGGTTGGCTCTCGTCCTGGAAACATTTTGGAGAGTTTTAGTCGAGACAGATGTGCTCGATATATAATTTGGAGTTGTATAATTGTATGCTTTGCGCATATGGAGCTGCTAGGTGGTCATTTTTATTACTTACTAACAACCTGGCGCGCGCTACGCTGCGCGTTGGATGACCACAGTTGAAGGACTCAATCGTAAGGACCTCTCGTCGGGTGTCTCATTGACACGCTTTTCCTTTCTTTCGCGATCACGGCGTAATCTGTCTTGTCTCTCTGTAGGAGTTTCAGTTGCCTTTCGTTGTGCGGCAGAGACGCGGCGTCGAGCTAATCTGCGTGAATGCCGAGTGTCCGTTTCTTGCGAGCGACTGTCACGCCTTTGCCTCTTTGCTTGGTGATCACGCTGTGATGTGTCGTCTCTCGCAGCAGCAGGTTTAGTTGCGTTTCGTTTCGGCATTGTTCCGTAAGGTCTCCTCCGTACAGTGCACATGGATAGCTGAAGACGGAAAGGCATAGTGAAAGACACGAATTGGTGATCAGGTGAACCATCCGACTCAGACGTGGGGCTCGAAATACTCAAGTGCACGTTATTTATAATTAAATTTTTTTTTATGAACTTCCCCAAAAGAGTTGATCCCTGTAAATAGTTAATAGTATATGAACAATATAATCTGTTGTAGTACGGGCGTTAATTAGCGTAGCCTGCATACACCACGCGTTTGGCTCTAACGCCAGAAGCGCGGTGGACGCTGTAAGGGTAGGCTGTGGTTTCTGTTTCTTTCGTGATTTTTTTATTTCATTTTATTGATTATTTAATAGGCAGAGGGGAGAAGACGTTAATGTGACGCTCTGTCTATTTCTTTACTTTTGTTTTGAAAAGATTTTTGGGAACGGGAAGAATAAAAGAAAAGGGGAAAGAACGGAGGGGGGTAAGCAGGAATTCTGAGAGGGGACGGACTGGGGCGGCTATACAGCCAAAAGGAACGCGGACACGGACACCGCGCTGGGCTTTTATTATATAGATGACGAGAAGCCCACCGGTAAGCCGTACATGGAGATGCCAGCCCTGTTTGAGATTCCTCAGCTCTGGTGGCTCGGATTCTCTGCCGTCAGCCTCATCTTTCTTTCGTTTTTAAAGCTCTCCCTCAAAGTCACGCTTGGGCGACGAGACGCTTCTCTCTTTTGTTTCTGCACTCGTTTGTAGCGATTGGACGAGGACGCCGAGACCAGGTGATAATTCTTGTTTCCATCCTGGTGTGCCTCAGTGCTTCAGCTCTTGTGCCCAGTTGTTGTCTGAGTGATGTTGTTCTCTCAGGGTCTGTCTGGGTTTCCCACCCTCATCCTAAGAGGGTGGCAGGAGGATGTTTTTCAGGTTTGTACCTGCCCTGAAATGAATTTTATATTAGCGCCGACTGACTGACCGTAGACAAATTAAGATTCCTGAAATCCTGCCTCCTACAGAATCAAACCCGTCTTCCCAGTCAGAGCTGAGGCCCCCCGCATACACGAGTGACTACCCTCCACTTCCACCTAAACTGGCGATTAAGAATGTATTCACAAGACAGGATGAGGACCCAGCATGGCTAAAGCGTTGGGTGACCCCTCGTGTGGCCTGCAGAGGACGCAGACTCACAAGGGACCACCTTTACTTTTTTAAAGAGTGCATAAGCAGCATGTCTGACCAAAAATGTCTGGGCTTCTGTTCACAGCACGAGGGGTCATGATGTTCGCCTGCGTCCCTATGCCCACCATCCGGTCGCAGCTTTCCAAGCTTCTTCACACTCACACTTATGGTAAGCACCTGCTGAGTGTTTCATGAGGCAAGCAGGGAGTGGAGGGGCGCAGCTCCTAAAATGCTCCCGTTGGTGGAGACGTCCTTATTCTCCAGAACAAGGGGGCCACACAGAGCAACTCTAACACTCTCTCCTTCACAGGGCGTGCGTTTGGTGGTCTTCAGTCCTGTCTGGCAGTGACCAGCCTGCTGTCCACACTGCTGTTCGCCAACGTGTACCCTCTGACACTCCAGTGCTTCAGCGGCTCCTGTTTCCTGCTGTCGGCCATCATCAGCTACCTCAGCGCCATTCCAGTGCTGTAAGTCTGTTATACTGGATTGTGGATTACTTGTGTTCTGTTCTGCGTATTGTATTGTATTGTATTGTATTGTATTGACCCCCCATTTCTCTTTGCCACCCACTGCACGCCCAACCTACCTGGAAAGGGGTCTCTCTTTGAACTGCCTTTCCCGAGATTTCTTCCATTTTTTCCCTTTGTTTGGGGAGTTTTTTCCTTGTGTTCTTAGAGAGTCCAGTCTGGGGGGCTGTCAAGAGGCAGGGTCTGTTAAAGCCTATTGTGCCACTTCTTTTGGGCTATACAAAAGTAAATTGTATTGTATTGTACTGACTGGTGCCAGCGTTGACCTGCTAAGATTAGAGCTCTCTTAAAGATTTTTCCTTCCTCTAAGAGGTTTTTCTTACATTTTTGAATCACAAGGATTTTTAAAATATTATTTTCTTAGTTTTAATACTTCATCCAAAAGTGACTTTTTTTTTATCTGTTACCTACCCCATATATATATTTTGTGGTGATGGCCGGGTTAAAGATTGAACCTCATGATTTCATGAAGGATGATAGAACAGTCGTCTATGGAGACCACCATCAATCAATACAAAATGCTCTGCTGTGTTAGCGTCCTAAGGTGGCCCAGTATCCCCCTCTCAAGACCGGAGCAGAATGTCCCAAATTGTAGGTTTCCTCTTATGGCAGGCAGTGTGGCGTAGTGATTAAGCCTTCTGACTTCAAACCCTGAGGTTAGGGGGGTCTTTACTGGTTCAGATCTCGCTGCTGACGACGTCTGTGACCACGAGCAAGTCACTTCACCTACCTGTGCTTCAACTTGAAAATCAAAAGAAATGGAACCAAATGTCGTAAGTTGTCTTGTTGAAAGGCATCAGCCTAGGGTCGGCAGATTAGAAAATTAGAAATACTGTACGGGACTGTGACGATGTGGGTTCTGGCTCCACGCTCCCATGGCTGTTTGGGAATCCTTGAACCCAACACCGTCGATAATGAAACCGAGTGAGCCAGTCAGTGAAGGCAAATAATTGAGCATCTGAGCAAGGGGATGGTTGAAAATGAAACAGTGCTTTTATTAAAAGAAACAATCAAAACAAAAACAGTGTTCCATGTAAAGTGCAGTTCATTCAATAAATAATCCAATAAAAGAACGTGGAGGTTAAAATCAACAAATAGAAAAAACACAATCCTTAAAAACCAGAGGTTAAAATCTTCTTTAGGAAGCAGTTCTTAAAACAACAAGTCTGGTGCTTCTTTTCTGGTAGCGTCTCACCTGCTTATCCCGTTTAGGCTTAGCAGCAGGCAAGACGCTCTCTGCAGCTGCCCTCCTCTACGCACTCGAGACTGGAGACCTCACGATCCCTGGCTTCGGTATGGTACTCATCCCAGTCCCCGAGACTTAGTTTCCACCAATGGCCAGGACGCACACATTGGGGACTCCACCACCAAGTCTCCCGACTTCCGCTGCCTTTCCGCGGCCTTCTGCGGCTCGTCGCCTTCCCCTGGTCACTCCCGCTACCTGGTCGCTCAGCGGGAGCAACATCCACTCAAACACCCGGGTGACGGCCTTTGTACCCAGCTTCCTCACAGCTGCCCTCGATCGCGCAATCGCGCGCTCTCCACACACACGCACCGCCTGCTTCCTTGCTCCCTGTAACCTCCGTCTTCTTTTCTTTCTCGTTCTTTTTCTCATCTTTCCATTTTTTTTACCCCACAACCGACTCGCGCTTTTTAAAATGACGAGGGCCACAGCAGCTGCAGCATTAGCCACGGGACAATCACGAATGTGGGCAGTTCCTCACCTGTGCACTCGGTGAGAAACGCCCACACCCTACGGATCGTCCCACGGCTCGCTATGGCCCAACGTCCCCTCGCTAAGCCGCGAGTGCGTCGATTATTTATTTAAAATGAATGGCCTTTGCTCAACGAGCTGTGGACCCGTAACACCACAGGGACACTCTTAAAATCTCTCTCTATATTACTAATGACCCTGTTATGTTGCAATGCTGACAGAGAGCTGCACAGCGGCGCGGCTGGAGAGCAAAACGGTAAGAGAGTCGCCGTCCTCGGCCAACCAGAGCAACTGAACGAGTTCCAAACAGGCAGCAAACACGAGTTTCCTCGTTACATTTGGGTTATTATCATTCAAGAGAATCTCAGAAAAGAAAGTATAATTACTTATAAAGTTACAACTAAGTAGCGTAAGAAGGTAGTAAAAATATATTTGTATTACGAAATTTGAAAATGAATTAAATGCGGGACATTTGGGTGTCCCTGGAAGGTCAATATGGGACAGAATGATCAAATATGGGACATGTCCCGTATATAAGGGACGTCTGGCCACCCTGCGTTAGCCCGATAAATAAATGTGTGCCTTACCAGCCTGCTCACTGTCTGGGTTGATTGCAATTGTAGTTTAATATTTCCTTTTCATTGTCACCACCAGCGGGTATGGTAGCACCCAAATCCTCCAAGGGGAATTCGACTTCAGTATACCAGCGAAACATCTGACAAGAAGATCTAAAAAAACGGAAGCAGCACACTTTGTGAACATCATAGACTTTGGGTCATTCTCAAAACTTTTGGCCATGACGGTAGTATGTTGATTCTTCTCTTGCTCGACGTGGTCCAGCACGGCCCTTGGATGGAATGGTAGAGACAGCAGCATGGCGGCTCTGTTAAGGCTCAGTTTATCCAATCCTGATGGTCCTTGACACGCCTGTTACAATAGTCCTGATTGGGTATGACACCATCTCCCTCTCAAACACGACTCGACCTCAATTGGCCTTTCAACTTTGCCACCTGTATTCCCTCTGGAACAGGAAGGAGGGCTTATGTTTCTAAAAATCGCCCTCCTTCCGGATGCACGTACAACTAAATCCACACATCTGATGTCACAGACAGATTATCAAAGCGGCAACGTAAGAAGGAACACAGGTGTCGTAATACATTGAAGAAAGAAGGAAATCTTCTCCTTAACTAGGCCTTCTCTGAGTCAGGAATCTGGCAGGAGGAAGCGTGTCCATTGTGTCTTTTATTTCTCTTCAGCAAATGCCAAAGAGGGAGCTTTCATCACAGTAGTCTGTTAGCGAATGGTCAAAGAAGTGAAGGCCGAGGTCCATTTTATACACAAGTGAATTAACATAACAGAGCTCATTAATGCATACCCCGAATCACGTATCAAAATAAAAGTCTGTTCTGTTACACTCTTGTTCTTCTCGATCTTTAGGTTCAGCCGTTACTGTTGAAGTCTCTATGTTTGTGACAACTGTCCAGTCTTGTTGTTCACATGTCATCTGCTGATCCCTCAGTCATCTCCTGGTACATTTTATGTGTTATGTCAGCCTTCCTCCTACTATATCCTTGTCTTCAATTTACTTCACCATTTCAGTAGACCTCTTCATGACATTTCTAAACCAAATGCTTACATATTTCAATGTGCACTGCAAACCAGGACGCTTAACCACTGTCTCCTCCAAATGATTCTCTCGCACAGATTAGAGCCAAGCAGCGTTGTGCAGTCGTTTACGGGCAAATCGATGCAGAGCCTTCAGTCCGCCAACACAAACTGCACGTCACACAGCAGCCCTTAGCAAAAGTTCTTATCTGGCTTAACAGGGTCATAAATGTGACCAAGCAAAAAACTGGCTTCACCAGCTTCCCCTTAAATATTAAAATAAAAGCGTGGCTCAGACTTATTTGATAAAGACAGTTTTCCATCCATCCATTTTCCAACCCGCTGAATCCAAACACAGGGTCATGGGGGTCTGCGGGAGCCAATCCCAGCCAACACAGGGCACAAGTAAGGAGCCAATCCTGGGCAGGGTCTCCAACCCACCGCAGAAAGACAGTTTTACAAAGTAATAATTACCATATAAGACCACCAGGGGGCGCTCCAGCTCCCCAAACACTTGACACACACATATAAGCTGACACAAGTCTGCACGTTCAGTCACACAATAGTAACGCGCAGCACTTTGTCTTCTTCCTTTCTCTCTCTCTCTCTTTCAGCCTCCGCCTCTACTGCTCCTCACCGTAAGCTTCATCCTCCTCTTCCTCCTCCTCCTCCTCTTCTTCCTGACTCTGGCTTCTCGAGTTGTGGCAGGCACTTCCAGGTGAGGTGAGAGCCTGACAAAATAAGGCTCCCACGGCGGCACCCACCGAGCCCAAGAGGGCCAAGTCAAAGAACTCCATTTCCCATGATGCCCTGTAGGAATCCCTGGCAAAGCTGCAACCTGTGGGGGCTGCCATCTTGGGGTTTGGGGAACACAATGCCCAATGCATGCTGTCTTCCCCTGTCCTTCAAGGTTGAGGAGCCCAGTTGTCCCTATCAGTAGATGTTACCAATTTTAACTTCCACTACACAAAAACATCCATGAAAGAAATGTCACGTTACTCGTGTCACCTAACCCGTGTGTGAAGTCAGTCAGTCTTAAGCTCCAAATGTCCCAAACATATGCGTTTCAACTAAAACTTTGATAAGCAATTTCCAGAAAAAGCTGTCATGAATGAAAATGGAGGACATATGAATTGTAGACCTGCCCGCCATCGTCACATTAATCTTCATCATCACAACTGGAGAGCCTCAGGATTATTTATCCGCTGTCTGTGAAACTACACGGGCGAGCTGACGACCTTTTGCTTGTTGAAACATCTCAGGTATGGACAACTGGTGACGTTTTCACTCGCTTTATTTTAACTTTGGATCTTGAGTTGTACTCGAGTCTCAATGCACTTTGCACTGTCGTTATCACTTCAAACGCAGTGTTAGCCAATGAATAAGCTGCGACTTGACTGAACTTGTGACCAATGAATGAGGCGGGGAGGCGGGTCTTCAGTCCAAATGCTCATTTGCGTCTGAGTGTCATCCATTTTCCTTAACTAGAAACAATTTATTTAATAATAGTAATAATAATAATAATATACATGCTCAAAAAAATTAAAGGAACATTTTTGAATCCGAGGTATCGCATCAAGTCAGTGACACTTGTGGGCTGTTGATCTGCTCAGTGAAGTAGCAGAGGGGCTCATTCATCAGTTTCAGCTGCTTTGGTGAACTTGAGGGGCAACACTGAGACGACCCCCCAAAACAGGAATGAATGGGTTAACAGGTCGAGGAGCCCACTGACATTTTTCACTACTCGTCTTTTTTTGTCACTCGTTTTTCATTTGGCTATGGTCAGTGTCACAACTGGTGGCATGAGGCCATACCTGGACCCTACAGAGGTGGCACAGGTAGTCCAACTTCTCCAGGATGGTTGGCACATCAATACCACGTGGCACTGCCAGAAGGTTTGCTGTCTCCCAGCACAGTCTCAAGGTCATGGAGGAGATTCCAGGAGACAGACAGGCAGTTCCTCTAGGAGAGCTGGACAGGGCCACTCGTAGAAGGGCCTTAACCCATCAGCAGGACCCACTGCTATCTGCTCCTTTGGACGAGGAGGACCAGGATGAGCACTGGCAGAGCCTACAAAATGACCTCCAGCAGGCAGGCCACTGGTGTGAATGTCTCTGACCAAACAATTAGAAACAGACTTCATGAGGGGGGCCTGAGGGCCCAACGTTCTCTAGTGGGCACCGTGGAGCTTGATTGGCATTTGCCATAGAATACCAGAATTGGTGCACTGTGCTTTTCACATATGAGAGTACATTAGACAGACGTGAAGGGGTCTGAAGAAGCCGTGGAGAACGTTATGCTGCCTGTAACATCGTTCAGAATGACCAGTGTGGTGGTGGGTCAGTGATGGTCAGTCTGGGGAGGCATATCCATGGAGGGACACACAGACCTCTGCAGGCTAGACAACGGTTGGCACCTTGACTGCCATTAGGTAACAGGATGAAATCCTTGGACCCATCGTCAGACTCTATGCTGGTTCCTCCTGGTGCACGACAATGCCCGGCCTCATGTGGCGAGAGGATGAAGGAATTGATACCATTGACTGCAGTAAAAGTTTACAGAAGGACTTGGATAGCAGACAGGCTTGGGCAGATTTGTGGCAGATGAAGTTTAATGTCAGTAAATGTAAAGAATTACACATAGGAAGTAAAAATGTGAGGTTTGAATACACAATGGGCGGTCGGAAAATCGAGAGTCCACCTTATGAGAAGGATTTAGGAGTCACAGTGGACTATAAGCTATCAACTGCAAGACAGTGGTGAGAAGCCATTAAGAATTTAACCTCACTTTACTTTTTAATAACTTAGTCTTTGTTTTTCACAATCGTAGATACCGTCGTTCTCGGCATACGGTATGCAGCAGCCAAGTCCCGGATACGCACGCCACCTTCATACTTTTCAACAATCAATTTAAATGTACGCAAAAAAACACAAAATGACATGATAATCCACACAGAGTTATAGCGCGGGTTGTTCACTGAATGCTAGCAAGTGGCGTACGGACGCTCGTGGGCAGTCGTGGCTTTGTCTCGAGAGAGGTGAACAAGGGTGGCGCGCGGTGTTCGAGCACACGGAGAGTCGTATTGCTAACAGGACGCACACCAAAGGTACCACTGTGTGTATATACTGAGTATCAGAGATGGGGAGTAACGAGTTACATTTACGTGACTAACTTTTTAAACAAATTGTACTTCCGAGAGTAGTTTTACTGCACCATACTTTTTAATTTTACTTGAATAAAAGAAGAACCGCTACTCTTACTCCGCTATTCCGACACTCGACTCGTTACTTTTTTTTCATTAGATGAAGTCTGACAGCCAATTTTCAATCTGCTCTGTGTAGCGTATTCTGTCAAGCTGCGCACACGCCTTCCATTGCGTCTCCAGCTCTGACGCGAGGTTTTCGATGTTCCCCAAATCAAGGCGCTGCAGCTTTGAGGACAGATGTTGCATTTTACGTTTGAAAGCATTAACTGAGCTAATCATACTGACCAGATTGGTTTTCTCTTTTCCTTGCAGCTGTAAATTAAGCTCATTCAACATGTTGGTCAGATTGGGAAAAAAAAAAGCCAAGTCTAGCAGCCATTGATCGTTATTAAGTTGCTTGTATTCTGCATGTTTAATGACAAAGAGAAACTCCTTTTTCTACCGGCCAGGGGTCTTGGAATCTCAGCAGGAATTTCTCCCAAAGCCATCTGTCTCAACGAGGGCCTCTTTTATCATCTCTCCATCTTGGAAGGACTTCTTATGCTTAATGATCGAGTGACTCACCCAGAACGATGCTTCGGTGCGTCTGCCTTTGCTTTTGAATTCAGCCGAGTGAAAAATGACGGCTGTCCGACTAACTGTGATTTTAGTTCCCTCTCCTTTCTCTTTCTTTTTGGAAGGAAGTCAGTTTCGTAGTTTTTATGAACCGTTCCAAAGTGCCTTTCCACATTCTCCTTCTTTGGAATAGCAGTGATAGATTGACAGATCAGACAAACGCACTTCGATTGTGACATTGTGAGAGAAAAAAATCCTCTTCCAATTCCTCATCCAGCCCATAAACAACACATTATTTTTTAAATCCCTTCTTTAGTCGATATAAATTGGAAGGCTAACTAGATCACAGCCGGAGTTTTGCAGTAGCTCGCGCGTTTGATCGTGTGTACGGGATGACCAGTGTGTTAGAAGAGAAGAGATCTCCGACTGGCCGCCCTGTGTGTCACTCAAGTGGCAAATGCCATAGGGAGGATACATGATGGACTAACACCCATCCATTCATTACCCAACCCGCTATATCCTAACTACAGGGTCACAGGGATCTTCTGGAGCCAACACAGAGCGCACGGCAGGAAACAAATTCCCTGCAGGGCGCCAGCCCACCACAGGGCACAACACACACACACGCCAAGCACACCCACTAGGGGCAATTTAGGATCGCCAATCCACCTAACCTGCATGTCTTTGGACTGTGGGAGGAAACCCACGTAGACACGGGGAGAACATGCAAACTCCACGCAGGGAGGACCCGGGAAGCAAACCTAACTGCGAGGCAGCAGCGTTACCCATTAACATTTAAACTAACATTAAAAAAAAAAAATGCACTCCCTTTCTGATCTACCGGTCGATCGCGATTCACGTATTGGGCACCCCTGCCATAGAACATCTGCGGGGAGACCTGAAGATGGCAGCTCACTGGCTCTTCCTATCCAGTCTAATGGAGCAAAGAATGAGGTCAGTAGCCCACCCAAATCCAGGGGCGCAAAGCTTGTAGAGACTGACACCTGGAAGACCTGCAGCTGGAATGGTTGCCAAAGGGGCTTCCACAAAATGGCGAATTAAGGGTCCGAGTATTTATGTGAATTGAGAGAGTTCAGTTTTTGATCAATTAATAAATTTGCAAGTCTTTCTGAAAACGTGCTTTCACTTTGCCATTATGGTTAATTGATCCATTTCAAATTAAATCTACAACACGGTAAAGTGCACTGGAAGTGAAGGAGTCCACTGCTTGAGTCCAACTCTTTGTGTCTTTGTCTCAAACATTATGGAGGGAACTGAATGTTTGCAATATTTCAAAAATTCACATAATCTACTGTATAAGAAAATGCTACTCTGTGTATGTGTGTGTGTGTGTCTAGTCCTTCTGAAAAATCTGATTGGTCAGTTTGGTGTTAGGGACTCACTGGAAGGGACGATGACACAATACTTTAGGGGTGGGATGTCCAATTCCAACACTTTTCTTGACATGTGAAGCTGGAACTTTTCCATCATAATTTCTTACTGTTATGTGTGTTAAGCTTACTGGCTTTCTCTTCCACTCATTCTGTGGCCAGGCCCTGTAAGGAGCCATAAACTGAAAGCCTGTCCCATCCCATCCTTCTTCCTCTGCGTTGTGTGTGTCTTCAGGATTCTTCCGTGTAAAGCACAAGCTCTGTGTCTTCTCTTCTGCAGGTACCTAAACTGCAGACGTGCTGAGCCCCGCTACATGAGGATCTCTGGCAGGGACAATCCAGAGGGGCCTGCTGGTGCAGAAACATCCTGAGGACCCCTTGAGTGAGTATGGACTGGCAACAGATGGGCCTGAGGCTTTGTACCCAACTGAAAGGGTGACTGATAAGAGAGATGGGAAAGGCGCCATCAAAAGTAGCCATTTGTCCTCTGTAACCTGTCCTTTCATCAACCCAAGGAGCTGTAGACTATTAACATCTGTCCATTAATCCACCCATCCACTACAGAGTTCTGGAGAGCCTGTCACTCCTGCAGCTGTCATGCCAGTCTTTGGGAGGGCACTGAATGTACATGGGAAGCAGACAATGACTGACTGGGGAGCCTTTAGCAGCATCTCCATCAAGTTTGCCCATCTGGACTCCTAAGACAGCACATTGTCCTTCATTAAGCACCTTCAGGAGACATGAGGAGCGTTGGCGCCCCCTGGTGCTGCACTAAGGTGTAGACTTCAGCCTTTTCAGTGTTTCTCCCATGTCACAGTCCTGCTTGAAACGGATTCTTGTCCCAGGTGGTCTTCGGGTCTCTGGAAGGCAGAAGCAGGATTTTGTCTGTTGTTCCTTTTCTTTCTCACATGCTGACCAGCGGCTATGGTGGGCTGTGTAGGCTCGGCCTTGTGAGCTCGAGAGCTGATGTTGGTGTTCTTCATGGCACCTTCTCTTGATGGCCAATTTTCTTAATGGAGCAGCATCTCCCATACATTATTTTAATTTTAGGCCTGGGGGGGGTTCTGGGAGGTCTGGACCCCCCAATTAACCCCATGGACCTCCTAAGCAACTGAAACTGAAAACATAGATAGAAAGATAGATATGAAAGGCACTATATGATAGATAGATAGATAGATAGATATGAAAGGCACTATATAATAGATAGATGGATAGATGGATAGATAGATATGAAAGACACTATATGATCGATAGATAGATAGATATGAAAGGCACTATATGAACGATACATAGATAGATATGAAAGGCACTATATAATAGATAGATAGATATGAAAGGCACTATATGATCGATAGATAGATAGATATGAAATGCACTATATGATCGATAGATAGATAAATATGAAAGGCACTATATGATCGATAGATATTTATTGTCATTGCCACTTTTACAAATGAACAGTGAAATTGAAGGTGGGCCGGTGTTAGGGTGTTACAAATCTAAAAGTGAAGATGTCCAAGAAAGACTGAGATAAATGACAAAGAGCTCAGCTGATGGCTAAAATAAGGGGGGGGTGTGGCACTGAGTATTGTATGAGTTCAGCAAACAAAGAAAAGGTGGCAGCATTAGGCAGAACGCAGGGCACATCTGACTCCTTACATTTATTGACTCGTCTGCTTCCACACTTGATTTCAAGTCTACTCTCCTACTTGAGACACGTGTGCTAAACTGGACGGCTGGACGGGCCTGCATGTGGCTGTCATGTGAGAGCAGCTTCCTATGATTGGGAATTCATTGTGAAGTGATGAGGGCCCACAAAATGACAAATGAGTTTAGGGCTTAGTCTGGCATCATTGGACCCAAGACAGGAACCAACCCTGGACACGGTGCCAGTCCATCACAGGGCCAATTCAGATTTCATGATCAACCAAACCTACAAACCTGTGGGACGACAGCAAAACACCAAGAGCAACTCATACAGACACGGGACAACATGGATAGTCCAGGGGGATTGTGACCGGGTGGGAGGTTTATACCCAGGAGGCAGTGGCACCACTCGCCACCATGCCACCCATTACAACACCTTCACCAGTATGGAAAACAAAAAAAGTCCAGTGTGGGATATAAACATAATTATAATCTAGAGATATATAGGTAGAAGTGAAAATCACCATATGATAAATTAGATCGCTAAATAGATATGGAAGGCACTATATAATAGATATAAATAGATAAAAAGAAAAAAGGAATGAAGAAAGGCACTCTGTGACATGATAGAAATTGTATAGACTAAGTAGAGACAAAGAAAAGAACTACACATTATTTAACTGTGAAAGGCACTATATTATAGATTAAATAGATACCAAGAAAGGCACAATGCAATAGTGAGCTCACAGAAAGGCACTCTGTAATAAATAGAATATAAAGGTAAAGTATAACTGAACAAAAGAAAGGCACTCTTTAATAGGCAGATACAAAGAAAGGTGCCATACAATAGTTAGTGATACAAAACTTAACTATTAAAAGGCACTCCATAATAAATACAATTAAACAAAGGAAGGCACAATGCAATAGAATGAAAGGATAAAAGAAAGGCGCTATAAAGTAGTTAGATATGAAAGGCACTTAATAACAGGTAGATTGAAAGGATGTATCTGTAATAGACAGAAATGAAGGCCCTTTATGAGATCATCATATCTTCTCACATCACTGCCATATCCAGGTAAGAGCAGCGTCATCAGCATCCTTAAGATCTTCATCGGTACATATAGGGCCTCGGGAACATTCATGGAGAATGTGGTCCATTGTTTGGGTGGGCTCACCACAGGGACATTCAGTGCTTGTTGTGAGGTGCCCTCTAAATAGATTGGCTCTTGTTTTGCCCACCTTTGCCCTCGCTCAGTTAAGCGCAACTCAGTCTTTCCTAGAGAGGGATGTTCCATTGGGTAGATGCTCTTGAGGTGTATATATATCTACAGTATCTATCTATCTATATTGTAGATAGATGTGAAAGGCACTATATGATTAGATAGATAGATAGATAGATAGATAGATAGATAGATAGATAGATAGTGCCTTTCACATCTATGTAGATAAGGAAGACACTCTTTATAGATTTACATTATACGCTGTTACCACCTGAGGGCGCCATAAAGCAGCTAACGGGCTTCTCACCGATCTGACGTTGTTCCCTATAAATGCACCTCATTTGTTTTCGGGCGGTTCCTCACTCTGCGCTCAGGTCAAACTTAGTTTTATCCATCCATCCATTATCGAACCCGCCGAATCCGAATAGGGTCACGGGGGTCTGCTGGAGCCAATCCCAGCCAACACAGGGCACAAGGCAGGAAACAATCCTGGGCAGGGTGCCAACCCACCGCAGAAACTTAGTTTTATTGACTCTGCAATTCAGTTTACTTACGGTATCGAACACGGAGGTCAAGGGAAAGAACGCCTTTTGCAGGCTGTAAATTATCAGCAGTTTTAGGCCACAGATTGTTGCCCAAATCGCCTATTTTGATTCAATTTAAATCCGCCTTGATCGATTCTGGGTTCGAAACCAAAGCGTGAAAATTCTTTATTAGAAAAGTGAGGAAATAAAACATGTTAGAAACGACTCCTTCGAAGCATACGTTTTGTTGTATTATCGGTGGAATTGTACTTTTTTGTGTTTTATAAATAAATTAATCATCTATTGTCTATTATTAATTGTCTGATTATCTTTGTAAACAGTAAAACTCCACCACATTTCCACTTGTCATTTGTCCTGTTTGTGTCTCTTGTATTTGACCTCGGTAGTGGACGAATGCGCCGAAATAGCTCAGTTGGGAGAGCGTTAGACTGAAGATCTAAAGGTCCCTGGTTCGATCCCGGGTTTCGGCAAGTGTTTTACCCAAACCGCTATGAAATTTAACAAAGAACAACAAAAAGGGTCGGATGAAAAACAAAACTTCACATTTATCAGACGAGATGTTGAAGTGGAGAGCGCTACATGTGACGCACTTCTACGAACGGACGTCTCGCGCTCGATCAGATTCAGACAGACGGCCGTTGTTCAGAGCTCCGTATGCGCGTTTTCAGGTCAAAGTCCATCACCGACTCACTCTGTTAGCTTCTCTATATGAAAACAAAACTGTAAGGGTCGGTAGGAGGCGCTCTTTTTTCTCCGTCGGAGAGCGTCTGTTAATTTCAACTCAGTTTATTTGTGTTTAGCGCTTTTTCCTGAGCGCAGGCTTCGAGCGCAGTGACAGCTTCAACGGGGAATGTAATTAAAACAAAAATAAAAAATGTCTGATTACATAAAGACACACGGGAAGGCAAACTGCTTTACATAAATGGAGCCCGGCGATTTCCGCTTAAGGCGATGGACTTCAAGCCCTGAAGGTTGTGACTTCACATCCCGGTTTTATCCCTGTGGGACACCGAGCAAGTCACTTCACCTGCCTTGAAAAAGAAGAAAAATAATTGTAACCAATTAAATCTTAAATGTTAAAATGCTAGGACATAAAATTAATAATAACAATCAGGGGGCGTGTCTGTGGGCGGGGTTGTTCTTGGCCGGGATCTCCGGCGCTTCTCTTCACTGTCTTTCTGGTTCTGTTCTGCTAATGAACACTAGATGGCAGCATCTCTAAAGAACTCAAGGTTGTGGTTATTTTCATTCACTGATTGGTTTCTTTGCACTTGTACTTCATTATTCACGTTTATAATGTGCTGTCTTTTACAGTTTTTTTCTGATTGCTTAAGCACATTTTTTGTAACTATTGGCTATTTTTGCAAAACTCTACACACAAATAAGAAAACCTTTCACCCAATTATCAAAACATTGTAGTTCTCTTGCAAAAGCGAACACAGCTAGATTAACTCTTCACACCTTCGTAAAAATGGTGTTTTCGTATCAAACAGTACACACAAGCCATCATCTACTAAGCACACAATGCGCCAACTGCACACTGATGGTATGAATACAAAACACATCTGGCTTTTGCTTTCTCTGTGTACAGATGACAATTTGAGGTCATACTTTTGTCATAGTGTCATGTAAACATACAAGGATCCAAACTTTAAGTATTGGTGTTTATTCACACTCATCAAAACCAAGACAAAGTCAGAACACAAAATAGTAATTTCACAAAAAAAAAAAAAAGAAAAAAAAAAGACAATCAGCCTACATCATGTCGTCTTTCTGGGTCCGGCCACAAAATTTCGTCCACATCGCATGTGATATCCTCCAGTCCAAAATATCTCCTTGAATGCTGTATCCAGGCCTGACATGATGCCTGGTCAATATCTCCACAAGCCTCCTCCATTGCCTGTAAAAGGGCTACAACAACAACATTTATTTCTATAGCACATTTTTATACAAACAGTAGCTCAAAGTGCTTTACATATTAAAGAATAGAAAAATGAAAGACACAATAAGAAAACAAAATAAATCAACATTAATTAACATTGAATAAAAGTAAGGTTCAATGGCCAGGGTGGACAGAAAAAAGAAAAAAACTCCAGACGGCTGGAGAAAAAAATAAAATCTGCAGGGATTCAGACCATGAGACCACCCAGTCCCCTCTGTGGACATTCCACCTAACATCAATGAAACAGTCCTCTTTGGATTTAGGGTTCTCACGGAAGGGCTTGATGATGATGGTCACGTAGACTTCTGGCTTTTAGTCCATCCATCAATGTTTTAGCATCATGAAGCTTTCAGTAGGTGGAGGTGGCGCAGGAAAAAGAAACAGAAGAGAGAGTTGGGGTCAGTACGGATTTTAGAGCCACCATGAATAGTTATTATGAGGAAATTGAACATACAGAGTATCAGGATTAAGTTAAAGTGAAGTTATGAGAAGGCCATGTTACAGTAATGTGTTGTCAGCAGTGTTTTAAACTGCTCTACTGTATTAGCCTGGTGAATTCCTATTGGCAGGCTATTCCAGATTTTAGGTGCACAACAGCAGAAGGCCGCCCGCCCGCCTCACCACTTCTTTTAAGTTTTGTTCTTGGAATTCTAAGGAGACACTCATTTGAAGATCTGAGGTTACGATTTGGAATATAACGTGTCAGACATTCCGATATATAAGATGGCGCAGATTATTTAAGGCTTTATAAACCATAAGCAGAATTTTAAAGTCAATCCTGAATGACACAGGTAACCAGTGTAGTGACACTAAGACTGGTGTGATGTGTTCAGATTTTCTTTTCCTAGTTAGGATTCTAGCAGCTCCATTCTGCACTCGTTGCAAGTGATTTATATCTTTTTTGGGTGGTCCTGAGAGGAGTGCGTTACAGTAATCTAGTCGACTGAAAACAAACGTGTGAACTCATTTCTCAGCATCTTTCAATGATATAAGAGGTCTAACTTTACTTATGTTTCTTAAGTGAAAAAATGCTGTCCTAATGGCTACCTGTTGATGAGGATGACGGTCGTACACTTTACAGCGCCAGGCAGAGAAGAATTCCTCGATGGGATTTAAGAATGGAGAGTATGGAGGGAGGTTGAGTGCCATGAAGGATGGGTGGTCTGTAAACCAGTTGTGGACCAAAGCAGCCCTATGGAAACTAACATTGTCCCATATGATGACACATCGGGTATGCTCTGGTCTCTGAACAGTGAGCATGTCATGTAAGGTGTCCAGGAATGCAATAATGTGTGCAGTGTTGTATGGGCCTATGGTTGCATGATGGTGAACAACACCATTTTGGCTCATAGCTGCACACATGGTTATGTTACCACCACGTTATAATGGGACATTGATGATGGCACGGTGTCCAATAATGTTCCTGCCACGTCTCCTGGTTTTACTGAGGTTAAAACCGGCCCCATCTACAAAAAGTAGCTCATGTGCCATGGCGTCTGCTTCTAGTTCCATCACTCTCTGGACAAGACAAAACAGATGCAACACATCAGGCCCATGCACAGCACTACAGTATGCACTTCCAAATTCAGAACCAATGACACTATAGCTTACCTGCACATAGTCATATCGCAGTTGCTTTACACGTTCTGTGTTTCTCTCGAAAGGAACTCTGTAAATGTGCTTCATTCTTATTCTGTGGCGCGCAAGTACACGACTTTGTGGAGAAATGCTTGCACTGTGTATATTTTGAAAGATGGTGTCATTATCAATTATGCGCTGCTGTATTTCTGACGGGGCGGCACGGTGGCGCAGTGGTAGCGCTGCTGCCTCGCAGTTAGGAGACCCTTAAGGGTTCGCTTCCTGGGTCCTCCCTGCGTGGAGTTTGCATGTTCTCCCCGTGTCTGCGTGGGTTTCCTCCCACAGTCCAAAGACATGCAGGTTAGGTGGATTGGTGATTCTAAATTGGCCCTGGTGTGTGTGTGTGTGTGTCCTGCGGTGGGTTGGCACCCTGCCCGGGATTGGTTCCTGCCTTGTGCCCTGTGTTGGCTGGGATTGGCTCCAGCAGACCCCCGTGACCCTGTGTTCGGATTCAGCAGGTTAGAAAATGGATGTATTTCTGGCAGTCTTATTGCATTATTGGCAATCACCATGTTCACTATATGGGTCTCTTGCTCTGGAGTGAACATTCTGCCTCTGCCCCCAATATCTGGACGTCTAGCAATTCTGTAAAGTAACAATTTCAGTATTTTTGCATGTATGGTACTGTTGTGTTTCTCATTAGAGTATGGCAGTGCTACAAAGTACTTACCGACTCTCATTTCCAAATGTCCTAATGATGCTTGCCACAGTGTAGCGGCTCAATTTAGGCTGAACCCGTTGGCCAGCTTCCCTCAGGGTCATCCTATGGTTGATGACATGGTCCACTGTTGTAGCTCTGATGTCATCAGTTATTCTATTTCTTACTCTTCTTACCCTTCCTCTTTCCCCTCCTTGTCCTCTTCCTCTAACTTCCTCTAACCCTCTCGCTTCTTCACCTCCACGTCCTCTCCCTCGGCCTCCTCGGCCTCCTCTGATTCTCACTCTTCTCACTCTTACTGCTCCTTTCATTGTACTTATGATATTATTTATCTGGACTTTCAGAAAGCATTTGATAAGGTGCCACATGAGAGGTTGGGCATCAAATTAAAAGAAGTTGGAGTTCAGGGTGATGTTTTTAGATGGGTGCAGAATTGGCTCAGACACAGGAAGCAGAGGGTGATGGTGCGAGGAACCTCATCAGAACTGGCCGATGTTAAGAGTGGTGACCAGCAGGGGTCAGTGTTAGGGCCGCTGCTATTTTTAATATATATACACGATTTAGATAGGAATATAAGGAACAAGCTGGTTAAGTTTGCAGATGATACCAAGATAGGTGGATTAGCAGATAATTTGGAATCCGTTATATCATCACAGAAGGACTTGGATAGCATACAGGCTTGGGCAGATTTGTGGCAGATGAAATGTAATGTCAGTAAATGTAAAGTATTACACACAGGAAGTAAAAATATTAGGTTTGAATACACAATGGGTGGTCGGAAAATCGAGAGTCCACCTTATGAGAAGGATTTAGGAGTCATAGTGGACTCCAAGCTATCAACTTCCCAACAGTGTTCAGAAGCCATTAAGAAGGCTAACAGAATGTCAGGTTATATAGCGCCTTGATGTGTGGAGTACAAGTCACAGGAGGTTCTGCTCAAGCTTTATAACACACTGGTGAGGCCCCATCTGGAGTCCTGTGCGCAGGTTTGGTCTCCAGGCTACAAAAAGGACATAGCAGCACAAGAGAAGGTCCAGAGAAGAGCGACTAGGCTGATTCAGGGCTACAGGGGATGAGTTATGAGGAAAGATCAAAAGACCTGAGCCTTTACAGTTTAAGCAAAAGAAGATTAAGAGGTGGCATGATTGAAGTGTTTAAAATAATGAAGGGAATTAGTACAGTGGATCGAGACTTGTATTTTAAAATGAGCTCATCAAGAACACGGGGACACAGTTGGAAACTTGTGAAGGGGAAATTTTGCACAAACATTAGGAAGTTTTTCTTTACACAAAGAACGATAGACACTTGGAATAAGCGACCAAGTAGTGTGGTAGACAGTAAGACGTTAGGGACTTTCAAAACTCGACTTGATGTTTTCTTGGAGGAAACGAGTGGATAGGACTGGCGAGCTTTGTTGGGCTGAATGGCCTGTTCTCATCTCGAGTGTTCTAATTCTAATTCTACTCCACATAGACAGCTTACCTGTGGCTTATTTATAGTGCTTAGGCTGATTGCAAAGTGAACTAATTATCTAAAACAGTTTTCACATGTGAAAGTGTGCCAGACAGTTGGCAAAATAGTGTTAATGATAGCCATACATGTGTAGAATTTTGCTAGGAGTGTGTTGGAAATTTGGTAATTGAGTGTAAGCAGTGAGTTGTGTTTAAAAGTTCTGCAAAAAGAGTGTTGTGCAGTGAATTGTGCCTACAGTTTTGCAAAGTGTGTGTTACAAAATTGCAAACTGAGTGCAAAGCAGTGTTTGTGCTTTTAGTTTTGCAAACTCAGTGAGTGGTTTTGCTATAAGTATTAATAGTTTTAGAAATTGTGCTATAAGAATCACAGTTAGGGTTTAAGCCATCAGAAAAAAACTGTAATCAATGCCATGCTACAAACGTATCATATAAGACTAAACTGTGATGGCAGGCACAAGGGGCCGTGGTGCCCTCACTAAAACACCCTGCAAAGAGGACACACGAAAATGAACTTCAGCAGGACAGGAAACCAAATATACAAAAGAACAGGAAGATGCCTGGCTCTGGGAAAAGCCCTGCTGGGACCGATTAGAAATGTGGGATGGAATTCCGCCCTCAGGAATTCATCCCGTTTGATTTATTACCCCAGTGAAATGCAATACAGGCAGGATGTAGAAAATGTAAAGGGATCGGGAGGCGTGACCCCCTTCAGCTTGCCCGACCGTGACAGGCAGTAAGTCAAATGTGCTTGAAGTGGGGGAAAAAGAAGAAGTCAGGGACACCACAATTTAGGCGCATAACCACCACCGCCGTTTCTTTGAAACAAAACCTCTGAAGCAAATCTGAACCCATCATGCAGGTCATGTCACAAGTGCGCAGAACGCATACGGGACAGAATCCGATTCCTGTATGACGTCTTTTTTATGCTTTTATGTTTTCCTCATGGAGAACCGTTAAGACTTTGCGTGTGTTTTTTGGATTCTTTGTGAATTTTTATGTGGAGAAAAAGACTGCTGGACACCAACAACAGTTAATGGTCCTTGGAAAGAACGTTTAGTTCTTTGTGACAAACCCCGTCGGTCCCAGGAGACGACGTTTCCTTCCAACGGCCACTCCAAGCTGCGATTCGTGTGTTTCAGTCCAACCTGCGGCACTGTTCAGTGCGGCACAATTGGCTCCGCCCCCTGATGCCCACCGGCGTATTTCCTCACAGCTCTGAGTCACCATCTCGTTGACTAGGGAGTCCCAAAAGCTCCAAAAGCACTTTCAGAATTGCCCTCTGGGCAAACCCCGACCCAGGAAAGGGCCAGAAAAAAAAAAACCTCTCTATTATATAAAAAAAAAATCTTGGGACGAGAGGACTGCGATGGGTTGGAACCCTGCTCGGGATTGGTTCCTGCCTTGTGCCCTGTTTTGGCTGGGATTGGCTCCTGCAGACCCCCGTGACCCTCTGTGTTCGGATTCAGCGGGATAGAAAATGGATGGATGGATGGATGGATGGATGGGACGAGAGGAGGCATTTTCAGAGAGATAATTTCAAGTCCCGCAAGACGAGACTTTGTGCCAAGAGATGAACTGAAAGCCTAACAGGTCCAAGCGGGGGCAAAAAGACAAAGAGTAGAAGACAAAGCAGAACGTCGTAAAGATGTTTAAACACGTTGGCGCGATACACATGCAGAGCAGGTTAGAGGTTATGAAAGGATTAAAATTAGAAAGTCTAAAAAACTGATAGTAAAGATCGCATTAGCGCTAACAAACGGAAATTATTACTCTGTGAAATAACGGAATAGCGAAAAGAGATCGAATATATGGACATAGGTGATATGACAGACATATGTAGTTATTGTTTGGCTTTAAAGTTTAAGTCGGCGACTTGTAGATCGTCTAATTCGTGTTGCCATCAGGGAAAAGTTGGGTTTCTTAGTAATGAAGAGACGTATCCGCGAGAAATAAAAGATTTGTTATTTGGTGAAAGTAAAATCTGCGGTTGCTTGGCTCTTTGCCCGGGGTTTGTTCCTGCCTTGCGCCCTGTGTTGGCTGGGATTGGCTCCAGCAGACCCCGTGACCCTGTAGCGGCTTGGATAATGGATGGATGGATGGATGAAAGTAAAACCCACAAACACTACAGGCAAAATATGCGAATCTTCTGTACAATAATCTGTTCGTGTTCACATCATTCAATGCTCAAAAGATTTACACGATTCAGGACCATACGCTATGAGAATCTGTGGTCCCGCAACAATTAAAGCTACGACAAGTTTAATTAAAAAAAAAAAAACAACACACAATTTGGTCAGGTTTATATTTATGATCACGGAGAAGCGATGCAACATAGAATCGAAAGAGTTAAATGATCGGACGTATTAGAAATTCTGCAGCCAATAATGGATACAAATCTATACGTCCAAAAGTATTGCACTTTATATTAAATTTATCTGAAAAACACGGACAAAGAAGTTTTCTTGGATTTCTATATGAATCTGAAAGATCACTCTCACATATATAATAAACCAACATGTGACGAACAGGCCCGGTTCCAGGGGCGAAGCCGCCATCGTGCCATTTAATTTCAACCGCCCCCTCACCCTGTAATACTTTCACTCGTTTTCTAAACCATCCATCCATCCATTTTCTAACCCGCTGAATCCGAATACAGGGTCACGGGGGTCTGCTGGAGCCAATCCCAGCCAACCCAGGGCACAAGGCAGGAACCAATCCTGGGCAGGGTGCCAACCCACCGCAGGACACACACAAACACACCCACACACCAAGCACACACTAGGGCCAATTTAGAATCGCCAATCCACCTAACCTGCATGTCTTTGGATTGTGGGAGGAAACCGCCGGAGGAAACCCACGCAGACACGGGGAGAACATGCAAACTCCACGCAGGGAGGACCCGGGAAGCGAACCCGGGTCTCCTAAATGCGAGGCAGCAGCGCTACCAGTGTACTTAAAATTAAAATTTTTCGCAATTTCCTTAATGTAAAAAAAAAAATTAAGAAAATCTCTTCGTAGGTAGACGAAAACTTGACTTACGCATTTAACGAATCGACGACAAGTTTAATTAATTCATCAGTAAAATTCCGATTAGCACTACAAAAACTTTTCATTGATGTGCTGCCACAATTCACGTGTTGTGTGGGACTTGCCCGTTTTTCTTTGCAGTAAGTTACCGACATTGAAAAGACGAGCCTGCGTATTGTTGAGGGTGGCCCCTATGTTCGGCCGCCTGAGGAACTGCCACCAATAATAGTTTTCAAAAGACGGAGATATTAAAGACAGAGTTGATATTCGTGTTTATCCAAAAGCACAGCACGATTCATGACAAGCTGCAGTGCCCGCACGGGGGTTGGCGAGAAGGGGGCAGAGTCCCCTAGTCTTTATAAAAATAAAAAGGTTTCTTTTATCAAAAGGCTCTGCGATACATGACCCTCTGAAGAGCCCAAAGGAATTGCCTGAAAGGCAAAGCAATCACAGCAAACAAACAGAATCCAAAGACGTAGTTGAGAAACGGAGCACAGGTTCGAAAAACCCAGAAAGCACAAAAAGCAAAAGCACAAGGCCCAGTAAACCCAAGAAACTGTCCAGTCTGTAGCGAAGCCCTCACAATGAACCGCCAGGAACTACGGAAGGCCCGCCCATAAATAGGGTGGAGGGTCAGTGATTGGCAGGCAGCCCCGCCCCCTTGGGAACCACCCACAAAACATACTGGTCATAATTCTAGGCCTGTCCTACTTACAAATCAACACAAAGATATACAGAACTAGCTGTACCCCGTGGCTTCGCTCACATGGTAATGAAACTTTAAAAATCAATAGATGTTGGCACTATATCTGATCGTGTTCAGCTTTGACTGGAAAGCGTTCCCCACATGGGGACAAAAGCACATGGCCGTGATATCTCTGGACATCAGCAGCTACCCTCTAAAGCACACGTAGCTCTGATCTCTCTCTCAAAAACGTCAAACGTTACTCCTTAACAATCTGTAGATGATAATGTCTGTTGAACAAATGGGTATCCCTAGCTAAGCATAGGCGAGGTGCACTCCAACACGTGGCGAGACGTAGACCAACTCGAACAGAGGCTGGCAGTGAATGAGGAAGGCCCCACATCCCTGCTCTCGGTCCACAGCCACTCTGTTGGATTTACATAAATACATCGGTACAGCAAACAAACTCTCGGTACTTAGCGTGATGAGAGAAGTCGTAAAATCGACTGGAAAGTTCAAACAAATTATAGACAACAACCAGATCTAAATCCGTTAAGTAGTCCTCTTGTGAAAAGTGGACAGACATACAGACAGAATGCACTTAAACAAAATTTTTCAAACCGTTTCTTAGTGAGCACCTATGGGCCAAGGGTAACCTACATTCCAAATTTCAAGTGCCAAGTCCACATGGTTCAGGAGATTTCGTGATGAGTGAGTCACTGGGATTTGGCTTTTATATATCTTTCAGGGGTTGGTGGCAGAATTGGCACTCCAGCCACCATAAAACAACCTCACACTGGTCCCATTCTATCTGATCTAGTGTGGTGCTGAGGTGTCACCTGTCACATGGCTGAACTCGGGTTCTAATCTGGGATCCTGAGTTGGTTTGTCATGTGGTGGGTGCGGCAATGTGCTCCTAACCTCTCTCTCTCTCTCTCTCTTCACTTGTACCCTTGTCCTGTCACTCTTGTCCCCAAACTGTCCCCGAAGACGGTTGTTTACTCGACTATGTAGCAAGCCTACATAACACTACAAGCGGATTGGCTTTCTGGACTGGCCGTCACTGTATTATATGACCTGGAGGTTGTCTAAGAAAGAGCCCTTCAGGTGTGATTATGGATGACCAGGTTCTGGGAGGACCCCACCTCAGTAAGGATTCCAGCTGCCTAGTGCAGGGGTCATGTTGCTATGACATCTAAGCAGGAAATCGATGTTTCCACGGGAATCTTTTCTTTTTAAGGGGACTGAGGAAAGGGGGGAAGAGAAGCAGAAGGCAAGGAGCTCGGCTATCCACATTTAAGAATATGTCACGATCCGACTTCACTCCGCTATTTGTGGGAGGCCACACTGATATGTTGGGAACAGTGAGGAGAATCCCCAAGAAAAGGCAAGGAGTTGCGGTATATGGACCTGAGGTTCTCCAGATGCTCCCGTTGGAGAGTGGGTCTCGTGTTTTTAAATTCTTCGGGATCGCAAGAAGGAAGCCATATTCGCCTGAGGTCCGTTTTTTTCCCTTCATCACGCAGTAAGGACTGTGCTAAAGGATTCTTCGCCGTTTCACACAGCCTACGTTTAATCTTCCTCTTTTTGATATCCTCTTTCCGTTATGTGTGTTTCGAACTGGGGATTAAGATTTGGCCACTGGGGGTAGGGAGGCAGTGGAAAAAGGGATCACTAATGAGCACCCAGTCACCTGTCCTGGAAATGCAAACACGTTGGATTACAATACGCTTGCTTATTTAACCAATCCAACTACCATCTGGTTTCTTTCAAGTACTGATGGGCACGTAAAGGGCAGAAGAGGAGCCGAGGACCGAATATTTTTAATGCTATTATATGCTTTGAACATCATCCACTTCCCTCTCGGCTGGTGAAGTGTAGTGATCGCACCCCGTATCGGGCGATTGTTACAACAATGTCGACCTCTTCTGTAAGTTGCTTTGGATGAAGGCATCAGCCAAGCAAAGAAATGGAAGTGAGTTGCTGCGCCTGTGTTATCTCCTGGTGAAGTTGGATGGCCAACAAGAGGCAACCCACCCACTCCATTCATTGGTCAACTTAATTCCTGGGCTCATAGATGGGACAAGCAAAACTCATGGACTTCCATATGCTGGCTCCCAGTTTACCATTATGATATAGTAGTAGCCAGTCGTAACTTTTGTGAAATGATCAAACTTCCCACCTTGTCCAGCATTCCGGATTATCGTCTTGCTCAGATGAAATGTCGCCTTTGTTGAGGTTTTCAGAATCTGCTGTGTCCTTAACGTGAGGCGTGGGGTGGATGATGATAAGGGAACTCTGGTGTTTGTGTGACTTTTGAAGTTTGCCTTTGCTTCTGTCACCTTTGTGATAGCGCATTTCAGATGTAGAGACTCGTGGAGCCGTTAAACGATTCAATAAAGCCAACGATGGACCTGCAACCATTTAATAAATCGACCAATCTGAGCTCCTCACGTTTCCAAAACCCGCGTCCACATACTTCAAGAAGCAGACATTTCACCTTTCATCCGCACCACCCCGCACCCCCCTCTTTAATCCCCGAACATGGAGTCTTTTGAGAACGCTCTCCACATGGATGGCGTCACACGTATGTGCTTGGGGAACAGCGTTAGGGCTCGAGTGATCGTAATATTCCACCGAGACACGAGGTGGCGCTGTCTAATAACAAACTCTCCTCTCCTCCATTGGCAGAAAGGAAGATTAACAGCTTTCCATTCATGATGTCACTTCCGGGGTCCAACCACCTGGACCCACCTCTTCCTCCCAGAATCCAACATAACTGGAAGAAACCAGTCTGCCTGTTTGCATAGTCGGAACGACTCACTAGTGTTTTTACCACGTGCTTTATTTCATTTTTTTGCAATTGTTTAATTATACAGGGTTAGCCTCATGGGACCGTGTACTTTTTGGTATTTGAAATTTCGTTTCAGAAAATATCATTTAAAAAAGAAAAAGAGACACTTATTTGATTTTCAACTTGTCCTTTCGCACATCAGAAAAGAAAAATGCAAGAAACGAGACAGAGAAAACGGCATTTATTTATTTTGTCTATAATAGATAGATAGATAGATAGATATGAAAGGCACTATATAATAGATAGATAGATAGATATGAAAGGCACTATATACTGTAGATAGATAGATATGAAAGGCACTATATAATAGATAGATAGATAGATAGATAGATAGATAGATAGATAGATAGATATGAAAGGCATTATATAATAGATAGATATATAGATATGAAAGGCACTATATAATAGATAGATAGATAGATAGATAGATAGATACTTTATTAATCCCAAAGTGAAATTCCCATACTCCAGCAGCAGCATACATAAAGATCAATATTAAATTAAAGAGTGATAACAATGCAGGTATAACAGACAATAACTTTGTATAATGTTAACGTTTACCTCCCCAGTTGAAATTTAACAGTCATATAGTGTGGGGTCTCCTTAGTTTGTCAGTGGAGCAGGACGGTGACAGCAGTCTGTCGCTGAAGCTGCTCCTCTGTCTGGAGATGATCCTGTTCAGTGGATTCTCCATGATTGACAGGAGTCTGCTCAGCGCCCGTCGCTCTGCCACGAATGTCAGACTGTCCAGCTCCATGCCTACAATAGAGCCTGCCTTCCTCACCAGTTTGTTCAGACGTGAGGTGTCCTTCTTCTTTATGCTGCCTCTCCAGCACACCACCGCGTAGAAGAGGGCGCTCGCCACAACCGTCTGGTAGAACATCTGCAGCATCTTATTGCAGATGTTGAAGGACGCCCGCCTTCTAATGAAGTATAGTCGGCTCTGTCCTTTCTTGTACAGGTCATCAGTATTGGCAGTCCAGTCCAGTTTATCATCCAGCTGCACTCCCAGGTGTTTATAGGTCTACATCTTCTGCACAGTCCTCAGACGTGATTTCAGAGATAACAAAACAGGGCCTGTCATTGAAAATGACTATCTTAGTGTCTGTCATATAAACACCGAAAAGCAAGAGGGTTTTCTTAGCATTAGTAACTTAGTGTTAGTAAATGAAATCGCCAAATGTTAGCTGTTTCGCAGTAAGTAATAACAATAACATTCATAAAAGAACTGCTACATCAAATTTGCAAAGCTTCTATTTTTATCTGAAAGATACGACTCAGTTCTTCTGCAGTCATGTCCTCGTCCTGGTGTGTGACTCTTTTACTGTTCCGAAAAACAATAATGGTCCATCCTCTGATGATGCCAGTGTATCTTCAAGGCCGTCGATTGATGTGTTGTGAGGAGGACCGTTTGCATGTGTCGCCAAAAATCGCGCAGAAGAAGAAGTACTTCCAGTTTCAGACAACGAAAATGCGTCTGTTTTGTTGTTTTTGAGCTATTACACTTTCATTATTTGAATCACAAATAAATTTCCTTCATTTTATTCTTTAATCAAAAGTCAAAAATTGAAAATTCATTTCATTTTTGTATTTTCGTTTATTTCTTCTAATATGAAATTTCAAATACCAAAAACATACACGGATACTGGGCTTTAAAGATGGCGCCATCCTTCGAATGAGACTTAAAACTAAGGGTCCTGACTCTCTGTGGTCATTAAAGATCCCTGGGCATCCTTCATAAAGAGTAGGGTGTATCCCAACGTACCTGGCTATATGGCCAACCATGGCCTGGTCATTCTGGCCCCCTAATCATTACCTGTCTCTAATTGGCTGTCTCTCTCACACCTCTTCACCACCTACCAGCTCATGTGTGATGAGAGTATTGGAGCCAAAATGGCTGCCGTCTCATCATCCAGGTGGGTGCTGCACATTAGTGGTGGTTGAAGTGGCTCTCAACTCACTGAAGCGCTTTGAGTAGCAGGAAAAGCGCTATATAAATGTAAAGAATTGTTATTACTATTATATTTTCATTTAAAAACAGCAGTATGTGAAATTTCTGCTCTGCTAGATCTTCCCCGGTCCACTGTAAGTGCTGTTATTGTCAAGTGGGAGCAACAACAGCTGAGCCACAATGTGGTAGAACCATCAGACTTACAGAAAGGGGCCGGCGGGTGCTGATGACTGTAAAAATGGCCAGTTGTCTGTGGCATCACTCTCAGCAAAGTTCCAAATTGCTCCTGGAAGCAACATCTGAACAAGAACTGTGCATGGCAGGGGGGCTTCTTCATGAAATGGGCCTTTGATCACGATGCGCAACACCAAGAGTCAGCTGGAGAGGTGTAAAGCTCATGGCCATTGGACACTGCAGCAGTAGACACATGGCATGATGAATGGCACTTCACTATCTGGCAGTCTGACGGACCAGTCCGGGTTTGGAGGATACCAGGAGAGCACGAACTTCATTGTGCGTACTGTAAAGTTTGGTGGAGGTGGGATGATGGCAGGGTTTGGGCTCAGCCCCTTGGTTCCAGTAAAGGCTTCTGTTAATGCTACAGCAGAGAAAGACATTTTGGACACTCATGTCCTCCGATCATGAGGTCACTGGAAAGGGGTGTCTGGTTCTCCCAATATCCGTGCAAAAGGACGAAGGTCCAAGTCTTTAGAGTCCTGCTGCTTCCTGTTTGCGAGACATGGATGGTTTCCAGTGACCTGAGACGAAGATTGGACTCCTTGTGTCTCTTTGGAGAATCCTTGGGTACTGCTGGTTTGACTTTTTAACGAATAAGTTACTCACGAAGTCCCATACGATTGTGAGAGAGCATCACTTATGGCACAATAGCCATCTGGCGAGATTCCCCGAGAGCAATCCTCATTGTTGAGGAGCCAAGCAGCTGGACCAGGCCAAGGGGACACCCTCATAATACCTGGCTGCAGCTGATAGATGGTCATTTCCAGAGGGTGGGACTGGACCGCGTGTCTGCCTGGGTGGGGGGGTTGCCATCAATGATCCCGAGCTGTTTTGTTGTGTGGTGGTTGTGCCAACATGCCATACCAGTGCAGGCTGCCCAACCTGACCTGGCCTTACCTGTGTCCCACACTGAACATGGACCAGAGAAAGCAAAAAGGAGAGAGTTGTCAAAGGAGATCAGAAAGAAAATGATAGATAAGTATGCATTATAAGTGTAAGAGATCAGATCTGTGGATGATGGCAGACTTGCAAACTGTTCTGGTAAAAACACCAAACAACTCCATCAGGAAAGTGTTCATGGACAATAGCTCTGCCAAGAATGCCATTGTGTCCTTCAGTCTGCTGCTAAAGCTTAGAGTCTGAGTGGTTCAATCTGTGGCCCCTAGGCAGTAAGAACTCCTCCATGCTGTTCACCAACGTCGTTTTCAATAGACACATAAGCACAAGAAAACTGGATGTCGTTCACTTAGCTAAACGGGGATCATTCCATAGCACTGATTAGCATTGTCCAGTCTTAGCACGTCTAGCAAGAGAAGGGAAGGTCAGCAGACAGGCAGAGGCAAAAGAGTTATATGGGGCAACCAAAGACAGGAGATACTGAAGAGCAAATCCAATGAATCAGAGGACTGTAGTTGTAGACAAGAGTTTTGAAGTGGATCCTTGCAGTAACAGGAAGCCAGTGAAGACACTAAACCAGTGGAGTAGTAGGAGTGAAATGAGGAACAGCAGCACACTGGAAGAGCTGGAGACGTCAGAAAGCAGTTGAAGGAAGCCCCACTAGGAGAGAAAGTTGCAATAGTCCAGCTTGGGAGAGGACCAGCGCCTGAATAAGAAACTGCATGGCATAAGTAGTGAGGAAGGATCAAATCATCTGAATATTATGAAGAAAGAAACAATAGGATTGGAACATTGAAGAAATGTATTCAATAAATGAAAGTGAGGAGTCCAGGCTCATATCAAGAATTCGTATCACACACGTGTCTGCAATCGTGAAGTCAGGCATTCAGTCGATTTAAATGGAGAAAAGTCATCACTCTGCTGTTTGGTGTCCTTGTGTGACCCACACTGAATATGAAGCAGAGAAAGGAAAGGAGAGAGTTTTGTGAGGAGATCAGAAAGAAAATGATAGACAAGCATATGAAAGGCAAAGACTAGAAGTCCACCTTCAACAGTAACAACAACATTTATTTCTATAGCACATTTTCATACACACAGTAGCTCAAAGTGCTTTACATATTAAAGAATAGAAAAATAAAAGACACAATAAGAAAACAAAACTAAATCAAATTTAATTAACATCGAATAAGAGTAAGGTTCAATGGCCAGGGGGGACAGAAAAAACAAAAAAAAAAACTCCAGACGGCTGGAGAAAAAAATTAAATCTGCAGGGATTCCAGACCATGAGACCGCCCAGTGCCCTCTGGACATTCTACCTAACATAAATGAAACAGTCCTCTTTGGATTTAGGGTTTTCATGGAAGGACTTGATGATGATGGTCACGTAGAGTTCTGCCTTTCAATCCATCCATCATTGTTGGAGCATCATGAAGCTTTGAGTAGGTGGAGGTGGCGCAGGTTCCTGTGACAACAGCTGCAAATATTATGAAGAAGTTGAAGGTCCATGGGACTGTAGCCAAACTCCTTGGAAGTGACCACAAGCAGAAAGTGTGTATTTCAGTTTGCTGAAGATCATTTTCTGTTTTGTACACAAAGCCAGGTCAGCAAAGACATGAAGGAACCTGAGTGGTCTGCACAAAGTCCTGACCTCAACCTTACTGAACACTGTTGGGATGAACTGGAGCCACGTCTTCTCCTCCAGCATCTTCAGCACCTGACCTCATGCATGCTCTTTTGGCTGAATGGACACTGATTCCCATGGGCACACTCCAGAATCTCATGGAAAGAAGAGTGGACGCTCTGAGGGGGCCGACTCCATATGAATGCCTCTGGTTTTGGAATGAGATGTCCAACAAACTCATATAGGTTAGATGGTCAGGTTGGCCCATATGGTGTATGATGTCCACACTGTCCCTAATGGCCTGGTGCTTGTTTTATTGTCTGTCATTCTGGTCTGACATCTGCAGCAGGCATAAGACAGGGGGCGCCCTCCTGCAGCTCTCTTCTGCATGAGCAACTGTCTGTCTGTGTTGGACACCAAACTGGAGGGACCAAAAATATAACGAACCAAATTAGATTTTGTAATTTTGACATTTTGTTAAAGTTTCCTAAGGTGTAGTTATCTCCATACCCACCAGATCCACAGAAGAAGATGCCACCTTTTTGGAGGGCAGCACCAGAGGTTACTTATCTTACCTTACTTTTATTCTATGGTAATTAGTGCTCTCTTATTTTAATTCTTACTTTGTCTTTTTTCTCTTTTCTTCTTCATGTAAAGCACTTTGAGCTACATTATTTGTATGAAAATGTGCTATAGAAAGAAAGGTTTTTGTTGTTGTTGTTATCTTCTGTCCTGGGGAGCTGCAGGAGAGGCTCCACAAACATGAAGATCTCTGCTTGAACCCCTCTGCAGTCTAACTTCACGTCAATTTGCTATTTTAGGCTCCACCGTGAGTCGTGCTTTAAAAGTGGGACAATAGGAAGAAGAAGAAGAAGGCCATTGTTGTCACACTTGTCAGCTCACATTAAACATAATGAGCTGAAGAGATGCATTGTGGGGATGCAGGCTCACTCCTTAGCTGAAGGGCCTCAGCCAGCAGGGCTTCAGTTTCACTCCGTGGAGCACCTGATGCCTGCAAAGAACATCTTTAATTGAAGGTAAGCTGATCCGAGCGCATCTGCTTCTGTCTGTTTGGGGGCTGGGAATCTCTGGCACACATGGACCTTGGACTTCTCCTCAGTTTCATTTTCCACATTTCCTGCTGATTTGATTAACTTTGTAAATGATCACCTAACAAAGGAGACTCGGAGCACCAAGTCGGATTGGATGTTGGTGAACTCTCTTAAAGACTGCTGAGGGATATCATGACTCCAGAAGGCGCTGTATAAAAATATGGATGGATGGATTGTTGAGAGTCAGCATGTGGCGCCAATTCTTAAATGAACTACAAATCAGGTACGTCAGGGGAAGCAGGTGCATGAAATGTAAACAAAACTAATAATGACAGCATAAAATAAATGTGTCCACTGGTCTGTGCTATGAATTTGTTTTCTGTATGATTCCAATAATTGTGATCATTTTTATAGTCAAAATCTCTGAACTGGCACACTTGCCGTTCAAATACAACAGAGACATGCGAGGAGGTGCGAGAGCGATGAGCCTCACCTCCCCTCGGACTGCGCTCTCCCTCCCTTCACTCACGGGGTGCATGTCGCCAATATAAGGTTTGCAGACACGTTTATTAGACACCCTGACTTTCCACAGTCTGGCTAATATCTTTAATGAGTGTGTGTGACATAGTTAGTGTTGCTGATCGGACATAAAATCAGCATAAGGGCATAAGGTGAGGCAGACAGTACCGTGCCGCCCTGAAGAGCTAGATAGCGAAATCAGAAAGTCAAGTGCACTGCAGCGCTCCGTTTATTTTTATGTTTTGTTCCGAATGACTGCCAAAATGGAAGATTTAAGATTTTTAAAGCTAAAGGAAAATAAGGAGGACTTTTACAGGTCGGATAGGCGCATGGACTTCCTTTACAAATAAAGTGTAAGACCATAAACGGTTTTCAATTTTATAAAAGATGGGATCAGAATAAGAAAAGAAACAATCCAATACTGTATTTTAAAACTAAATGTTGACCTTAAATAAAATATTCTTTTTTTGTTCTTCTTATTCTTTTGTATTAATGTATTAAAATTGATTAAAGCATCAGAATTAAAATCATTTAAAAATAACTAAATATTTCATTTAAGGTCAAAATTACAATCCGTTTTTTTTTTTGTACAATACTCCATACTTTCATTTGTATTGAATGAGTGTGAATTGTGGAATTGCAACGGCGAATTTAGAACACATGGAGGGTGAGGAGCAAACGCGTTCTCTCCACTCTCTCTCTCTCTGTCGCCACTATAAATGTAACGTTCTTTCTTAAATATGCGCCTTACCTGTGTGTGTGTACAGAACGCTGAGGAGATATGAAACATTACCAGTATTTAATGTGCAGGCTGCCAACTGAGTAGTGAATGAGCGACTCTTTGGGGTTCATATATTTGTAAATGTCACTCTGAAGGAGTCACCAGCCATGGACATCAGCGCACGTCACTGCTACAAATCCCAGCAGCCCCCCGCGAGTACCTTACAATTGGTCAGCTTTGGAAGTTGTCGCTAAGGTTGCAGGGGGAAATGAGGTTTGGTGTAGACTTCAAAAGAGCCATAGAGGAGCCAGCAAGCCCAGTTGTCCATCTTTAATGTCTCATTATAGGACCACTACAGTTTCCCGAAGGTTACAGTTTCTGGATTTGTGTTCATGCCCTGTGACTGAGGTTCATGTGGTCTGATCAGAGTTGATGAAACATCTTCATCTGTGGAGCTCCCAGCACCTACAAGTTTTCCCCATCATCCCATCACAATCGGACACAACTTTACCTGTTGCACTGAAAGCTACTCACTTGGAACTTCTGCTTAATCATCATCTTCACTCCGCCACTGGCCGGTGTTTGGACTTTGGATCGTCGTGTTAATCGTTAATCTTTTTGTACTTAGTATTTAGTTCTGTTTTAGTTACCGACGTGGACACATTTATTGATGCCCCACCATCCACGAAAAAAGAAGAAGCCGCAGTTACTCTGAAATAACTTGAAACTGACAAAAGTCATCGACCCCCATTATTGTTTATTGTGTATTCAATACAAATCTAATTTTTCTTTAGAGTTTTCATTCTACAGAATATTTTAAATAGTGACACAAATGACAAAAATGATAGGACCCTTAACATAATACCAGCAAATTGTGCTTGCAAAAAATTTTGCAAGAATAAAAGCATTAATGAAATGATGATGAGGGAGAGAAGAACATCACACGTTACAATAAGAATGGAGATGATTTTAATAAGTAGTGACTTGTGAAAGGACTCAATATTAGAATAGTCCCATGATTAGTATCGGATGATATTATATATATATATATATATATATAATACTCTCTTTTCTGTTTCTTTTTCCGGTTTCTTTGTGGTGGAGGCCTGCGCCACCACCACCTACTCAGAGCATCATGATGCTCCAACAATGATGGACTGAAAGCCAGAAGTCTACGTGACCATCATCATCAGGTCCTTCCATGAAAACCCTAAATCCAAAGAGGACTGTTTGACTTATGTTAGGTAGATTGCCCAGAGGGGACTGGGTGGTCTCTTGGTCTGGAATCCCTACAGATTTTATTATTTTTTTCTCCAGCTGTCTGGAGTTTTTTTTTTTGTTTTTTCTGTCCACCCTGGCCATCGGACCTTACGTATTCTATGTTAATTAATGTTGACTTATGTTTATTTTTTATTGTGTCTTTTATTTTTCTATTCATTTTGTAAAGCACTTTGAGCTACATTTTTTTGTATTAATATGTGCTATATTAATAAATGTTGATTGACTGATGTTCTTATAGTCACATATTTACAATCCAAAAGTGTAACATGCAGGTTAACTGAACATTTTGGATAAGAAGGGAGATGCGGGGCACCTGTAAGTCAGCATGTGTGAAGTGTGGCCGTCAGTTAGTGTAGCATACCGGCATCTATAAGAATTGTCGGAAAATGCAATTTGTTGCATAAACGTTATTGTCAGCAAAAATATTCTCCTGTGCACAACCCGCAAGTAGCTATACGTTCAACTCGGGTTTCAATGTCCATCCATCCATTCTCCAACCCGCTATATCCTAACTACAGGGTCTCAGGGGTCTGCTGGAGCCAATCCCAGCCAACACAGGGCGCAAGGCAGGAAACAAACCCCAGGCAGGGCACCAGCCTTCCACAGGGCATGCACACACACTAGGGACAATTTAGAATCGTCAATGCACATAACCTGTATGTCTTTGGACTGTGGAAGGAAACCCACACAGATACGGGGAGAACATGCTCCAAAGGAAATGGAACCAATTGCATCATAAAATGTTGTAACTTGCCAGTGTTGTAATTTGTAACTCTGGTGTCAGCCAAAATAAGTAAATGTAAGCTACGGTTTGCAATACCACTCCATGCCAAGAGAGGGTGCTGTTGCTAACAGTACAAGAGTGGCATTTGGGTGTGGTAAGAAGGGCGACTGCCCCAGGCCCTGCTTTTGAAGTCCATGTGTCCCGTTCGAGCGGATTTGTCAAGTTATAGTCTCCAGTATAGATCAACCACGTCTCAAGACAGGCTTTGTGGTCTGGCAATCCTATCTGTCGAAAAAAGACATTGCAGATCCAGATTAGATTACAATGATGTCATCGACATCGATTTTACAATCAATCCAACCAGTAACAGCATTTGTGAATTTCCCCTTGGGGATTAATAAAGTAACTATCTATCTATCATATAGTGCCTTTATCTATCTATCTATCTATCTATCTATCTATCTATCTATCTATCTATCTATCTATCTATCTATCTATCATATAGTGCCTTTATCTATCTATCTATCTATCTATCTATCTATCTATCTATCTATCTATCTATCTATCATATAGTGCCTTTATCTATCTATCTATCTATCTATCTATCTATCTATCTATAATATAGTGCCTTTAATATCTATCTATCTATCTATCTATCTATCTATCTATCTATCTATCTATCTATCTATATATCTATCTATCTATCATATAGTGCCTTTCACATCTGTCTACCTATGTATAATATAGTGCCTTTATCTATCTATCTATCTACTGTATCTATCTATCTATAATATAGTGCCTTTAATATCTATCTATCTATCTATCTATCTATCTATCTATCTATCTATCTATCTTGATGTAACCGGCCCCATGTGGGGTTGGTCAGCCCTAGGCCCCGCCCACCCCTAAGGCCACCTCTGTCACAGTATTTCCTCTTCTTTCAGCTCCTCTGAGAAGACACCCAATGAGAGCATCTGACCCTGCCCACAGTGCCCTGTGAATGCCTGCCCCTTCAGCACAATGCCTATAAAAGCAGGACCTCCCTGGAAGGAGGCGTCTCATTTGGAACGGAGTACCCAAGCTGACCTGCTCTTCAGAGAGAATTCATACAAAAGGTAAAGTGAGGATCTTACAGCCCAAGTCTGTCTGTCCTTCTTTTGTGCCATCGAGCACTTATTTTTTTCTTGTTTTTCTGCCTTGCACTTAAGCAGGGAGCCCGGTTGGCACCCCGGCTATTGTTTTTGGACTCTTCAAGTCACTTGGCATTCACCCTGTGTTTACCATTGTAAGTGCCCTTTGATGAGAATTGTGGAGAAGGGTGCTTTATAAAATAAAGATGGGTCATCTTTTAGGAGGAGACTCGAATACTTCATGAGGGTCCATGGGGGGAGCCCCATGATAGGTGCAACACCCTGGAAGTCTCAGACGATTTCTGCATTTCTGTCACCCCTGGCTATAGTCTGCAGTGCCTTTCTTGTCCACCCACACTGACACACCCAAACAGTTTAACATTTTAAGGTGCGTGGAACAATGAAAGATTCCCCCCGGGGCTGGGGTGGCAGTTCATATGCTCGAATCTCCTTCCTTTGGCACCCCTGCTAATTTTAAGGTGCGTTTTGCACGCTGTCTGCTTCAACCTTGATGGTTCAAAAATTTAAAGAAGGATTAGAGCACCGGGTGTGAGATAATTGCATCTCAGATAAAACAAACTCCATACAGGAAGACCACCAGGTCAGTCACTTTAACTTCTGTGTCACACCGTGAGTAGCAGGCCCAATCACCACCAATGTAAATGTGTTGGGGGTCACAGCATGTATACTTGATAAAAATCTGTACCTTAACATGTCCTTCAAAGGAAATGAGCTAAGGACATCAAATCTCTGAACCGCACAATGAAAAAAAAATTAATGGGATTAACCCTATCCAATACATATATGAAAATATCAACATGTATGTGAAAATATCTTGTCTGTACAGGGTGCTTGTATGTAGGTACGAGATGTTTTCACGTATATACAGAATACTTTCACATATATGTTAAATGTTTTCAAGTACATATGGGATACCCGAAACATTACAAAAGTGTGCTTTAGGTATCTTGTACCTAAGTGAAATGATCTCGTATGTAAGTAAAAGTAACCCAAACATATGTGAAAGTATTCTGTACATATGAGATATTTTCATGTACGTACGAGAGTAGGGCTATCCCCATCATTTGTTTTCATTCTGTGGTTCAGAGCTTCCGTAAATCTCAGGTTGGAAGAAGAATTTATTCTATATTTGTATTATTTTAGTAAAGATTAGAAATGAACTTCACAGACCTGAACACCTCACCGGGGCTAAGAAGCACAAATCGATAACGACTGGGGTGAGCAGCATATCGATTACAAAAGATTTAATGTGCTACTTTAGTTGGGGTTTGAAAAACACTAGAAGATGTAACGTCGATGCTCACCCCTCGAATGATTCAGTACGTTGACATACAAAGCCCCATCTTTAATCCCTTAAACCAGAGCTTCCCAGACTCGGTCCTGGGGACCCCCTGTGGCTGCAGGTTTTTATTCCAACCAAATTCATAACCAGTGACAACACCTGATAGCACTGATCTCGTTTAATTAGCTTATATTTTTTTCTCTTTTTCTATATTCAGAAAAGCACAGCAGCATAAATTTTACATTTATAAGACTTTTAGAAATATTTCAGTTTTTGCTATAGATTTAAATGTTTAACTCTTTTTCTGTTGATTTCATTATATTTTGCTCTCTCTCTGTGATGTGATTTCTCAGTTTTTTTATTTTTAATAAATTGGCAAAAACCTCAAGTAAACTTTTTTCACGTTGTCATTATGGGGTGTTGTGTGTAGAATTCTGAGGAAAAAAAATGAATTTAATCCATTTTGGAATAAGGCTGTAACATAACAAAATGTGGAAAAAGTGATGCGCTGTGAATACTTCCCGGATGCACTGTATATATATACTGTATCTATGTGTATATATCTATATCTATGTGTATAATATAACCAAACAGTTTTCTAATTTTTACATTGTTAAAGAAAAACAGAACTTGAGAAATAACTTAATTAGCCCAGTAGTCCAATTAACAATAGAAGTTGGTTGGAACAAAAACCTGCAGCCACAGAGGGTCCCCAGGACCGAGTTTGGGAAGCACTGCCTTAAACTCCCCGCCTGGGCACATTTGCACGTGACAAAGCGTCTCGCATTCAGGAAGTGTTAGTGTAGGGTGCGAAGCTACAGATCATGTGATCACTCTTTGTTTTGACGTTAATCCCCGAAGAAAAACTATGAGAAATTAGATCACGAAATAGCAATAGTAACAGCTGGACTTTCATCATGAAGGGGTGGCGCAGTGGGTAGCGCTGCTGCCTTGCAGTTAGGAGACCTGGATTCGCTTCCCGGGTCCTCCCTGCGTGGAGTTTGCATGTTCTCCCCGTGTCTGCGTGGGTTTCCTCTCAAAGACATGCAGGTTGGCTGCATTGGCGATCCTAAATTGTCCCAAGTGTGTGTGTGCCCTGCAGTGGGCTGGCGCCCCGCCCGAGGTTTGTTTCCTGCCTTGCGCCCGGTGTTGGCTGGGATTTGCTCCATCAGACCCTCGTGACCCTGTGTTAGGCTATAGTGGGTTGGAAAATGACGGACTGACTTTCACCATAAAATAAAACTACAAGATAAAAATACACAATTTCGATACTACTATAAAAATGTTGACTTTAACCGTGAAACAGACGAGTTTTATCTTCACTGCGTTCCTATTTTTCTTCTTCTCTTTGGCTCTAATATGTTTTCTTAAAAACTGACCGCCTCATTTCCTTCAGATTTTGTTTAATTCCGCACTGTAGTCCTGTTTTTTTTTTTTTTTGTTTGTTTGTTTTTTTGCTTCTTCTTCCTCACTGCTTCGCATTTGGGCGCAGTCGCTACATGTTATGTTCCGTTCCTCCGCCCCGGTTCGATATCGATCGGTATCACATTTGGACCGTCGCATCACTTACTCTGTACTAAAAGGGGTCGTGCCGGTCAAGTCTTCCGACCTCCAAGGCTGTCAGCGGATGACGTTGGCGCTGTGGGAGTGGACCCCCCTTTGCAGAAGTGCACATGCCAGCCGCGACGTGCTGAGAGCGCGTGTTCTGCTCCCGAGCAAACAGATGTGGGCAGAGAGGGGTCAAAAGTACAAACGGGGGTTTTCAGGTACTCGTGCAACCATGGCAACAAAAAAAAAAAAGAAGGGAATTCCAGCAGTGCCGCTCTCTGCTCCAGTCTGGGCTCCAAGTGCTGCTCCTCCCTCCCGGCTCATCGTTATTTTTTTTTTAATACTTTCTCGTATACGAAGTATTGGGAAAGTACTGGAATCGTCCGAAGAGTTGATGTCGAATCTAGACGTTTTAGACCTCCCTGAATCCGAAAATACCATTTATGGAATTATGCGTGTGTGAATGTAAACACGATAACTTGAGAACACTTTCACTTAGGTCAAATTAAGTTTGCATACAAGTATTAGGTATAAAGCGTAGATTTCTATCAACTTTTGGGCTATTTCTGCTAACCGGAAGTGGTACTTTACCTTTTATTCAGCAGCTGCAGAGTCCAATTTATTCAACTTTACTTTTATAATAATTGTCCAATTTATTAATTTGATTTGTTGTTGATGGTTCTTTAATGTACATAATATAAAAATTTGTCATTGTCTTATGGTTTACTCCTCAAATATCCATCCCCATATCTGATCATACGAGAAAGTCCCGATTTTGCACCATCACCTGCATAACCTACAGTGTCGCTTGACTCGCGCCTTCTAACAAATGTGACCACACGTTGCGTTGGCATGAGCTCTGTGCACACCCCTGTGACTCTGATTGGCCAGTTTGGTTATTACGTATTTCACTAAACTCGTATCCATTAGTCTTCTGGTTTCGAAGTTGGCGAATTTATGAAAAAAGTGGAAATATGTGAAGGACAAATGCATTCACCTACGAAAGAAAATGTGTAGCAAGGGGAGTGTTGATCCTGAAGAAGAAGAAGAACTGCGTGCTGCAAAAACCAGCAGTTAGTGTACCGGGATGCAGCGCGGCAATGCAGAAATATAAACTTCTACAGAACTGGCTTCAAGCAAAAGTATTAATCCGGCTTTGCCTTACTGTTGAGGTATATGTTGTCAAAAACACACCTCAGATCCAATGTATTTCATCACTGATTCCTGGCACTTTTTCTTCTGCAGGTTTAAGGACACATTCCCGTTCAGCTGTCTGTTCAAAGATAATGTTGTAGATGGAATTTTCATGAAAATAAGGAAGTAAAATAACACAAAACTATGTACGCATTTGAAGCTGTTTAGTGCAGCTGCATAGTCCGGTTTATTAAGCTTTACTTTTATAATAATTGATGAATATATGATTAATTTGATTTATTGTTGATGGTTCTTTAATGTACATAATATAAAAATATAATCCTTGTCGGTTTACTCCTCAAATATCCATTCCCCATATCTGAGCACACGAGAAAGTCGAGGGGAGACCAATCCCGATTTTTTTTAACAACAACGTGCATTTCAGCCTGCAGCTTCAACAAGCCCCGATATTTTGCAGTGTGGACGAGGGTGACTATAAAAGGCACGATAGGACGCTCGCGGACCATCGTCTTGGGATCGAGCCCCGCAGCAGGTCGTCGTCTGTCTCGGGTCGCCTTCAGTTTTTCTTGACAACCCAAAGACTTGCGATGGCGCTTATGAGACGCCCTGAACGTCGCCGTGTGCGTAGAGCGGATTCTGTTTATTAAGTTAGAGACCCTGAACTGGATTCTGGTCTAGAATATTATTGAGATTTATCGTCAAATGTGTGTTTTTAGACAGACCCCACCCCACACCCCCGTATATTACATCAAAACCCGGCATATCTTCAAATGCATTATATAAGTCACTATATTATATAAATTCCTAACATCAAAACAACATGGTGCTAGTTGGAGATGGGCACTATCTATATATACTGTATATAAAATTCTTTTCGCGTTTGAAACGGAAATTGCGTATGATCACAGAACATATAATACAAGAACTAATCACTTCGTTTGTGGACACCATTTTTATATCGTCTTTACGAATCGTTATTATTTGTGTAAGAGTTATTTTACTGATATTGAAAAGAAGTAAACACAAACACGCCGATCTATCCCATGGAAGTGCGCCCCGCGTCGCCCTCTCCCAGTCCACCTCTCTGGACTCCAGCGCTGAGCCGTCCGCCGCCAGGCGCGTTCTGACAGAGAACTTTTATTTATTCGTCCACGTGACTGTCGCAGAAACTGCCACATTGTAACTTTTTTTTTAATTGACAGTACTTGATAGTAGAAGAGATGAAGAACACAGCTTTGCGTTTGAGTTAAGCACGGAAGGGCAGCGTCCACATTTCTCAGAATACTTTTTCTCTTAAATCACAGGCACGTAATGCAACATTGTCAAGCAGGTAGTTTACCCGAAGCCACTGCAGTAGTACTCAATGTATCTTTACTTCTTAAATGTTAATGTTTTACTGTTTAATAATTTATACACTTCGCATATATCATTCAACTTCCTTTATCAAAACGTTTTACTACTTAATAACTTATTTTACATTTTATTTTTTTCCCTTCCACTCAGTGAGCGAAGCCACTGGGTAATCAGCTAGTCTTCTTATATAATGCGCTACCGTGGCTGTTGGTTTGTCTGTCCAGGATTTTAAATCACCTGTAGCTCACAAACCGTTTCACCTATTGACTTGAAATGTAGTACACATATACTACGTGACGTCTACTATCCGCTTTCGGGTGATGATTTTTATTCCTCTTTTTATTTTTATTTTATGTGATTGTAGAATCAACTCTCGGCAGCGCGCAGCAGGGCGGCAGTGCGGCGCAGGCGTATGGGCACCGTTCTCATTCCCTGCCACCTTCGGTAATCATTTCTTGAGGCAGATTGAAGACTTTAGTGCCAGCTTAAGTGAAAAATTAAAGAAAACGTACTAAGTAATTGCAACACAAAGAAAAGATGCCGACGAAAGAAAAGAATCAGCAGGCGCTATAGGGTGGAGAGAAGAAGAGCTGCTCAGGAAGGAAGGAAGCATCAGCCTCTGAGCAAACGAATGATAAACAGAGACAGAGAAAGAAAGAGGATGAAAACTAGGAATACTTAAGTCAAGCGTATTCGTTGCACGTTATCGTTCAATACGCCGTTACTGGTATTATATAAATTCCTAACTTCAAAACAACATGGTGCTAGTTGGAGATGGGCACTGTCTTCTTATATAATACATACCGTGGCTGTTCGTTTGTCTGTCCAGGATTTTAAATCACCTGTAGCTCGCAAACCTGTTCACCTGAAATTTGGTACACATAAACTACGTGACCTCCACTATCCGCTTTTGGGCTGACGATTGACCTCAAAGGTTATTCCTCATTTTATTTTTATTTTATTTTATTGTAGAATCAACTCTCGGCAGCGTGCAGCAGGGCGGCCGTGTGGCGCATGCGTATGGGCGCCGTTCTCATCCCTGCCACCTTCGCCATCACTTCCCTACCTCTTCATATCGTAAATCACTCTTGAGGCAGATTGAACACTTAAGTGCCAGCTTGAGTGAAAAAGAAAACGTACTAAGTAATTGCAACACAAACACGGACTTAATCAGTTTTAACGCGAAAAGATGCCAACGAAAGAAGAGAAGAAGCGGGCCGCTAGGGTGGAGAGAAGAAGAGCTGCTCAGGAAGGAAGGAAGCATCAATCTCTGAGCAAACGAATGCTAAACAGAGACAGAGAAAGAGGATGAAAACTAGGAATGCTCAAGGCGAGTGGATTCGTGTGGTGCGCCGTTACTGGTGTCATATAAATATCTGACTTTAAATGTCTTAAAATGTCTTATGTTCATAGATTTTTAGGCTTATAGGGTGAATTAGTCATTGAAAAGCACTATATAAAATAGATGCTTGATATTTAAACTATAAACATTTAAATATGCTATGTTACATTATATTAGATGGAGAAAGAGATTACATTAAATAAAGAGCTGATGTTCAAACTGCATATCTTCAGATACATTACATTAGTTGGGGAAAGGCATTATATTATATAAATGAATACCTTCAAACCAGTCAGTCAGTCATTGTCCAACCCGCTATATCCCAACACAGGGTCACGAGGGTCTGCTGGAGCCAATCCCAGCCAGCACTGGGCACAAGGCAGGAACAAAGCCCAGGCAGGGCACCAGCCCACCACAGGACACACACTAGGGACAATTTAATATCGCCAATGCACCTAACCTGCATATCTTTGGACTACGGGAGGAAACTGGAGCTCCCAGAAGAAACCCACACAGACACGGGGAGAGCATGCAAACTCTGAGGACCTGGGAAGCGAACCCGGGTCTCCTAACTGCGATGCAGCAGCGCTACTCACTGCGCCACCGTGCTGCCCACCTTAAAAACAGTATATCTTTAAATACATGGAGTTGGAGAAGGACACTACATTATTTACAATGCCATGCAAAAGTCTGGGACCCCTTTACTTAAAATCTCTTTTACATGAACTGATCGCCGAAAGGCATCAACTTCATAGTGACACATTACTTTAATATTTTAAGTAAGATTATATTTTTATTTAATAAAAAAAAGAAAAGGGACTGAAGCAAAAGTCTGGGCCCCTGACACGCAGGTGAATGTCACAGCTCGTAAACACTTTTTGTAGCCCGTTAAGAGTCTTTCAGTTTTCTTACTTGGGGTATTTTCACCCATTCGTCCTCCAAAAGGATTCCAGTTCTGTGAGATTCTCGGGCCGTCCTGCCTGCGCTGCTCTTTTGAGATCTCCACAGATTTTCAATGACGTTTTTGTCTGGGGGCCGTGAAGGCAAAACCGTCAGCTTGAGCCTCTTGAGGTGTTCCATTGTAGATTTGGAGGGGTGTTTGAGATCGTTATCTTGTTGTAGGACCCATCCAACTTTTTTACCAATGTTATGATGTTTGCTTCCAGAAATTGCTGGTATTTATTTGAATCCATTGTTCCCTCTACCAATCACATGTCCCCTGTACCACTGGCTGCAACACAAGCCCAAAGCCTGATCGATCCACTGCCATGCTTAATAGCTGGAGACGTGTTCGTTCTTTTCCTAGAATTCAGCCCCCTTTTGTCTCCCATTGCACATTGTGGCCACAAAGTTCTATTTTGATCTCCTTTGTCCACAGGACTTGTTTCCAGAATGCATCAGACTTGTTTAGATGTTGTGGCAGACGGCTGGGGATTCTGCCCAGCCTGGATGCCTGGAAGGTGGGAGGACCGGGAGAGGGACAATACCTCCCTTGGGACATGCAAGGGCAGCCGCCCTAGTTTGCTTGGGGGCCACAGGATCAGAGCTTGGAAGCTCAACCCTGTTGGGGCCTGTGATTACAGAGCCTTGGACTGCAGCACTTCTGCCACACCAGGAGGTGCTGCCGGAAGATCATCACGGAGCACCTGGAGTACATCCGGGGCATTACAAAAGGGGCCAACTCACTGTATTAGCGGAGCGGGAGTCGGGAGGCAGAGGACGGAGCTTGTGAGTAGAGGAGTAGAGGTGGCAGAAGACCAGAGGAAAGAGAAAAGAAAGAAGGGATTGTGAGCAATTTCTAGGTGTTTAGTGCATTGTGTGGTGTTGTGAGACCATAAAGGAAATTAAATGTGTGTGATTTTGGACATTTGTGGTCTCTCTGTCTGTGTAAAAGGGCTGAACCTCCACAATTTTCATTTGCAAAGTTCAGGTGCTAAATTTTGTGGCGAGGACACAGGAGAGGTTTTCTTCTGCTGACTCTACCTTGATTTTGGTCATCCTATGGTTTTCCTGAAGTCTCCAATGGTTTGATTCTTCTTTTGTAGCCTCATGATGGCTTCCTTGACTTTCACTGACACAGCTCTTGTCTTCGTGTTGAACAACGGCAGCTACAGACTCCAACGGGTAGAAGCAAGCCGAGGTATCTTATGAAGCCATGAAACCCACCTGAGGAATCACAAATGCCTGTGACGCCAATTGTCACAAAGATTATGGTGCCCTGAAATTGGGGGCCATGCAGAAGAAGTCAGTCATTTTTTCACAGGGTCGTTTTTGGGGTACTGGAGCCAATCCCAGCTAGCATAGTGTGCAAAGCAGGACAAACCCTGGACAGGGCACCAGTTCATCACAGGGCAGTCACACACACAACCACACACTAGGGCCAATTCACTATTTCCAGTCCACTTAACCTGTATGTCTTTGGATGGAAACCTGTGCCACCAGAAGAAACCCACACAGACACAGGGAAAAGATGCAAACTCCATGCAGAGAGAACCCGGGAAGCAAACGCTGGTCTCCTTACTGCGATGCAGCAGCACTACTACTGCACCACCTTGTAGAAAAAGTATGTCATCGAAATGTACACAAATCCCCTTAAACGAAGACTGGAACTGTGCACTTTAATCACATCGGAATTGTTTGATTTGTAAGTTTAAACTGTGGAGCAGAGGGGGACATCAAGGAAAAACGTGTCTTTGTCTGAAACGTTATGGAGGACACTCTATATACAGACTTATGAAAACACAAAAAGAACAAAGTAGAGATTGAAACACAAACACAAATGGAAACCAACAATATCTGTCTGTTAATTAACTGATCAGCTATGGCCAGTTGACAATGGAGGAAATCTATACTAATAAAAGGCAAAGCCCTTACTGACTGACTGACTCATCACTAATTCTCCAACTTCCCATGTAGGTAGAAAGCTGAAATTTGGCAGGCTTATTCCTTACAGCTCACTTACAAAAGTTAAGCAGGTTTCATTTCGATATTCTACACGTAACGGTCATAACGGTCGATAACAGTCAACAACGTCCGCCATGTTGAACTTTCTTATTTATGGCCCCATCTTCACGAAATTTGTGAACTTCCCTGCGTTAACCGAAACCGATGTACGTACTTATTTCGATGGTATGACGCCACTGTCGGCCGCCATATTGAACTTTCTAACGTCACCAATTTTCCGACTTCCCGTGTAGGTAGAAGGCTGACCCCATCTTCACGAAATTTGGTAGTCGGCTTCCCTGCACTAGCCAAAACCGATGTACGTACTTATTTCAGTGGTATGACGCCACTGTCGGCCGCCATATTGAAATTTCAAAACGTCCCTAATTCTCCAACTTCCCGTGTAGGTAGAAGGCTGAAATTTGGGAGGCCCATTCCTTACAGCTTACTTACAAAAGTTAAGCAGGTTTCATTTTGAAATTCTACGCATAATGGTCAACAACGTCCGCCATATTGAACTTTCTTATTCTTGGCCCCATCTTCACGAAATTTGGTAGGCAGCTTCCATGCGCTAACCAAAACCGATGTAAGTATTTATTTCGGTGGTATGATGCCACTGTCAGCCGCCATATTGAATTTTCAAAACGTCACTAATTCTCCAACTTCCCGTGTAGGTAAAGGGCTGAAATTTGGTACTTATTTCGGTGGTATGATGCCACTGTCGGCCGCCATATTGAACTTTTAATGGGAACTGATGTACGTACTTATTTTGTTGGTATGACACCACTGTCGGCCGTCATATTGAACTTTCCAACGTCACTAATTCTCCAACTTCCCGTGTAGGTAGAAGGCTGAAATTTGGCAGCTCATTCCTTACAGCTTACTTACAAAAGCAGGTTTCTTTTCGAAATTCTACGCGTAACTGTCATAACGGTCAACAATGTTCGCCATGTTGAACTTTCTTATTCATGGCCCCATCTTCTAGAAATTTGGTAGGCGGCTTCCCTGCGTTAACCGAAACCGATGTACTTACTTATCTCGGTGGTATGATGCCACTGTCGGCCGCCATATTGAACTTTTCAACAGTCTTTGTTACCTATGGGCCCATCTTCAAGAAATTTGGTACGCGGGTTCCCAACGCTAACTGAATCCTACTTACGTACATATATACGTCCATAGCCTGCAGCTCGGTCACCATGTGAGGTGGCGTTGGGTCCCCCATCCCAACGCCTCCCACGTTGTTGGCTGCCTGCCTATATAAGTCCGTCTGTCGCTCCGGTCTCTACATTCCCTTCCTTGCTTTGCCACAAGATTCATGTCTCCCTGCTGATAACTGCAGCCTTTTTGTTTAATCCACAGCTTCTCCGCTGTTTTATTGTTCATTTATTCCGATTATAGTTATTGTGTAGGTATTTTAGACTTACTTTACATTTCTCAGGTACCCATTTCCTTTATCATTCCAACCGTACCCCCATTACCATATCTATCGAGGTGATCACCATCGATCAAAGAACTGTCACTTACCGAGTGGTTTCCATGCCCGGAGATGGCACCTGCCTTTTCCATTCTCTTTGTTACATATTGCACGGCCATATCAGGCTCCCTCTTGATATCTGGAGGAACATTGTGTCTTATGTATTGAATGACTGGACAGGTTCAAGGTGTGGACTGATGACGGTACAGGAGATAATTAGACTACACAGGAGCACTAGAAGAGTGAAATGCTTAAGCCCTTCACCTATGGTTCTGCATGTGAGTTGATGGCTGCCGCTGAATTGTTCGGTTGTCGCTTTCAAGTGTACCGAAATGGCCAAATATTTTACACCTTTCGACAACTGCCAATGCCTCTTAAACATCTTAGATTGACAGGTGACGATTTCAGTAGTGGACACTTTGATGTTTATGAATGTTTAAACCGATTATGACAGCAGCAATCCAAGCTGTGAGATCTGAAACAAGATTACTGTTCACATGGCCGACTGTACGTTACATGCTCAAGAGTAAGCTCAGTGCACAGCTTGGTCATATTACAACCGGAGGGCCGAACTCGCAATGTGGTATACAAAGAGATCCTTAGCAAATAATTATTGGTATATTTTCCCTCTGGCATATATATATATATATATGCCAGCAACACTCGTAACAATGACAAAACAATTACATTGACAATCATGTTATGTTATTTTTAAAATGTTTCCTTTTCGTTTTCATAACTTTTTTAACACACTACTTCTCCGCTGTGAAGCGCGGGTATTTTGCTAGTTCAAATAATAAAAGAGAAAATTAAAAAGAAAGTCGCAGTCTTGGAGAACCTGGCTGCCTACCCCCCGGTTGGTCCTTTTATAGTGGAGTCTGTGCTGGCCGTCCAATCAGATGAAAGAATCTTTCCATTGGATGATTCAACACTCCTTTATTTGAGAAAACGTTTCAATATGCAAGCGAACAGTCTGGCAGCAGAGCATGGGCACCAAGTGTCCCATCAGGATACCGAGAAGAGAAACTTAAAAGAGCAGGTTTAGTTACAGTTTATAAAGATTGTGATAGTTACATTTCTCAACAAGTGACTAACAAACAGATGTGCAGTGTACATGGCTAAACAGCAGCTCTAGTCAGGGTGTGCTAAACTGAAATTGCGAGTCTTCATCCTGGGTTTATAGCTGAGACTGAAGGGGCATCTCTTATAGTAGCGGGCAGACCATACCACCACTTAGGAACCCTGAAACTAAAAGCTTGAGCTTTCACATTTGTTTTATTAATCTTTGGAGGGCTGGCATCTTGAGATCTCAATGTGCGCTCTGGTTTGAAGATAGCGATAAGTTCAGATAAGCAAGCAGGGCCTCGGACATTAAAGGGTTTTTAACTTAGACAGAGAATTTTTAAATTAGCCCTAAACTTAACCGGGAACCAGTGTATGGGTGTGAGAGCTGGAGTTATGTATTCAGACTTTCTAGTTCTTGTAATGATTCCTGCAGCAGCATTTTGGGTTAAATGAAAGCTGCTTAAAAGTGATTTGAGCCATCAGTGAAAAACAAATATTCATTCTCATAATCTAAATGAACAAAAATGCACAATTGTCATCTGGAAAATAATAAGTTCTCCCCTACATTTATCAGCACTTCAAATTCATTGAATTAGAATCAGGTGATCCAGATGAGGTACCAATGATTAGAATCTCCTTAGGGAGTCTGCAGCCGTACATGACTGTCTGATTTAAACCGCAGATTCTGAGGGTTTGGTGTTTTCTTTGCTATTGACATATGCGGTGTCATCGTGCCAAGATCAAAAGACCTCTCTGAGGAAGAAGGTGGTGGATGCCTAGGAGTCTGGCAGGGGATTTTAAAAGATCATCAAATTGTTTGAAATCAATTTTTTTACCGTAAGGAAAATCATATACACATAATTCCAAACTCAAAAGACTGCTAATTTGTCCAGGACTGCCCAGGCTGGCAATTTCTGCCAAAGAGCTTGACTGTTTGATACTAAAGGAAATCTCCAAGAACTCCAATATTTTATTGAGGGTACCATTAGGTAACTCTTGCAAAAGTTGTTGTCACCATGAATGCATCTACAATCAGAAAGAGATTGAATACATTTGATGTGCATTTGAGGAAAAGACTCTGCTGTCCAAGAAGAACAAGATGACAGTTTGACATTGAACATCTAGGCATAGCCCAGGCCTTCTGGAACAATGTGCTCTGGACAGATGAATCAAAGATTGAGTTGTCTGGCCACAGTAACAGTAGACATGTCTGATATCATTTCAGGAGATGAACGACCTACCAACTGTGAAGCCTGGTGGTGGAGATGCTCTGGCTTTGGGCTGCTTAGCTGCACTCGAAGTCCCGGGAAGCTTGCAGTTATCGGAGTCAGCTATGAATTCTGCATCGTATCAAAGAGTGCAGGAGGAGAATGTGAAGTTAAACCGGAAATTACCTTTGCAACACGATAATGAGCTGAAGCACACTAGAAAATACACCAAGGAATGGCTCAAGAAGAAGAAATGGAGAGTTATGGACTGTCTGAGTTCAAGCCCTGGTTTGAATCCCACTGAAATGTTGAGACAGACAGGACATGCAAGAAAACCCATAAACGTCTTGACACTGAGGGTATTTTACATGTAGCAGAGGGCAAAAATACCACTGAGTCGATGTCAGAGACTGGTGGGCAGTTATGCAAAACACCTACATGAAATAACTTCTGCTAAAGGGGCAATGCCAGCTTCTCTGGCCAGGGTGGTCTTATTTTTTCCACATTAGATCATTACATCTCTTGATACATTCATTCAATCCTTAAAATCCTTAATCCTTAAAATATGCAATCCTTAGGACATATATTCTAAGGCGAACAAGGGGCAGAAACAGTCACAGCACATAAAATATGTAGCAACCGTTACACAATAAATGATTGAAAGGGCAAATTTCCCTTGTATTTTTATTCAGGTGTATCCCCTTTACTTGTAGGGACTGTTTGCCTGTTCAAATATGTTGAAAAATTCAGTCATTTCCATGGGGTGCACTTACTTTTTCACATGACTGTCTTATGTGGCTGAAAAGGCAGAACTCTCCAATCCACCACCATGAATAAATGAGAAATGCAAATCTGTCGGAGTCAGCTGCTGCCACATTAGTGCTTTTCATGAAGAAATTACCATCCCAGCAGGCTCTGGGGCATACTATGACATCTATGGCCAGACCTAAGAGAAACGCTGCTCAGATGTGTGCAGGCAGTAAGAAGGAGCTGAACCATGTGGAGCAGTTGGCTATAAATCTGGCATGAGTGGTTTAGCTTGAGAGTCTGTGGGATTAAACACTTGACCAGTAGCGTTTACAATGCCTGCTCCACTGTTTAAGTCCATCAGTCTGGATGTGTGGCTGCCGACAACCCTCATGAAGTTTCCTGGCTTTGAGTTGCTGATGGAGTTGAAAAAAAGTGAGTACAGATGGTGCTGCCTGTGACCCCCAAGTGAGTACGCAGATGTGAAGCAAACAGAATGTGAACGTGCAGGCAGTGGACGTGGCATATGAAAGGAGCTATAGAAGTTTAGAATAGCGGTGGCTACAATGTTGGAAGGCGGCCGAGGAAGGAGATGGCAGTTACGACATGAAGTAAGAAACAATGCATAACTCAAAATGATGGTGTTGTGATTACTGACACAAAATGGCCAAAGTGGTTTGAGGCCTCCAGAAATAAGCTAGTGTCACATGTCTGTGGGTCATCCTCAGGGCTCCTCTAAGGTGTACGAGAGGAGGTGCTATCGCTAATTGTGCCCTCAATAAATTCCATCAACAGCACTGTGAAGATGCCCGGTGAGGGCACCTGACTCCGCCCCTTCCGGTCTCACGCCTCTAAGTCACGAGGTCAACTGAAAGAGGAGTCACTGAGGAGCTCCTGTGTGATTGACCTAAAAGATGCATAACCTGAAGCCTGAATTTGGCTTCTTTTTTGTTTTAGTTTATTTTAATGCCTCCATGCCATTGAGCGCTTGTAATTTTCTTGTTTTATTTTATTTGATGACTAGGTTTGCAGCCCTACATTTACTGAAGAGGACTTGTGATTCCTCACTCGACCACACCAGGAAGCAGACCAGAATCTCCACCAGCCCGCCCAGGAAGGGTGCACACAGAAATCTCCATAAATCAAAAAGTAAAGGGTATAAACTCTAAAGAAAAAGCCTTTGACTTAAGCACAAAGCAATCCCAAGAAATTGTTATAAATAAAAATATTTATTTAACAAGAAACTCAACAAAAAATGTTGCCAACGGGCTATCTAAATACAACAAATTTTGAAACACAATCCTTAAATCACTTGCAAATTAGTCAAAACAGAGCAAATATACAAAGAAGAAAGCAACATTCACAAAAATGACCAAACTCCACCAAAGCACAAGCAAAATGAACCGCCTCGGGACTTCACTTCCCTGTTTGCCTTTATTGTCTGGGGGCGGTCCCTTAAAGATGATTGACAGGTGACCCTGCCTCTTGGGGATCCACCCACAAAGTACACGCAACATGAGAGAATTGAATAATCTGCATAGAGACTAAATGATAACCAAATGGAATACAATTAACAGAAAATATCTAATTAGAAAAATAATAAATTAACAGAAACAGAACAATAGGTTAAAAACATATGTGCCACTTAAAACGGCACCCTTGGCATTCATCTGTGTCACCTAACAGATTGATGGGCTCTGCGTCATTCATTCTTACACATGAAATACATATCCTGGCCAATTAAATCCCCTGGGATTCAATGTTGTATAACATTAAATGTGAAAACTTTCATGGGGGTGAAGATGTTTTATGGACACAAAACGTTTACAGTGGGCAACTTCAGTGCCAAAAACTGAACTCACGTCTTGGAGAGGTGAGACTGCACTGCTGGCCACTTTGACGTGAAATGTATAAATGCAAAAATAATGAAGATGCTCTTCCTACACAGCCGACCATCTCGTGTTTGTTTGTTTGTTTGCAAATCGAGTGCCTCATTCCCGACAAATTTCTAGGAAGCTCAGCCATTTGTCATACTGTTCCGAGGTCAGCGTTATTTTTGGCTGACGGGAAGTTAGCGACACAAGGGCAGGCACTCTTTGCTCTAAGCTGCTGACTCGGTTCCTTTAGGACAATGCTCAGCACAGCCATCGCGTGACTTGAAGCAAAGCGATAAGAGCTTCTGCAAAGTTTCCAGAAATTCAACAGGAATCTTTTTTTTTTTATTTTCCTAATGGCAGGATTCCCAGCTTTAGTTGAAAGTAAAACAGAACAGGCTGAGAGGCAGGACGTCCTGCTTGCTGGAGAGCAAAGTCCTGGGGTTTAAGGAGGACTAGCAAAGGGTCATCCATGAAGAGCAGGCTGTGCATAACTTTCTCTCTCTTTCTATATATATCTATCTATCTATCTATCTATCTATCTATATATATATATATATATATATCTATATATATCTAAATATATATCTCTCTATATATATATATATCTATATCTATATATATATCTATCTATATATATATATCTATATCTATATATATATATATATTGTGGAGCTGACCCAGACACAGACAGGCGGACATGTTGTAAATCACCTCCACACGTTTTATTATATACACTATTTACAATAATAATGGTCACTCAGACCCAGTCCAAACCCCAACACACAGTCCTGGCCTCACAATGCCTTTCTTCAGGCCGCCTCCACACTTCTCTTGTGCCTTGTCCTTCTTCCACCCGACTCGAGCCTTGAATGAAGGGAGACAGCCCCTTTTATACACTCCCGGAGTTCCAGGTGGTTCCCGGCATTCCCCTCTTGGCCACGCCCCAGCGTGGCGGATGTGCTGGCTGTTCTCCCGGCAGCTCTCCGGGTGTCCGTCTAATTCTTCCCCCCAGCACTTACTGGTGTGGCGGAAGTGCTGAGGTCACAAGTCCCCAAGGCATTGGGGCGCCTCCTGGCGGTGACCACGGGCCCCTACAGGGTGGGGCTTCCATGCCCTGAACCCGTGACCCCCAAAGCAACTAGGAAGGCAGCCCCCACGTGGGCACACGCCCACTTCCGGTCCTTCAAGGTGTCCCAAGCCGGGTCGTGGCCCCTGGCATCCTCGACAATATATATATTCATTGAATTCGTAGTCTGAGACCCGACCTGACTGTACGGGTGGTAACGCATCCAGGTCGGGACTCGGACTACAAATTTAATGAATGTAATTACTTTGGATCTACAGGATGTCAAATAAATGAACCAGTCATAAAGTGACATTGACGTCTGAGGTTTGATCCCTGCGAGGGGTGCAGTTGAGTGTGTATGCCTGATGAGCCCAAATGAGGGTGAAACACATGTCGCGTACTTGTTGCATTATTTGACAGTAAACTATGCAATATATATACATACATACCTATATATAGCGAGGAAAATAAGTATTGAAAATGTCAATTTCTTTCTCAGTAAATACTATATATTTCTGATGGGGCTATTGACATGACATTTTCACCAGATGTCAGCAACAGCCCAAGTAATCCACACATACAAAGAAATCCATCCATCCATTATCCAACCTGTTATATCCTATCTACAGGGTCACGGGGGTCTGCTGGATCCAATCCTAGCTAACACAGGGAACAAGGCAGGAAACAAACCCTGGGCAAGGCGCCAGCCCACCACAGTACAAAGAAATCAAAACAAATAAGTCCATAAATTAAGTGCTGTGTAATAAAGTGGAATAACACAGGAACACACACGAAGAACAGGAGGTGCAAAACAGCTTGGAAAGCCAAGAAAGCAGCTGAAATCTGTTAATCCTGATAGCCCCCTATCAGTGCAAATGAATATCAGCTTCTTTAGTCCTAATTGATGGTTTAGAAAAAGGTTTCTCATTGCCAAGGTGTCACACAAGAAGCATCTCATGATGGGTAAAAGCAAAGAGCTCTCTCAAGGCCCTCACGACCTTATTGTTGCCAGACATACTGATGGCATTGGTGACAGACGTATTTCTAAACTTCTGAATGTTCTTGTGAGCACCGTTGGGGCCGTAATCCACAAGTGGAAAGAACATCATGTCACCATAAACCGGCCACGACCAGGGGCTTCTCGCAAGATTTCTGACCGAGGAGTCAAAAGAAGAATCAGAAGAGCCAAGGACCACTCGCCGAGAGCTTCAGAAAGACCTGGAATTAGCAGGTCCTGTTGTTTCAAAGAAAGCAATAAGTAATGCCCTCCACTGCCATGACCCCTATGCATGCTCACTGTATAAGACTCCACTGCTAAAGATAAAGCACATTGAAGTTCATTTAAAACATTTGGAGAAGCCAATGAAATACTGAGAGAATAGAGTCTGGTCAGATGAGAGTAAAATTGAACTCTTTGGATGTCACTGCACACCCCATGTTTGGAGGAGAAATGGCACAGCACATCACCCCAAAAACACCACCGCAACAGTGAAGTTTGGAGGTGTGAACGTCATCATGTGTGGCTGGCAGACTTCATAGAATTGAAGGAACGATAAATGGAGAAATGTACTGCTGCCATCTACTAGGATGCTGAGGACATTTCAGCAAGACAAGGACCCCAAACACACAGCTAAGGAAACTCTCAGTTGGTGTCAGAGAATAAAGAAAATAAAGAAGCTGCATAGAATGGTCCAGTCAGTCACCCATCTTGAATCCAATTGAAAATCTATGGAAAGAACTGAAGATCAGAGTTCACAGAAGAGACCCCCGGAACCTTCCAGATTTGAAGAGAGTTTGTGTGGAAGAACAGCTGAGCAATGCATGGGACTCGTTTCTCCATTCGGGAGGTGTCTTGAAGCTGTCATCACCAACAAAGTCTTTTCTACTAATCATTCAATACATTTCAGTAAGCGTGTTCAATACTTATTCCCTGTGTCATTCCACTTTATTACACATAACTTCATTTATGGACTTATTTGTTTTGATTTATTTGTATGTGCGGATTACTTGGGTTGTTACCAACATCTGGTGAATATTTCATGTCAGTAGCCCCATTAGAAATATATTTACTGAGAAAAACGTTGATGTGTTCAATACTTTTATTCCCTGCTGTATATATAAAATCACCTCCATTCAGCAGATCCAATGTATGGATGGATGTCATTGAAACAGTGAGAATGGAGCCTGGCTGACAAACAAGCCTACTCTTGTTGTCCTCTGAAGTGGACCCTCAGAGCTTTTATTATTGAATATCGCAAAGCTGAGGACTATTTACATGACCTGCCCATTTTCTGAAGAATGTTAAGAATGCAGGAAGTCTTTGTGCTCAAGTATGTAAAAAAAAAAATTAAAATAAAAAATGAAGTGGACGTTGGACATTTGTGAACCTGTAGTACTCAATGTGAACCTAAATTCTTTGGCTGTATTTTTTTTTAAGTTTTTTTGAATCTTCTCTGCCGCACCATAAACAAACAACCTTTATGTTATATAACGTCTGCTGTTCAAAGGTTCACAAGCGCAGACACAACGCATTTCGTCTCTCGTCAAGAAGGCTCACGGATGCTTTATCTTCCTCAGGTATCTGCTTCTTCATTTGTTCTCATGAACTACTACAGGTGAGTGGTGAGAGTGGCACAGAATATTACTGGCACCCAGCTGACTTCTGTTCAGGGCACAGGCAGGACCCCCCAATGCTACAGCTGAGAACATTAGAAAACCTATGATGAGAACTGGCCATTCAGTCTAACAGACTTGTCCATTTATTTCAACTAGATTGTCCAACGTAACATCAAGTCAAGATTTCAAGGTCGCTAAAGTCTTAATCTTCACCACACTACTTGGTCACTCATTCCATGTGCCTGTGTTCCTTTGCATGAAGAAAAAAACCTTCTAATATTTGTGAGAAATTTGCCCTTAACAAGTTTCCAACTATGTCCCTGGGTTCTTCTTTCAGAATTACTTATAAAGTAACAACTCGTATCATGATTTTAAACACTTCCGTCCAAATAGGAAATGGCATTAGGCCCCTAGTTGGGGGTGTAATTACATTTACGTGAACCTTGAAGCGCACCAGGCGCATGTGTTTGACAATTATTACTGTCCCTTAATATTCCAGGGTGGAGTGGTGGCTCTGAAGCTAGGGATCTGCACTGGCAATTGGACGGTTGCTAGTTCGAATCCCGTAAATGCTAAAATGGACTCTGCTCTATTGGGCCTTTGAGCAAGGCCCTTAACCTGTATTTGCTCCGTCCTGGGTATGAAGTTAATCTGAATCCAGTCCTGCAAGGAGGCCCTCCAACCTGCAGGGAAAAACCTGGAGGTTGGTGACAGAATTAGTTCCATCTGAACTAATGTGGTGCTGAGGTGTCACCTGTTGCATGGCTGCACTCAGGTCTGATCTGGGATCCTGAGTTGGTTTGTCGTGTGGTGGGTGCGGCAATGCGCTGCATTAGTGCCTGCTCCTAACCTCCTCTCTTTATATTCATCTCAGGGCACAGTCTTAGGAGTTGAGCATCTAAGCATTTCACTACATGCTGTACTGCATGGGTAATTTGTATGTGACAAATAAAATTTGATTTGATTTCTGCTGGGAAGATGCAATTAAAAAAACTATGTGTATTAAGTTAACATCAGTTAGTCCATTACAAAAAGGACATAGCAGCACAAGAAAAGGTCCAGAGAAGAGCAACTCGGCTGATTCAGGGCTACAGGGGATGAGTTATGCGGGAAGATTAAAAGAGCTGAGCCTTTACAGGAGAAGAAGAGGAGACCTGACTGAAGTGTTTAAAGTTATGAAGGGAATTAGTGCAGTGGATCGAGACGGTGACTTTAAAATGAGGTCATCAAGATCACGGGGACACAGTTGGAAACTTGTGAAGGGTAAATTTCACACAAACATTAGGAAGTTTTTCTTTACACAAATAACGATAGACACTTGGAATAAGCGACCAATTAGTGTGGTAGACAGTAAGAAATTAGGGACTTTCAAAACTCGACTTGATGTGTTTTTGGAAGAAATAAGTGGAGAGGACTGGCGAGCTTTGTTGTGCTGAATGGCCTGTTCTCATCTCTGTTGTTCTAATACAGTTAGTGCAATACACATTGAAACAAAACAACGTTCCTACTTGATTACGGTGCTACACAGAACACGAGACTACAGGAAAAACTACACATTTTAAAACAAAGTGCATGTGGGCAGGCTTGTGCAAACACTTTAGGACAGTGGAAAGACCAAAGCCAGACAGGGGGTACAAAATGAAGACAGTGCAGCACCAACCAGTAAACATCTACAGGTACAGAAATTAGCGGGTTGTGCCAAAATGTGCCAATATCCTTTATGAAGGAACAGCTGTAAACATGACACTGGAAGTAGGAAGAAAGTAACAGTATGATAATAAATATAGTAATAAATCTAGTTGAGTGAGAAGGTGTGTATACAGTCATATGAAAAAGTTTGGGAACCCCTCATAATTCTTTGGATTTTGTTTCTCATTGACTGAGCTTTCAAAGTAGCATCTTCCTTTTAATATACAACATGCTTTATGGACACAGTAGGATTTCAGCAGTGACATTAAGTTTATTGTATTAACAGAAAATATGCATCATAACAAAATTAGACAGGTGCACAAATGTGGGCACCCAACAGAGATATGACATCAATACTTAGTTGAGCCTCCTTTTGCTCCTTTGAGCCTCTTGACGCTGTCCTCCTGTAGCCTGTGATGAGTGTCTGGATTCTGGATGTTGGTATTTCTGACCATTCTTCATACAAAATCTCTCCAGTTCAGTTCAATGTGATGGACAGCCTGCTTCAAATCATCCCATAGATTGTCGATGATATTCAAGTCAGGGGACTGTGACGGCCATTCCAGAACATTGGACTTCTCCCTCAGCATGAATGCCTTTGTGGATTTCCAGCTGTGTTTTGGGTCATTGTCTTGTTGGAATATCCAACCCCTGCGTAACTTCAACTTTGTGACTGATGCTTGAACATTATCCTGAAGAATTTGTTGATATTGGGTTGAATTCATCTGACCCTAGATATAAACAAGGGCCCCAGTCCCTGAACTGGCCACACAGAGCTATAGCATGATGGGAACTCCACCAAATTTGACAGGAGGTAGCAGGTGTTTTTCTTAGACTGTGGTGTTGTTCTTCCGCCATGCAAAGTGCTTTTTGTTCTGACCAAATAACTCCATTTTTGTGTCATCAGTCCAAAGCACTTTGTTTCAAAATGACTCTGGCTTGTCTAAATGAACATTTGATACAACAAGCGACTCTGTTTGTGATGTGAGTGCAGAAAGGGCTTCTTTCTCCTCACCCTGCCATACAGATGTGCTGAATTGTAGAGCGATGTACAGATACACAATCGGCAGTGAGATGTTCTTGCAGGTCTTTGGAGGTGATCTGTGGTTGTCTGTCACCATTCTCACAATCCTGCCTCTGCATATGTCGCTCCTGTATTTTTCTTGGCCTGTCAGACCTGCTGAGTTGGTTTAACAGCAACTGTGCCTGTGGCCTTTCATTTCCTGATTCCGTTCCTTACAGTTGAAACTGACAGTTTAAACCTCTGAGATGGCTTTTCGTAGCCTTCCCCTAAACCAGGAGACTCAACAATCTTTGTTTTCTGATCTTTGGAGAGTTGCTTTGAGGATCCCATGCTGTCTGTCACTCTTCAGAGGAGAGTCAAAGGGAAGGAAGCACAACTTGCAACTGACCACCTTAAATACCTTTGACCACTCATGACTGGACACTCCTGTCTATGAAGTTCAAGGCTTAACGAGCTCATCCAGCCAATTAATCAGCATTGAGCAGTGACAGGCATTCAAATCAGCACAATGACAAGGGGACCCACATTTGGCACAGCCAGTTTTTCACATTTGATTTAATTTCATACAACTAAATACTGCGTCACTAAAAATCTTTGTTTGGAAAACACCGCAGTACTCAGATGTTCCTAGGAAATGACAGACATACCACTGTTATCTTTATTGTTGAAAGGAGAGTCAATTAATATGCAGGCTGAGAGGGGTTCACAAACTTTTCCATAGGACTGTATGTTATTAGGCTAGCCCAGTGGTCTCAAACTCTGGTCCTGGAGGGCTGCAGTGGCTGCTGGTTTTCATTCTCACCCTTTTCTTAATTGGTGACCTGTTTTTGCTGCTAATTAACTCCTTAACCTCTCATTATAATTGATGTGTTTTTAAAAATTTGTTCCCCTGAATTTCTTCACTTTTTCCAGGGCTGTCTCAACAGCATTATAGGCCCCCAGGTAAAGCAGTGCACTGGGGGCCCCTACGTACACAACCACTCAGCAAGTCACAACATACATAGATTAGCATGGTGCTTACTGTATATGCTCTTGGCGCCCCCGGGCAACTGCCCAGAGTGCCCTTGGGTTAAAATGACCCTGACCGTTCCTCTGAATTACTTCATTCCTTTCCTTAAATGGCACCCAAACAGAAATGAATCATGAAGTGAGGGAGCCAACAGAAGACCAACTCAGTCAGGGCCTCAAACTCACACCAACTTCACTCCAACCAGTTGCTTAATTAGGCGCAGAGTCTTGTTTTTAATTAAACCCGTTCTTTAATTCCATGGCTTGTTGCTGCTCTCATTGTGCAATAGCAGACATTTCTGAAATTGTTGATTTTGTCTTTTCTGGTAAAATGTTTTGTGGACCTGAGCAGATCCGCATTCCTGAGCCCATCATCTTTCTTTATTTTCAGATATTGTACGATAGACACAGTTTACTGGTCATGTTTTTGTTCATTTTATGCCTCATTATTGTTTGGCTGCTAATTAAGGAAAAAGAAACAATTAAGGGGTCTGAGTCTTCAAGAACAAGTCAAATAAAATGAATTCAAAAGAAGTTCATTAGCAGCAAAAACAGGTCACTAATTAAGAAAAGGGTTAGAATGAAAACCTGCAGCCACTGAGGAGTCTGAGACCACTGGTTTAGTCCCTGAGTGTTTAGGAGTCTTATGGCTTGAGGGAAGAAACTTTTACACATTCTGGCAGTGAAGTCCTGAATGCTTCCATATCTGTGGCAGGAGAGTAAATAGTTTATGTGGAGGGTGCGTTGGGTTCTCCACAATACTGGTGACTTTGCAGATGCAGCGTGTGGTATACGTGTCCGTGATGGAGGGAAGAGAGATTCCAACGATCTTCTCAGCTGTCCTCACTATCCTCCCCAGAGTCATGCAATCCATGACACCACAATTCCCAAAAGACACACTGATGCAGCTGCACAGGATGCTCTCAATATTCCCTCTGTAGTAGGTGGTGAGCATGGGAGGTGGGAGACGGGCTTTCTTTATTCTCCACAGCAAGTAAAGCCTCTGCTGGGCTAACGAGGTAGTGCTGAGGAACCAGGTGAGGTTTACTGCCAGTAAACACCAAGAAATGTGATGCTCCACGCGTCTGAAGTCAACAACTGTCTCCTACGTTATGTCTGCATAGAGGTTGTTGGTTTTGCCGTTAACCTCTGAACCTTCTCTCATTATACTCACTCGTCATCGTTGCTGTTGAGGCCCACCACAGTCAGTGAACTTGATTATGTGGTTCAAACTGTGCATTACCACATAGTTGTGAATCAGTAAAGTGAACAGCTAAGATTCACACCGTCAATAGGACGGTGACTTATTCATTCTTTCGATGGGGTTTCCAGGAACGCACCCAGCCTTGGCCCAACCCACACACACTCACATGCAGAAATACGAAATCAACAAATGAATAACTAATATCCATCCATCCATCCATTATCCAACCTGCTATATCCTAACTACAGGGTCACGGGGGTCTGCTGGAGCCAATCCCAGCCAACACAGGGCACAAGGCAGGAAACAAACATCGGGCAGGGTGCTAGCCCACCGCAGAATAACTAATATATTAAATGGAAAATCCAATACAAACAACAACAATCAGACAGACCTCCACTTTCCCTTACGGCGATACACACAACAATGACCCCCAACAATAAACAGTCACGACAATGTCCTTATATCCTAATTTTCAAATTTAGGTATAGGTATATTTTTGTATATACAGTATGTGCAGCTATATGTGTAGATATTCATCCATCACCCAACCCGCTATATCCTAACTACAGGGTCACGGGGGTCTGCTGGAGCCAATCCCAGCCACAAGGCAGGAAACAAACCCTGGGCAGGGCACCAACCCACCATACGGTGTACACACACACACCAAGCACACACTAGGGACAATTTAAGATCACCAATGAACCTAACCTAACCTAACTCTTTGGACTGTGGGATGAAACCGGAGCACCCGGAGGAAACCCATGCAAACACGGGGAGAACATGCAAACTCTACGCAGGGAGGACCCGGGAAGCAAACCCGGGTCTCCTAACTGCGAGGCAGCAGCGCTACCACTGCGCCACCATGCCACCCCCACTGGACTATGCCTTTCAGAATTTTAATCACGTCACCTCATAATCGCCATTTTCTTAAAGGGAAAACGTTTAACTACTTCAGTCCTTATTCCTTATAACTCATATGCTGCAGTCCTGGAATCAGCCACTTTGACGTTAAATCCATTGTGACTAAATGTTGTATGACAGCTAAATGTGATAAGTTCCAAGGGGGTGAATTCCTTCAATAGGCACTGCATGCAGGGCCATTCTTAGTGGTTTGGTGGCCCTGAGCGGTTCAGAAATGTGCAGGCCCTGGAGCTCAGGAAGGTGTTCTAATAAAACGTCAGGAAAAGGCCTTAAATGACCAGTAGGCCTACGTTTGTGTGTTTGTGGTAAAATATTGATTTTGTTCTGGATCTGGTAAAGGCCGGTAATATAGGGATATGTCATGATTTTATGGGGATCTCTCTGAATGAATCCGAAATTTTGCGATAAAATTTTGGATGAGGAGGGTATCGTGGGACTGGCACAGACGGCTGCAGTACCAGGGACATGACAGGGGCCCCAGGCCCACAGCCCGACAGAAGAAAAATAAAATAGAATTGTAAGTTGGGGCCGGGTTGGGGCCCTACATGGATACGTAGTTCGCGTATGCCTAAGAATGTCCCTGCTGCATGTTGGTCTCAAATTTACACGACTTGTGGACCACACAAGACAAAAGAGGGGAAGCAGGACCTCAGCCTGTGGATATTCTAGAAGTCTTTGCTTCTTAATCAAATGAAGTAATGATCATAAAGTGGAGCACAGCTGTTCCGACTTTGACTTATTCAAAATGAGGTGGCAGCTCATTTTTGTTAGCTAGAGGTTCAAGTCTGTTCAAACCGCCCCATTCTAGTTGGTATTTGAAGTGTCTCTTATCTGGTTCCCTCATGCTGTGTCTTTCCAAATATTTAGAAAGAGCCTCTACAGTCCTCTCATTTCCGCTCGGCTGTTATCACGGTCAGGGTGCTTCACAACAAAAGGCTCCATGGCTCAGCTCAGTTCCTGGCGTGAAATCCCTTTGCCTGCTCCATTTTTTTTTTTTTTTCATTCTTTCAGTGGAAGATGCAGGCCTGTGTTTAAGTGGAAACAGCTTCACTTTGGGGCACACCCTAAGCAAACTTGCCGTGACTTTTATTGTCGAGCAAATTAGCTCTATAAGGTTGTCTCTTTAGCACAGGTGTGTTCATTACATACATAACAATGAAAAGGGCTGTTAATGGCCTCTTAACTGGTGAATTTGATACTGCTGGTTAAAGGTGATCCAGCCTTAGAAAAAGATTGATTTCATAAGGAATCGGTAGCCGTCTCTAAAGTCAATTGTGTTCTCTTTTTATGCTGTGTGTGGGTGTGGCAGTCAGTGTGTAATAAAAGGATTTATAAAGGGCACAGTGCAACTTTCTTTAATCTAAGGGTAATATGGGACAAAGCTCAAGGAGTTCACACTCCCTCCAGAACAAGGTCATTTGCTGATATCAATAATGGTGCCCCATTATTAATAGCATTCAAGATCTTTGCAGCCTTTGTCGATTTGCGTAAAGCGTTCGACTCAGTTGATCGAGCTGCCCTGTGGGACATCCTGAGGGTTCGTGGGATCCCCTCGAGGTTGCTGGGTATCATGGCCGGCCTGTACACTGGTACTGTGAGTGCTGTGCAGAGTGGAGGATGCAGACCCTCTGTGTTTTTCCCAGTTGATTCTGGGGTCCTTTAGGGGTGTGTTCGACTCCTACTCTCTTCAATGCTTGTATGGATTTGGTGTTGGGCAAGGTCATGGGGTCCAGCAGTGTTGGTGGATCTGTTGTGAAGAAAGATTCACGGATCTTGACTTGGCTGACGATGCTGTGATCTGCACAGAGTCAATGGAGGCTCTGATCGGGGCGCTCGAGAGACTGAGTGAGGAGTCTGAGTGTCTGGGCTTGCGAGTATCTCTCTATTTTAAAAAAAAAAATCCTGGAAGGGAGACCAGGGAGACGGGACGTGAACTTCTTGGAAGACAGTATGAAGTCCAGCGGGAGACATGTTAACGTCACGCGAGACAGGGCAGTGAGACAACATTTAAAACAAGTTCCCGGACATCTAACCAAGCAGTTGTTGGAATGCTTTTGGCAGTCAGACATCATGTGCTTTCAGCTCTTAAAATAATGAGAAGTGACAAGCAGAACACGCAGCTTGCCAGCAGCAGCAGCAGGAAGCTAGAAGATGATCCAACCGTTTCTCCTTAGCGTGTGCTCAAAACCCCCCCAGCTTTCACAACGTGAGCGGAAGAGACATGAAGTGGCAAAAGGACAGCTGCAGCACAGGCTTTAAAATGATCGACGCAAAGTGCGACAAGCAGAAAATGCAGCAGCAGCAACAGCAACAAGCCAGCAGATGATCCGACTGCAATTCCTCAGCGTGCGTTTAGCCCCCCCCCCTCTTCACAACGTGAGCGGCAGAGACGTGAAGTGGCAAAACGACAGCTGCTGCACAGGCTTTGAAATGATCAACGTGCAGTGTGACAAGCAGAACATGCAGCTCGCCAGCAGAAACAAGCCAGCAGATGATCTGACGGCAACGCCTTAGTGTGTGTTCAGCCCCCCACCCTCCTTCACAATGCGAGCGGCATTATACGTCCTGAGAGAAAGAGATTTAACCACGCCCAGGGCCGGAAATAAAGGACAAATATTGTCTTTACAAAAGATTTAAAGTAAAAGTGAAAATAATGCTTATGTAACAATTCCCATGAAAATATCAATCTCTTTAAATTGTATATCGGGTAAACCAAACCTGCAGTGGGGTGAGCGAAGCGAGCAGGGGGCAGAGCCCTCTAGTCCTGATAAAAACCAAGATCCGGGTCTTTAATGACCTCTTGGGCATGGCCATCAGCAGTATGTCCATCTGTGGAGAGAGTGTCGACCTCGCTGAGTGGTTTACTTACCTTGGCAGTGACATTCATGTCTCTGGTGACTTTTACTATGAAGTCTGTAGATGGACTGGGAGAGCATGGGGGTCATGAAGTCGATGGAAAGGAGTGTGTGGCACTCCTGATACCTATGCAAAAGGACGAAGGTCCAAGTCTTTAGAGTCCTGGTGCTTCCTGTCTTGCTATATGGTTGTGAGACATGGACGCTATCCAGTGACCTGAGACGAAGACTGGACTCTTTCATGTGTCTCTCTCCAGAAAATCCTTGGGTCCCGCTGGTTTGACTTTGTATTGCTCATGGAGTCCCGAATGAGGCACATGACCTGCACTGTGAGTGAGCATCAGTTACGGCACTACGGCCATGTGGCACGTTTCCCTGAGGGTGATCTGGCTCGTAAGATCCTCATTGTTGGGGACCCGAATGGCTGGACTAGGCCAAGGGGTCACCCACGTAACACCTGGCTGCTGCAGATAGAGGGTCATTTCCAAAGGGTGGGACTGGACTGCACCTCTTTCTGGGGAGTTGCCAACCGGGATCCCGAGCTGTTTCAAAGTGTAGTGGGTGCAGCAACACACTGTACCAGTGCATGTTCCCCGCCTTGACTTGATTCTAGATTCATCAAAGGGAGATAAAGAGACCATCAGACACTGCTGTGAAGTTGCAGGAGGTGGTCAGTAGTCACGTGGACCCAGGCCTTTGTTTCCCCAGTTCTTTCTTTACCAAGGATTCATAAAGAATTTAGACTCCTTCACATTCTGCACACTTTATTGTGTTGTACATTTAGCCTAAAATGGATCAATTTGGGACGGCACGGTGGCATAGTGGTAGCGCTGCTGCATCGCAGGAAGGAGACTTGGGTTCACTTCCCGGGTCCCAGGTTCGTGGAGTTTGCATGTTCTCCCCGTGTCTGCATGGGTTTCCTCCCACGGTACATTGGCGATCCTAAATTGTTCCTAGTGTGTGCTTGGTGTGTGTGTGTGCCTTGCGGTTGGCTGGCACCCTGCCCAGAGTATGTTCCTGCCTTGCGCCCTATGCTGGCTGGGATTGGCTCCGGCAGACCCCGGTGACCCTGTGTTAGGATATAGTGGGTTGGATAATGGATGGATGGATGGATACAAATCTACGCTCAATGACCCATAATGACAAAGTGAAACCATGTTTCCAGAAAGGCTTGCATATTGGTTAAAATACAAAAACTAAAATTTCTTAAGTCAAGTCAATTTCATTTATAAAACACAACTACAAGTTGACCAAAGTTCTTTACAGTGTCACTCAGGCACGTCTATGCATCACCCTCAGGGCTCCTCTAAGGTATGTGATACCACCCTGGGTCTAGAGGGGGCGCTGTCGCTGATCATGTCCTCTCCTATTCCTTCCACAGCACTGAGAATATGCCCAGTGAGGGCACCTGACTCCGCCCCTTCTGGTCTCCCACCTATAAGTCAGGGGGTCGATGGTAGGAGATGTCACTCTGTGAACAGAGCACACCACAGGACCTCATAACTGACCTGCTAAAGGAGAAAGATTGTGACTACCCTTTATTCTCATTAATTTCACCGCTTGTGCGCCATTGGCTGCTTGTATTTTCATTATTTTTTTGTCAAGAAGTAAATGAGGATGACCAGGTCCCACCATCTATTATTTGGGACTTGTGAAACCTCACTTGCCCACAACAGTAAACATCCAATACCCAGTTACAACACAGCTCCCAGTAGGTAAAAGCTAATAAATACAAACAAACAATTAAATAACTTAAAAGCTATGCACAATCTCCACTTTAATAAAAGGATAAGTGTGTGTGTGTGTCTGTTTGCGTGTCCATCCGATTGCTGTACAACAAATGTTATGCAATGTATTACTACAAACGTCTGTGACGTGCCATCTGTTGGAATGACACATGCAATGCATGTCATTGCTACAAATGTTTCTTGTGTGCCATCTGTTGGAATGACAGAGAAATAAAAAAAGGCTGAACACACAGACACTTATCCTTTAAAAAAAATGAGCTTATCCATTAATACTGCTTTATAACTCTCATACCAAATGGCATGTAATAGGGACATATACATTGCATGTGTCATTTCAACAGATGGTGCCTCACAAACATTTGCATTAATGCATTTTATTCCTACAAATGTTTGTGATATGCCATTCATTAGAATGACAGTGAAAATCGCAACCTGGATGGACACACAGACACTTATCTTTTAAAAATACTAAACTTATCATTTAACACTGCTTTTACGAATCTCATACCAAATGGCATATGACAGAAACATATACATTGCATGTGTCACTCCAACAGATGGTGCAGCACAAACATGCATTGTATTACTTCAAATGTTTGTGGTGCACCATCTGTTGGAATTAAAACTTCAATGTATTTTGCTACTACATACAATACAAAATACATTCCAATAGATTTTGCAAACTCTGATCCTGGAGGGCCACAGTGGTTACAGGTTTTCATTCTAACCATTTTCTTAATTAGTGAACGATTTGTGTTGCTTATTAACTTCACTTAATTGATTTGTTATGTAAGACCCAGACCCTTTAAATGAGGGGTAACAATGTCGATCCTGGAGGGCCGCAGTGGCTTCAGATTGTTTTTTCCCTTTGGTCATTCAGGAGGCCATTGTTTATGTTGAAACTCCATGTGGGGGCTTCAAGATATATGACATTACACACATTTTCGATTGTCTAGCTATTCTTGTGATGAGTGACTCAGCTCAAATTCTTTAATCTTTTTAGTGCCCCCACACTGTTTTCCTTTCCCAAGTTATAAACTGACTGAAACAGCAGCATCAAAGTTATAAATAACTGGTGCAATACAGGAAGAAGGTGTGAGAGAGGAATACTTTGTATGAATTGCCCAGGCAGTTAAATTGCTTTAAGAGTCATGTAAATTCAGTTCAGGCTTTTAAATGAACAAAAGTCAGAACTCTTTAACAGGGATGTGGAATCAAAAGAAATTACAGGGTTACTGGAGCTGGAGTTGGTAAAAATGTACAGAATCTGACTCCAACTAAATGTAAATTGCAACATAATGTGTTAAAATTGAATTCTTCTTCTTCTTTTGACTACTCCCATTAGGGGTTGCCACAGCAGATCATCTTTTTCCATATTTTTTTGTCTTCGTCATCTTGCTCTGTCACATCCACCACCTTCCTGTCCCCTCTCACCACATCCATAAACCTCCTCTTAGGCCTTCATCTTCTCCTCTTTGGCAGCTCTATCCTTAGCATACTTCTCCCAGTCTACCCAGCATCTCTCCTCTGCACATGTCCAAACCAACTCAATCTCGCCTCTCTGACTTTGTCTCCAAAATCCAACCTGAGCTGACCCTCTAATGTCCTCATTTCTATTCCTGTCCATCCTCGTCACACCCGATGCAAATCTTAGCATCTTTAACTCTGCCACCTCCAGCTCTGTCTCCTGTGCCACCGTCTCCAGCCCACATAACAGAGATGGTCTCACTACCGTCCTGTAGACCTTTCCTTTCACTCTCGCCGATACCCGTCTGTCATGAATCACTCCTGATACTCTTCTCCACCCACTCCACCCTGCCTGCACTCTCTTCTTCGCCTCTCTTGCACATTCCCCGTTACTCTGTACTGTTGACTCCAAGTATTTAAACTCATACACCTTCGCCAACTCTACTCCCTGCATCTTCATCATTCCTCTGATCTCCCTCTCATTTACACACATACTGTATACGAGGTGAGACACAAAAGTAAACGGACTGGGCTTGGGGATTTCATGGAAAACTGTCTGGAGGTCGGCCAGATGTGAATCAAAGAACTATATCCCCTCCTACACGCCCTTTCAAAGCGCTGACCAGCTAGTTATATCCCATGAATAGCCCAGTCAGTATTTGCACAACAATCGGTACACGAGTTGCCGCGACAATGTTGGGTGAAAAAATCTAATAGCGAATCAACATCAAATTTCTTGCGAATTTTCACTTTTTCTGTAAAGCAATTTTTGACTGACAAAAGAATTCCTGTCCTCGATCATCCTCCCTATTCGCCCAATTTAGCTCCCTGTGATTTTTACTTGTTCCCAAAATTCAAAAGTGACCCGAAGGGAACACATTTTTTTTCAATGGATGAAGCGAAGACAAAAATGGCAAGTCTGTTGAAGAGCCTCAAGCAAGAAGACTTCCAGCACTGTTTCAATCAATGGAACATAAGTATGGAGCAGTGTAGAGATCGGGAGGGGGAGTATATAAAAGGTAACAATGTTTAGAATGCTGGAATTCATCAATAAATATATATACAGTATATATATATATTTTACCAATCAAGTTATTTTGGTGTCTCACCTCAAATTCAGTCTTGGTGGTCCTTCTGACCTTCATTCCTCTCCTCTCTAGACCATATCTCCACCTCTCTTGGGTCTCCACAACCTGCTCCCTACTCTCACTACAGATCACAATCTCATCAGCAAACATTATAGTCCACAGGGACTCCTGTCTAATCTCGTCTGTCAGCCTGTCCATCACCATTGCAAATAAGAAAGGGCTCAGAGCCAATCACTGATTTGTAATTCCACCTCCACCGTGAATGCATCTGTCACTCCGACCGCTGACCTCACCGCTGTCACACTTCCCTCGTACATATGCTGTACCACTAATACATACTTCTCTGCCACTCCCGACTTCCTCATACAATACCATAACTCCTCTCAGTCACCCTGTCATATGCTTTCTCCAGGTCCACAAAGATGCAACGCAACCCCTTCTGGCCTTCTCTAATCTTCTCCATTAACACCCTCAGAGGAAACATCACATTTGTGGTGCTCTTTTCTGACATGAAACCACACTGCTGCTCACTAATCATCACCGAGCTTCCACTACTCTTTCCCATAACTTCATGCTATGGCTCATCAATTTTATCCCCCAGTCCTGCACATCCCCCTTATTCTTAAATGCCAGCACCAGTACATTTCTTCCCCACTCCTCAGGCATCCTCTCACTTTCCAAGATTCCATAAAACAATCTGGTTAAAAACTCCACTGCCATCTCTCCTAAACACCTCCATGCTTCCACAGGTACCTCATCTGGACCAACGGCCTTTCCATTCTTCATCCTCTTCATCGCTGTCCTTATTTCCTCCTTGCTAATCTGTTGCATTTCCCAATTCACTATCTCCACATCATCCAACCTTCTCTCTCTCTCATTCTCTTCTTTCATCAGCCTCTCAAAGTCCTCGTTCCATCTGCTCAACACACCCTCCTCGCTTGTGAGTATGTTTCCATCTTTATCCTTTATCACCCTAACCTGCTGCACATCTTTCCCAGCTCAGTAACTCTGTCTAGCCCATCTGCCCTTTTCTCCCTCCTTAGTGTCCAACCTCTCATACAACTCGTCATAAGCCTTTTCTTTAGACTTTGCCACCTCTCTCTTCACCGTACGCCTGACCTCCTTGTACTCTTGTCTACATTCTGCATCTCTCTGTCTATCCTACTTCCTCTTCACCAACCTCTTCCTCTGTATACTCTCCTGTACTTCCCTATTCCACCACTAGGTTTCTCTGTCCTCCTTCCTCTGTCCTGATGTCACACTAAGCACCCTTCTAGCTGTCACCCTTATCACTTCTGTTATATTTGCCCAGATATCTGGTAACTCTTCACTGCCACTCGGTGCCTGTCTTACCTCCTCCCTGAGCTACAGCTGTTAATATGCAGAAAACAATACATATTTACAAAATATTAAAATTTTACAAGTTTTCTTATATTAATTCAACTCACCTATTTTTTTCTTCTTGCCTTTTGGCAAAATATTGCCTCTTTATTAATTCTGTAAGTATTATATAAAACATTGGTGAGCAACATCGGTCCTGGAGGGCTGCAGGATTTTGTTTTAACCCAATTGCTTCATGAGAAGTCATTTATTGCTCAAGAGCTTCATTTTGGAGGTCTCGCTTGTCAAGATTTTAAACCCTTAATTGTTTATTTTAGTCTTAAACAGCTGCGTTCACTGTTTTATAATGGCTCCTTATTTGCAATAAGATGCAAATAGCAAAAGAACCAGCAGTTCTCCATCTCGCTTCTTTCCATTCACACCTGGGTGTATTCAGCATGCAACTCTTTGAAGAGTGAAGAGAAAGTGAAGAACTGAAATGTACTCATCTGTTTTAATTTGCAAATCATTTGGATGATATCCTTAGAAAGGAAAAAATGTCTACGGTTTAAGAATGACCTGACATTGCAGAGTCAAAACACTAACAAGTCATGAAATTAAAAAGGATTTGTTATTTATTGGCAAGGATTGGTTTTTAATTAAGCGACTGGGTTTCTAACCCAGCCCACCAGGACTAACTTTGATCACCCTTACAATAGATGGTGCACTGCAAATGATAACACTGAGGAGTACGTGGATTACTTAGATTTCAATCCATATTAGATGGGTAGTACGGTGAGTTAATACATAAAAATCTTTAACAAATTTTAAGAAAAAGGCTTTTACTAGGAGCCAAATGTCCAGCGAGTAAAAATATATTTTTATAAAGCAGAGAGCTTCAAAGCCTCTGGGCCACTGCTGCAAAACCAGGGGATAACACATAAGCTTCTGACGTATCTGCAGAATCTTACATATTAATGTCTACATGTGGTAGTGTGTGTGTCTGTCTGTCCGAAGTGACAGGTGGAGTCGGGGTAAGGGATCCACCTCCGAGGAAACAGAAGCTCACTTAGCCGCTACTACACAAGCGAGGTAAGCATGTCGGCAAAACGAAACCTCCTAGAAGAGAGACGCCCAGAGTAATTCCTTTCAACTACCTGAAATCTCTATATTTCCGTTTTTTTCTGACAATTTCAATAGTTTCTAGGACCCCCAGGCTTTTTACAGCATGAGCTTACACAGCTAGTACATAATAACTGATCCAAGGATCTGGATGGTAAATATGGAGCAAAGCCATGCAGTGCCCTAAACACTGTGGTGGATGACAGGAATTCTCCAACAGTGGAAGGACCGGACTAGACAGGATATTCAGGACAGTTTCTCCCCCGGACCAATAGAGGACAGCTCCCTTGGCTTACAGTGGGGCCACGGGTTTAAGTAAGGAATAAATGGTGGAAGCATAATGCTTTGGGGGTGCTTCTTAGTGGCAGGGACAGGGAGACTGGTCAGAATTGACAGAAGGATGAATGCAGCCAAATGCAGGGAGTTCCTTGAAGAAAACATGTTACCTCAGACTGGGCAATGGTTCGCTTTTAAGCATTACAATGACCCAAAGCATACACCCAAGTCAACACTGGAGTGGCTTGAGGACAAGTGACTCAGTCCTTGAGAGGCCCAGCCCAAGCCCAAACTTAAAACCCATAGAACAAGTATAGAGAGACCTAAACATGGCAGTTCTCAGACACTTCCCGTTACATTCAATCCAACGGATCTTGAGAGGATCTTCCAGGGAGAGTGGAATAAACCGCCCAAATCCTGTGTGGAGGAAATTAAATTTAGAAATATATTAAAGAAAGAAAACTTATCCTCAACTAAGACCTCTTTGAGTCAGGAACCAGGCAGGAGGAAGCTTGTCCATTGCATCTTATATTTCTCATCATGAAGAGGGATACACTCCATCATTTCAGCCTGTGATGGAGTAGTCAATAAGCAAGGTTACAGGCTCATATTTATAGACAACTGAATTTACATAATGATATAATGAATTAATGTATACACATCACCTGACATTTACTCTGATTGGTTCATTGGCTTGCACACCTGAATATATTATCCAAGTCTTATTCCACTACACTCTTGTTCTTCTCATATCTCTCGGGTTCAGCTCTTACCCTTGAAATGTCTCTGTATGTGACAGACTGCCCAGTCTTGCTGGGTGCAGGACATCTACTGATTTCTTACTCTTCCTCGAACAATCTGTGTATAACATCAGCCATCTCCTAGTACATTCTTGTCTTTTGTACTCCACTTGACCTTTACCTGGTTTCCTGATATGCTTGACCAAGTTTCTGACATTTATTATTCCTTTAATACTCGTTCTGTGATAGATGATATATTTGAATGGAAAAAGCATACCAAAACACATTATGTGCAATAAATACATAACTCCTAAATGACTATGTGACCCCTAAGTCTCATTTTCCTTCCGCATCTGGTGTGCAAAGCTTCTAGAGACCTGCTAAGAAGACTCAAAACTGGGATTACTGCCAAAGGGGCTTCAACAAAAGGTCTGAATACTTTTATGAATGAAAGATTTCAATTTTTGATCTTCAATAAATTTGTAAATCTTTCTGAAGACATGCTTTCACTTTGTCATTATGGGTTATTGAGTGTAGATTGAGAATTTCAAATTAAATCTATAACACAATAAAGTATCTGAATACTTTCTGAATCCACTGTATGTGCCTTATGGTTGATGCCATCATTTGCATGACATGCAGACGTGGCTAAAAATATGGCACCCTTTCTCTGAAAAAATCCTTACCATTTTCTCTACACTAAGCTGTGCCATCTGTTGGAAAGACAGAGTTCTAGCAACCGGATGGACACACAGCCACTTATCCTTTTATTGAGGTGGACAGTAGATAGATATCTTTTATGAAAGAATGACACTTCATAAGTAGGCTTTTTAAATATACTGTACATTCCACAGTGATGCACTGAAAGTCATTTATTTTTACTGCTGCCTAGACACACACACACACACATTTTGAGGCAAAACTGGATTTATCTATGCTACCTGGGAAAGGCTCCAGTAACCCCTGTGACCCTGTTCTTGAATAAGTGGGTTAGAAAATGGCTGACTGATTGTTTGCAGTGTGCTTTTTATCCCTGTTCTTTTTTCTTCTTTGTCAGAACCCCTTTAAACTCCTGCAAACTACCCAGACCCCCCAAAAAATGTTTCACCACCTCTATGAAAACCTTCTGGTGTCACACCACTTATGACCAAAGCTACTTGGATATTATGTGGCTCACTGCTACCCTTACATTTGAATTAAACAGATTTGGTGAATGGATGCCCAGTTTGTTTGGCAGAATTGCAGCACTGCAGACGTTCATTCGGTCTCACAATGCTTTGACTTTGCTCCTGTTCTCAGTGGCTATGCATTCTGTTTGGAGTTTGCATGGTATCTCCATGTTTCATCAATGCCTTACCAAACCCCAAAGTTAATTAGTTAAGTTGGCTGGTTTGTTGGCCACAGTAAATACGATCAATGCAACATGTTCTGGGATGGAACGATGCTGTGTCTGTACTTGGTTCCTGCCTTGCACAGCAGGGAAAAACTTGAGTTCCAATTTTGCTTGTGAGGGGTAAAACAGAACAAGAAAAAAATTGAACCATCGATGATTTATATTTGTGCAAAATCCAGTTCAGTCTGAGGATTCTTTGAACCGTCACACAATCTACTATCAAAAGGTGTCTGAGTCAGCAGCCAATCATACATCTCATGTTTACCTTCTATCAGCATAGCTGTGGGCAATTTGAAAAGTAGATCCTCTGTTTGAATGGGGGGTGGGAGTCCTGCATTTGAATTTCAACAATGTCCTGGTAGCCTGAAGATTTAATTTGAACAGCACGTCATGAAAAGTATCTGTGATCTGCAAGCAGGTGACTTCTTATCTGACTGAAGAATTCAATTCAGCCCTTTGAAGTAGCCCAGAAGTGTCAAGCCACCATTCGTTTTCTCCAAGGTGCCATTGGTATGCTAAACCTAAAACGTCCATTTTGTGCAGGATTTTCACTATCAGTCAAAGGTGTGGACGCACCCAGAAATGTTTATATTATCACAGAAACTGATGCCATTTTTATCAAGGTGCCATTCAACTTATTTAAAAATAAGGCCAAGACATTACTAGTGTTTCTAATGGCTAGCCCTGCTTGAAATGACTGATTTTTAACTTCTGGTTAACATATGACCACAAAACCCCTGTATCAGCAGCCATTCCTCTCGTGTTCAAATAGTCAGCTCCCTTAGCTTATCCTTAATTAGTCATGCATACATGCTGTGAGACGAGCCTCGGACACAGACAGACGGACAATGTTTGGTCACCCAACACACACATATTTATTTACACAATTTACAGTTTCAGTTCGTGCACAACACAGTGCCTCTGCACCAATCCCCAAAAGTCCAGGCCTCTCTCTCCAGTGCCTCTTTCCTTCAGGCCACCTCCAATCCTCTCCAACGCAACTCTCGTCCACTTCCACCCGATTCCAGTTCTCGAATGAACGGAGGCGGCCCCTTTTATACAAGCCCGGATGGGCTCCAGGTGCTTCCCAGCAATCCTTCGCGGACACTACCCTGTGTGGCGGAAGTGCCAGCTGTGCACCCAGAAGCCCTCCAGGTGTCCCCAGTCTTCTTCCCCCCAGCACTTTCTGGTGTTTCGGAAGTGCTGAGGTCCAGGGCTCTCCAGGCACCAGTGCACCCCCTGGCGGTGACCACGGGCCCCTACAGAGTTAAGCTTCAAAGCTCTGTACCCATGGTCCCCATAGCAACCAGGGTGGCTGCCCCCACGTGGTCTGAGATGAGAATACGCCCTCTTCTCGTCCTCCAATGCGTCCCGGCCGGGTCATCGCCCCAGGCATCCGCCACAATGCTAACTGGTTATTAGAGAAACTTTTCTAATTGCATTAGCACCAATGAAACACATTACCTGAATTGTGAGGGAGCTTCAGTTGCGGCACTACAACCATGTGGCATGATTCCCCGAGGGTGATCTGGCTCACAGGATCCTCATTGTTGAGAAGCAGTTGGACCAGGCCAAGGGGATGCCCACGTAACACCTGGCTGTGGCAGATAAAGGGTCATTTCCAGAGGGTGGGACTGGACTGTGTGTCGGCACCGGGAGTTGCCAACTAGGAGCTGTTTTGTCATGTGGTGGGTGCGGCAACATGCTGTACCAGCGCAGGCTCTCCAACCTGACCAATGAAACTTGCTATTCTGTTCACTTGGGTTGCAAGGTGCTGACATTCCTAAAACTAAGTTTTGGGTTCAGAATTGGCCAAAATGAAACAACATTTACGAGAAATATGCCTGTCTGTCAGTCATTTTCTAACCTGCTCATTCCTGAACAGGGTCTCAGGGGTCTGCTCGAGCATATCCTAGCTAGCATAGGGTGCAGGGCAGGGAACACACCCTGGACAGCGTGTCAGTCCATTGCAGGGAAAACACACACATACACGCATACACACCAAGCACACCCATCTATCCATTATCCAACCCGCTATATCCTAACATAGGGTCACGGGTATCTGCTGGAGCCAATCCCAGCCAACACGGGGTGCAAGGCAGGAACAAACCCCACCATAACACCAACCACACACTATTGCTAATTTAGGATCACCAGTTTGCCTAACCTGCATGTCTTTGGACTGTGGGAGAATACCGGAGCCCCCGAAGGAAACTCATGCAGACACAAATATTGTTTTTTTTTTTTTTGGAATGATTGTTATTCCATTCATATAATGATATAAATTATCATACTGTATATTCATATGGACTATATGAGTCGACTTGTGGTAGAATACCTGGACCCACTGCAGTTTACCTACCAGACAAAGATTGAAGAGGAGGATGCAATTATCTATCTGCACCACAAGGACGGACAAAGCTGGCAGCACTGGGAGGATTATATTTTTTTTCTCTCTCCAGTACCTTCAGTACCATCCCTGTTAGAGGGTAAACTCAGAGATATGCAGGTGGATGTGCCTGTGGTGTCCTCGATAATGGAGTAACTGTCAGGCAGAACGCTGTTTGTGAGGCTCAAAGACAGTGTGAACAACCCTGGAGCACCACCTGGAACAGGCCTTTCTGCTTCTTTCTTCACTCTGTACACCTCCGACTTTAAATATAACAGCAGGTCATGTCACCTGCAGAAATTCTCAGATGATTCTGCACTTATGGCGTGTATGAGACAGAGGACAGGAATCAGATGGAGGACTTTGCGTGTGGTTGCAAAGTGAATTGTTTACATCTCAACATCAGAAAAACCAAGACTTTCACCGCAGTAAAGAGCCTCTATGTCCAATCACTATTTAAGCAGTGGATGTTTAGGTGGTGCACTACTACAAGTACTTGGGGGTCCACATCAATGACATGTTGGACTGGTCTTGTAACACAGAGGAACAATGGACAAAAGGGCAGAGCTGACTCTTCTTCCTTAGGAGACTGTGCACCTTTGATGTGGGAAGTGACATCCTTCTGTGACTCTGTGATGGCTAGTGTGGTGTGCCAGGCTGGTAACATCACTTCAAGAGAGGCATACCAAATCAACAACCTAATCAAAACGCCAAGCTCAGTTATAGGACGCACTGGAGGCTGTAGCGAAGGAGAGAATGAAAAGAAAACTGACTGCAATTATGAACAACGCTGAACATCCTGTCTCTGATACAGCAACACTAAGGACTTTCAGGCAACAAATCATTCAGCAGAAGGGTGGCAAGAAGCGTGACTGGGACTCCTTTATTCCAAATGGCAATACACCTGCCTAGTGCCTCCCTGGGACTGTGACAGCCAACTCAGAACTTTTCTTTCTTTTAAAATTTCTTTCTTTATAGTCATTCATGTGTGTGTTCAGAACAAAGTGTCTGTGTATATATTTATTTGTTTATTTACTTATCCACCTTTTAATGTATTCATTTGTTTAACAAGCTTTTGGAAAAAGCCAAATTTTCCTCCTGGGGACAAATAAAGTTCTGTCTCTCTATCTATGAATCTGAGAGATTGCCTTGAAACAGAATAATTCATATGAAAACTGCCAGTTACCGTCTTGTGAATAATTCTGCTGAAAAAGTAAGATGCAAACCACTAGTTAGCCATAAAAACAGGACGGCCAGATTGCAATTTGCAAAAAAGGACTTAAAAGAGCCCACAGAATTCTGAAAAAGGGTCCTGTAAACAGAAGAGACAAAGATGAACCAGCATCAGAGTGATTGTAAGTGCAAAGTGTGGAGATGAAAAGGAACTGTCCGAGATTCAAGCAGACCACCTCATCTGTTTAACATGATGGTGCAGGGGGTGTTATGGCCCGGGCATGTATGACTACCACAGGTCCTGGCACACTTCTCTTAACTGATGATGGAACTGCTGATGGCAGTGCCACAATTAATTCTGAGGTGTACAGAAACATCTCATCGCTCAAGTTCTAGTAAATGACTCCAAACTCATTAGACCTCGCTTCATCCTACAAGATAATGATTCAAACATACTGCTGAGGCAACACAGGAGTTTTGCAAAGCTAAAAAATGGAAAATGAGTCAAGCAGCCACTGCATATGTGACAAAGTCCTAAATATAATAAACCCACTATTACTGTGTCCCAAACATTATGGTGTTCCGAAATGGGGAGACTGTGTAGAAAAAGTGGGGTGACTAAAATTTCTGCAAATACCCTTAAATGAAAAGTCTGCAATATGCACATCAAATACGGGTCCGTGTGGAGCAGAAGGGGAAATCAAGGAAAAATGTGTCTTTATCCCAAGCATTATGGAGGGCACTGTACATGACTGATAAAATACAAGCTAAAGGAGCTGACTATTTAAACATTGAAGAAAGGTATGCTGAAAATGGAGCTTTTCATTCACATATCAATAATAAACTACACTGTAAAAAATAATGCGTTAAAATTACTTAAAAGAATAAGGCAACAAATTACAAGCAATATTTTTGAGTAGATTTAATATACTGCACAATTGAGTAAACTTATTAATTTACACAAATTTACCTAAAATAAATAAGTTTTACTACGAATGTCAATGAAAATTTTCTTTTCTTTTTTTAAACTTTCTTCAAAAAGTATATCTCAATCAAATAATGTCCCAGGAATGAGTGGTAAACGGGAAGGAAACAGAGAGTGAAAGAGTGAAAGAGTGAAATCCTGCGGCAGGTGCCGCTCTTCAAACACGTCCTGCATTTACGCCAACATATCCTCTTAAATGAATGGCGCCTTTTCACTACTTTTCAGTATGCGATAGCAAAAATCCTGAAATAAAATAGGACATAAGAAATCAAACATCCCTAAATAAATCACAGTGTTATAAATTAACCAGAAAATGCATGGCCTATGTAGAACACTAATTAAATAAGAGGTCAAACAATGCCATGACGGTTAGACAAACGTCTTTTTATGTTGTTTACAGGATGATGTTTAGGACAAACGCCATATCATTCTCAAACTTATTTCAAAGTGTCATTTTCTTTTTCTGTGTAAAATAAAAGTTTTAAACGATAAAAAAAAAAAACATACAAACATACATAACTATCCTAGAAATGTGCTTGCTTTTTAAAGCGAACCAACGAGGTAAGTTGTTAGAAAGACGCTACCTTGCCCGCCATGTTTCTCACATGAAGGGAAAGGTTTCATGAAAACAACAAATGCTTACGTCTGTAACTATATGAAATGAAATACTAGTTATTCATTACAGAATTAATATGCTTTATACTTACACATTCGTAGTAAAATAGCTCTTATTATGGATAAGCGTTACAGCTGAATGCGTTGTTGCAAAGACCAAGAAATCGATGTGAGAGGAAGGGCCGTGTCATTAAACTTAACTTAACTTAAATGTGTTCAATTCACAGTATAGTTTTTTTTTACTTAGAATAAGTTATAAGAAATGTTTACATTTTAAGAAAAATAATAAATTAACATGATTCTTAACTTTTTTATTGAATTAGAATTAAATAATCAATAAAAAGGGTAAAACCCATTTTTATTAATTAAGGTAGTGATTATTTTGCGTATAGTTAGCAATTTTTTATTATTTTTCACACATGCAAGATTTATTTTTACATTGTAAAAATCACTCATGTAAAGCAGTGATGGCCATTAGAAACACCAGTAATGCCTTGATCATATTTTTAAATTAATTTAACAGGTACTAAAATGACTTTTTATTGGCCAGTACTTAATGTGGCGGCTTTGGAGTTGCTTATAACATAACAAACAAATTAATTTTACATGAAAAAGTAACTCTTGACTAGTACAGTACATTTTAAAAGAAATTCTAGATTACTAGACATTAAGCCCATTACAATAACGGGCTCTAGAACAGTAGTGCATAAACATTAGTAGGAACAGTCTATATTAAATGGCAAGGGGCCTTGTATGTGGCTGTGATATGCATGACTGTATTGTGTGCCTTTAATTTTCTCTCTCAGTAATACTGGTTTGTATTTCCATAAAATGCCTGTAGTTTTGTCTGACAGTAATACAGTGGAACCTCGGTTCACAACCATAATTCGTTCCAAAACTCTGGTCGTAACCCGATTTGGTCATGAAACGAAGAGTAATTTCCCCCACAGGATTGTATGTAAATACAATTAATCCGTTCCAGACCGTATGAACTGTATGTAAATATATATTTTTTTATGTTTTTAAGCACAAATATAGTTAATTAAACCATAGAATGCACAGCGTAATAGTAAACTAAATGTAAAAACACTGAATGACACTAAGAAAACCTTGAACAACAGAGAAAACTAACACTGCAAGAGTTCGTGCTATAGCCTTACTACCCGCTTGCTAAAAACACTTTTTTTTAATGGGTTTTAAGCACAGGGAAAAAAATGAACATTTGAAAAATCTGTAATGTAATAAACAACCAAAAAAAGTAACATTGCAACAATGCACACACGCGCCTGTGTGTGTGTGTCTCTCTTAAGCGCGCGCCTCTGTGTCTGTGTGTGTGTCTCTCGCCTGTGTGTGTGTCTGTCTGCCTCTCTCTCGCGCGCGCCTGTGTGTCTGTCTGCCTCTCTCGCGCGCGCGCCTGTGTGTGTGTCTGTCTGTCGCGCGCACTCACCTGTGTGTATGTGTCTGTCTCACGTGCGCCTGTGTGTGTCTCACGCGCACCTGTGTGTGTGTCTGTCTGTCTGTCTGTCTTGTGCATGCCTGTGTGTGTGTGTCTGTCTCTCATGCGCACGCACCTGAGTGTGTGCCTCTCTCTCTCTGCACACACAGGAATGCAAAGGAAGAGACTGAACACGTGCCGTGTGGCCCCGCGCATGCGCACTTCACCAGAAGACACACACACTGACACCTGGACGCACACAGGGGTTTTATTAAAGAGGATAGTGGAATGTTTCATCTTAAAGGATCTAAAAGTAAACTGTCTGAATTAGTATGAGCTGCCCTAATTTGAGGTGTTGATAAGAAATGTAATCATGGATGTGGTGAGAGAGGGCATGCAGGTGATGGGTGTGACAGAGCAAGATGTAGAGGACAGGAAGATACAAAACAAGATGATCTGCTCTGGCAATCCCTAAAGGGAGCAGCCAAAAGAAGAAAAAGATAAGAAATGTAATTATTTCTTTCTCATGAGGCAGGAATACATAATAAACAAAAATAGTTATGGATATAGTGAAAGAGGACATGCAGGTGATGGGTGTAACAGAGCAAGATAGAGGACAGAAAGATATGGAAGAAGATGATCCACTGTGGCAACCCCTAACGGGAGCAGCTGAAAGAAGAAGTTGTATCAAATATTTGAAATATTCAAAAGTGTGCTTCAATTTAAATGTTTAAAGCCTATATATGTTTGATTGTAACAGAACTGTGTCAGTTTTCACCCACTGATTGAAGTCCATAGTGGGCTAGATCCCCAGTCTTTTTCTTCTTTTAGATGCTCCTGTTAGGGGTTGCCACAGTGAATCATCTTCTTCCATATCTTTCTGCCCTCTGCATCTTATTCTGTTATGAGGGCTAGATTCCCAGTAAAGGATCAACATCAAAAACAACCTGATATTATTAATCACTGACCTTGAAATAGTCTTGAACTACCCCTTATGTTTGAAACTTGTCATTTGCAACCTCCTGGAAGTTGCTCTTAAGAGGGTAGGAGAAACGTTAAAAAATACAGAATCAAAATAGTATCATCAGTGATCAGCAACCTCGAAATGGCTTAAAACGCCCCCTTACATGCTTGGCTATAATACCGATCCCCATTTTTAGGGGAAATTTTAGAGTATTTTTGATCCATCCTGTTCCATTAGGGGGTGAACCCCTGTGGGTCGGTTGATGCACAACTTCAAAGTCCTTCTGATCATTCTGAAGACACCTGTTGGTTTACTCTTAATCATAAGGGTATAATTTCTTGCATAAATATGGTACAAATATTTGGTAAATGGCTTAAAAATTAGAGGTTTTCAGGAGACAAAATTAGATTGCATAACTAGACGTCAAACACGTCGAACGGAATGTCAAATGTGGGGGGTTTCTCATTGCAGCGAAGAGGTGACGGGTTAAATAACTGAAGCGGTTTCAAACAATCCAGAAGTAATTCTTTTTAACACAATGTAAGCAGTTCATTTGATGAGAACATAACCAGATAATGTTCATACTGATATCGTATTTCGGTCAATCAAAACTGTGTTTCACTACCTAAAAAATATTCGCTCTAAATGTTTCATTGTTCATCTGGTAACAGCGCTGCCTCGTCGAATTTAAATTGCAACAATCGGTGAAGTTCTAATTATGCATTTACTTCCCGCTCCTCAAAGTTCATCTCCCGCGAACTGCGCATCCATAAACCGGTCGATAAGCTCGTGAAACTTCTTCCTCTTCGCCCTGACGCCTTCAGAACTTTGCGCAACTAACTGGCAAAACTCAGCGCTCTCAGTCAACCGTGGAAAAAAAACGAAGCCTTAGCCAATCAAATTCAACTATGCGCAAAAAAGAAACCCCGCGTGAGTGACTCTCAGGCGATCCACTCGAATGCTTCATTTCATTTTTTCCGTCGGCCTCTTTTAGATCGACGGAAATTGTAGCCAACCGGTCCTAAGGGTTCCTATACTTAGCCACGCCTGCCGACTGAGCCCGCTGGGCGTCGAGCCAATCAAACCGCGTCTCGGTTGTTCGCCGCCATTTTGTAGAGGTATAAGATAACCTAGCCAAGCAGCAGTGTCGTTGCTCTTAGCCTGCACTTCTGTATTGTGCAATGGACGGGTATGTTTGGTCTTCGTTTATTTTCTGTTGTGGGGTTTTATTTTTTAAAAAACTATTTTCCGAGTAACGGAAAAGCGTTTTAGGCAGAGTCTTAAGTTTTTCACCACGTAAGCGGACACGTGTTGATAGCATAAGAAGTATAGTGGACGTGGCGAAGTTCAGACATGAAAGAGTTTTTCAAAGTAATGAAAAAGAGAGGTTTACTGGCTTACGCTACTCAAAGCTGAAGCGCCTAGCTTAAAGTAGATACCCGGTTTGAAAAATCTTAAACAGCACCGTGGAGTGTGAAAAGGAAGATAAGCGGAATATTTTTTCACAACTTTTTTTTTGGATTCTTGCCACTTAGTTACTGTCTAAACGGCATCGTTTCGTCCGAAGACTCGCGCACTCGTGGGACTGAGAGGAGTCGCGTCTTACATTTGCCAGTGTAGTTGAGCGCGGAGTTACGCAAGCTACAAATCGAGGGTTAGTCTTTTTTTGCTTCTGGCAAGTAACTGAAAGTTGAATTTGTGTATGTGTTTTCGTGAGATTTTTGCGTTTACGGTCGTGAAATGTTACTGGGGTTAAAGATCAGACAGGTAAGTGTAGGGGGATGGGCAGGAGGAAGTTGCTTTCCGCTTCTTCGTGTCTAACCGATGATTTGAGCGCGGCTTTATTCACTTTTCCTCTAGAGATGGCCGAAAAATATTTTCAGCATGCCCCAGCACAACCTGTGAGTCACCACTACGTACTTCGAATGTTCGATTTCGTTCAGAATTTAAATATCGTGTGGCATTCACCTCCCTTCCTTTTCTGCGTTTCACATTTCACACTTTTTCCAGTCTGGATCTGTCACGCAAGCGATGCAGTTGGGCTTCTTGACGTTGGTTTCTTAAACGGTATTTCTCTTTCGCCCTTTTCCGCCGTCCGCGAGACGGCTACGTTTTTAATCTGTAACATGAGTTGAATTGGTTTCGTGAGAAGTGAATTCTTGTGCGGATTTTCCTCCCCCCTCCTTCTCTTCCGCGTTGTTATGGGGTGTGTCCAGTCTCCAGGTAGCGAGGGGGTGGGGAATGGGCTTGAATCCGATACGCTTGTTCTCCGTACGCCAGTTTAGCTGGCTTTGGTACCTTTCTCGTTTTTTCACTTTTTTTTGCCTTTTTTTTTTTTTTTTTTTAGCACGGGAGTTTTATTTCTATTTAAGTTGAGTCATACATGCTAGTCGAATATTGATTTATCTGTTAACCACCCATTTGGGGTAGGGAGTGAGTAGAACTCTTTCCGAGTTGGTGTTTTTGTTCCCAGCTCAACATTAAGTTAATGAGATGACCACCATCACACCCCCGCCTGTTTTTCGAGATCTTCAAACGATCAAAGCAGGGTTGCTGATGCTTGGGTTTGTTACTGCTGTGAACGTAGTATTGTGAAAGACAAATCGACGTCACAGACGGGCAACGAAGTAAGCTAATGACAATCCGTATTTTATGTTTTGTTTTGCAGCCGTCTAGAGACTGATTTGTATCCTATGGGATCCAGTTACACTGCTGAAATAGAGTAAGTTTCTTATTTCCATATCCTTATCCTATGTACTTTATTGTAGACCATGAAGTTGCGAAGGTTTCTTTAGGTGACCAGATGTGATCTCACCTTTAGGCTGAGTCATCTGGTATGAGGGGTTTTGTCTGGCTGAATGATTCCAAGCTGGGAAATTGTATTAGTACTGACCTAAATAAATATTTAAATAGTGGAATAAATGACTACTCCGTTTCAGGTCTGCCAGGTAATTTGAGTGTTGTATATTGTATGGCATGATACCCAAAACCTCTTAGTAGCTCATGTTTTCTTTGGTATCCATGGGCCAGACGTTTGCATAATTGGTAAAGGATGTACAGTTTTCTTACCAATGTCTCTTAGAACTTCAGTGTTTTAGGTTTTCCAATTCTGAATTTGGAGCTGTCTCTGTTAAATTTGTTACACATCCATAGATATGCATAATAGAATTAAAATTTTGTCTGTGTGATATGCTTGGTTTGTTCCATTTACTCAGTAGTACTAGAGAGTAAGCTGTTCCACTGCAACATGATTGGATAATGCAGAATACATTGTTTTATAATGGCTCCTAATACACAGGTGTATTACAAAGCAAAGTAAATTGTTCAGGTTCAAATACTTTTGAAGAAAGTGTAATCCTGTCATTGTACCAGACTGAATGGGTTTTCGTGATTCTGTCCCTTAAATGTACCTTTTTAGCCAGCAATAGAAGTCATTTTATAAAAGCCAAAAAACACTTGTTTAATGCTGCAAATTTAAGTATTATGCCATTGTTTAATATTGTAGGAGGCATTCATTAAAAATAGTCAAGACTATTTTATACTTTATTAGCCAATAAAATTTATGCTTGCTGCTTTCCCTTTTTAGTCAGTTCCTGCCACCTGAAGCTAAGATGTCAGGCCAGCGCTTAAGTGTGGGACAAGCTTCAGTTGGCAGGATTTGACTAAAAAGGGTTAAGAAATCAAGCGTTGGCCTGATGTCTTATTTTGTCAACTTTAATATCAACTTATAGTAAAATTAACATTGAGCAAATTGTATTTTTTGCACTTGGTAGGCTTGTACAAGCACAGTATTCTGCTTGGTCTTAAACCAATTTAATATCTTGTAGACACAGGCAATGGAGTGTTTATTTCTAGTTTGTAGCTGAATGATTTCTTGGTGTTGAGATGCATAAACTTAAGATTTGACAAATATTGTGTAGCTTTGTTAAATACAAACTGTGCTACCATTGTAGAGTGGAGACATTTTGGTTAATTGTGAGTCTCTATAGCAAGTCTTCACTTTAGGGATATCTTAAGTTTGTCTAAATCACTGCTAGTAAATATCTATTTTTTTTTTTTTTTTTTTTGCTGTTTGAGTTTATTTTTAGCACATTTTATTCCTGGTTATTGCTGTAAGTTGCTGCCTTTTTAGTGGGCTTTTTATATATATAACTATAGTTTATATATATATAAACTTCCTTGTAGTAGTCAAAATGGCCTCAAGTGCTTTAGATTCCTTTTCCAAGTATGGTAATGTCTCCAGACTTTTTTTTTTTTTTTTTCTGTGAATTATAGTAGTAATTGAGTGGTTGTTCCTCACTTAGAGTACTTCCTGTGTTCTGTAACAGGATGTGGCGATTTTGCTTTGGGATTTTTGAGTTTTGTCCATATCCTGTTCTCAAGCCTCCAACAGAGTGGCAGGGATGTTTTGTGTTAATCTATAAAATGTTTAAAGGAATTTCAGTTCTGCAAGATGGGTTTTTTTTTTTTCTCCATGCTTTAATACAACCTTGACGTTTTAGTGACTATTGCAGGTCCAAAGTACTAGTTAATAAATGTATTTTTAAAATACCATGCCTCCTAACATCTGTTGTCCTTGATAGCTTAGATTAATGCTGAACTCCCCCAAAACCCCCCACACTTTCCAGGGTGTGGGTGTTTTTCATTTATTACTTGCCAGATGTTCCCACTATGGACTTCGTACCAAGTTGGTGATTCGACTGTATATTTAAATAAATATTTTTGGTTACGTTTGTTATAGAATGTCTTGGCTTTTAACTGCTTTAGGTTAAAACCAAACACCAAGAAGTTGCACATTTTGGCTTTTTTTTTTTTTTTTTTGTGTGTGGTGTGCACAACCCTCTTGTTTTGGGAAATAACTCTTAAGTTTCAAGTCTTGCCAGAGCCGCTGCTTGCTGTTAAGGCAGAGTTTCACACGAATGGCTGCAAGTGTGGTGGTTGTATGAATCTTGTTACCAAAAGTTTGGTGTCAATTAGACACTTTTTTTTTTTTTTTTTTCCTCTTTCAGGTTTTAAAACTGATAGTGTTTGGGTAAAGGAAATTACATTTTAAAAGTAAAGGTGTAATGCAGAATATGTTCTATTTAGAACAGTAAATTATAAACTTCTCTGAATAAATTGCGTTCGCATAAAGTGAGGGCTACAACCTGCATGTGAGAATTTGAATCCTAAACAAAATACATCTGTTTTACGCTTGTATTGATATGTGTCACAATCGAACAGCCCTTCCTCATATTTAAATGAGGTTGTACCCATGCTGGTATCTGATTAAACAGTGTTTTGGGTTGGTAATAAAAAAAAAAAAGGGGGGTGGCGTTTTAACAAGTGGAAATTAAAAAAACGCATTTTCTGTCCACATACAACTGTCCACTCAGTTAAGCTGTGACATCTAAACCGCTTTAAGAAGTGAGTGGAGTGTCAGTTATGGCATGTGACATTGAGCTACTATCTCCTTCGTTACTGTTTGTGTGTGTATGAAATGCATATTAAAAGGGGTTTAGGGTGGGGGCACAGGGTTCAAGAGAAAATGAGAGTTCTTTGTCCATTGAGTCTAGACTTGATGATTTCGGGAAAGTTAAGTGTGAATAGGTTAAACTATTGCACCACAAGGCCTGCTGTTAATTTTTCTTGCATATTTAATTTTGCTTTTCTTGGCTGTATGCATTTTAATGTTTTTGCTATATTTAGTGTTGGGACTGTAGAGCCAAGTAGGTTTAATGAATGTGACAAATTGTATGTACTCCATGCATTAAAACACCCAGCGAGGCATTGTCTTAGTGTTCACACTCAGTGTTTAGCACCTGGTTTTAAAATGCTTAAGGAAAATGGAGTCATTTAGGTTAAGCTTAAATGCATGTGAGGTGCTGTAGTTTAAAATGTCCTACCATGTTTATAAAAATGGCAGATTATCCTGTGAACTGCCATTTGAAGTATGCTTTCCCTTGTCAAGCTGTTCTATTGCAACACCAGTTGATTTTATGAATGCTTCAGTTAAGGTTGGTTTCTGGTGCTGAACAACCCAAAAATTTTTTTTAAATGGTACAGTTTCTACCCCACTGGCTTCATTGCAATTTGGACATTATGGCTTTAGAGATCTCTAATGTAGATCTGTTAAAGTAGTGCTATGGCACGGCACTCCAGGCACACCTGAAGCAAGATTGGCTGTTTTGAGTTGTTACTTGGTTTGGAACCATTTTGATTCTGAGGTCTGAAAGATGGTATTGATATCAAAGTGAAAATTTAGTACTGATCCTACACTAGCTCTACAGTACATTCTAGTTTGACCAGTTGGTCTGCAAAATTCTCTTTGCAGCTTGATCTGTTTGAAACATACCTTGAATGGGTTGCAGTGAATTAAAGGGTATGAGTGTTGTAGCAACCAGATGTCGGGTATTGAGTACATTAAAGACCTAACGGGGCAAATTACAGTGGCTATTAACCTCTACTTCTGTCACACATTGTATGTTTGTACTCAAGCATCATGATGCTCCAACATTTCTGGACTGAAAGCCAGAAGTCTACGTGACCATCAAGTCCTTCCATGAGAACCCTAAATCCAAAAAGGACTATTTCATTTGTTAGGTAGATTGCCCAGAGGGGACTGAGCAGTCTCTTGGTCTGGAATTCCTGCAAATTTTTTTTTTTTCTGGCCATTGGACCTTTATTCTATGTTTTAATGTTGACTTATTTTTTTATTGTCTTCTATTTTTCTATTTTGTAAGGCACTTTGAGCTACTTTTTTTTTTTTTCTTTTTGTTTTTTGTATGAAAATGTGCTATATAAATGTTGTTGTGCTGTGTGGATTTAAGTTGCTGAGGAAATTGATGGTGCCAGGTTCTTCCTGCATTAGACTGTAAAGAACCAGTTGGGTGATGCAGTTTTAACTATTGGTCCTTTCAGCTTTATCAGAATGACTTGATTTTGTGATCATAAATTGACTATGAAGATGCCATAGACTCTGCCACTTGCACGTTCTTTTTTTTGGTTCTTGACACCTTATTTGGAAACTTATTTCCAATACTTAAAATATTACATTATGGAGAATTCGTGCAGATTACATTAACTTTTTGTTAGTGTGCATTTTTCTCTTGGGTACTTTATTGATTCTGCCTCCTCAGAAATGAACATGTTTTAGGTGAACTGGGATCTCAAAATTGGGTTTGTATTTTTTTTTTAGACGGCTATTAGATTAGTGTCTGGAGAATACTGTACTAAACTAGACATTTGAAGTCCCTTGCCACGAGTGTCCTTTTTGAAAACTAACTTTCTGCTATTTAATACAATTGTCAAATAGCTTTTTCTAGTTAAAACCCAAGGTGTTTATGGGATTTTTGCTGTCTTTGTTTTTAAAATTTTCAAAATCCAGTTTTGGGGTTCACATTGCATTTGAAAAAACTTGTCTGGTTACCCGAAGACTTTTGCTCTAACATTCTTTGCAGTTTCTTGTTGCACACCAGCAAAGAAGCTTCCTAGCAGCTGTATTTCTTGCACTTTACCTAATTGCTTATCCATACATCTAGTCTCCTGCTTTTTAAAATTTCTACTTTACTGCTTTCTAACCTTGCCTTCTTTTTCTTTTCAGCAGTGTCCACGATATTACAGTTGGTACAAAGGTAGGCATTTTGTTTTCTGTCTTGTTGCTATATACTTGTGTGGTTAATGCCATTCCACATCAGATTATTCTGTCATAGGGTGGTGGTGGTTTGTTCTCAGATTGTATAATGGCCTTTTACGTTTTGGTTTTTCTTGTGATTGTATCCTGAAATTCCTATGGAGTGATGCTTTAAGAGAACATGACCCTTTCTTACAATTTAATTGCAAAAACTTAACAGATCAATTTGATGTTTTTATACATATTAATGGACTGTTCTTTAACTTAATATTGATCTGTAATTGATGTAAATGTAAAATCGAACTGCTTTGGCAACGAGTGCTGCATAGATTAAATGAATGGTGCTTCACCTATCTTTGTAGCTGTACTGTCTTAAATCCTGTTAACCCTTTTGTATTTTACTGTATCTTGCAACTTTTTAAACCTATACAAAAGATGCATTAAATAAGTCTTAGGAAACACTTAAACTGAATTACTGACCTAAGATGGATGCAAAGGTTTGGATATTAACATACAGAAATTTTAACTCTTCATATCCTAATTCTACATTAAGCAGTATATGTGGCTTGTGCAAATGTTGGGTGGGTATGGGATGAATTGCAGCTAAGGGGGGGTTGGTTAAAAAGCAAAGAGTTGCCATTGGAATTTCCCCCTTAATTCTTAACTCAATTATTGGGTCGTATTGCATACAGCACATGTTTGAGAGCACAAAACATTTTTCACAGCACCAAGTTAGGGTTGAATGTCTCAAATCCAAATAATTCATTCCTCTGCATAGTCAAGTGTGATTTTTTTTTTTTTTTTGGATTGTTAATGAAATATCCAACCTCACAGCCATGACTCTACCCTTGAACCATCCATAATTTAATTCTGGCTTCTATAAATTGTTACATGGACTTTTCTCTTCCCCATATGTTTAAACAGAAATAGGTGATATATTATTGGTTTAGGGTTATTTTTCAGTGTAAGGTTTGTGATGAATTGTCATGGCCTACCTGATTTCTTACCGTGTGTTTTGACATTTTTCTGTTTCATCTAGTGCTTTAAGTCTTCTCCACCAAGACTTCAAATCTGGTTCTTCAAAAAGTCACTTGGTCACATTTGTTTGCTTGATACCTGCATTTTGAGTGGTGTGGCTTTTTTTTTTTGGTCCTTGTATGGATGAAACATTATCTGGAAAGCAGTGCTTACAGAAGTGCATATTATCAAGATGATCCTCCAGCTAAATTCAAGTCCTGTATTTTTCGAATCCTTTTCTCTCATTAATGCTTTACCATTGAGAAGGAGTTTCCAAATTTTGTCCAAATGTATTTTTCATTCTCCAGCACTTTTAAAGTTAAAAGGATATGAAGTACCAAATTCTTAATATTTTTGCATTCTAGACTACAGTTATTGGCTACATTATTTTGCAGGTTGTTCTGTAGCAATGTGTTAATTTCCCTTTGCATATTAAGTTTACCTATAGTTCTTCAACCTCATCCCAATCTCCCTCGTCTTGCCTTGATTCCAGTCTAAATGGAAGGTTAACTAATGATCTGACTACAAAACTTCCAGACTACAAGTGTTTAAAGACTTTCATAATGATTTGACTACATTTGTTTCAAGACCAATATAGGGTGCTTAAAATGGAGCTTGTGGCCAACTAGAAACATTCTGATCATATCTGCCTTAAATCCTCCCCCTGTAACTGCTTTCATACTGGAATGTGGTGTTTTTTTTTTTCTTTAATGAAACTGATGCCTCAAGAGTTTGTGCTGTTGCATTTGAAGTTTGAAATACTAGAATATAGTAAACTTCTACTTGGAGTGAAACACCATTTGACTGGGGTGTCGGAACCTTTTGTGACCTACATCACGTATGACAGTTTGTATAGCAGAAAGTTGTGTGTAAAGTGCATTTCTGTCTTTGCCTGTTGCCTTGGAAACTCTGGTTAGGTGGCTAGCAGAGAATGTGCATTCCTTTCTCCTGTTATCCTGGAGTTGGTGCAGATTTAATTTTCTGCATATGATAGGATGCGGAAGACAGGCTAGCACATGCTAGTCATGTGGTAATTGCTTATGGGCTTTATCTGCTTTTAGTATGGGGGTTTTTTCTGGAATTTTTGTATTCCCTCCCATTTTGACAGGGTTAGTTCAAAAGGTGTGTGCGGTTGGGTGGGTTTTTTTGTTTGTTTTATTGTAAAATCTGAGTTCTGCAGATGTTTGCATTTCTAGGATTTATTTATTCATGCTATAATGTTTCAACAGGGTACTCAATTGATAGAATACAATGTTATAGCAACCACAACTTTTTTTTTTTTAACATGGCTATTTATTGAACTGTATACTTGTTTCCTTTTAGCTACCAGATCAGATTTGCACATCAGATTATATTCTGCCTTTGTCACTCCACTTTCTTTCAAAAACAAATTTTAACCCAGTAAGTTTAAACACTTAGCGATGGCTAAAAACTGCATGTCTGCTACAGTTTTTGGAACCATTCTATCTTGACCTTTATTTGAGTAGTCCTTGCATGTGCACTACTCCTGCATGTCCAATTGAGTCTGTAGCTACAATACATCTCCATTTAATATATGGTAGGGGTATACAGCTTGTACCCATTTTTTTTTAAATGTTTTGGATAACTGTACTTGAGTGACTTGAGGAAAAAGAATTGCTGTAGTATGAAGAGGTCTTGCTCAGTTTCTAAATTTGTAGATTATCATGGCATTTTTCTTTAACATGTTGGGCAAATTCCAGGCAGGCAGTGCTAGTTTCCATTTTTTTTTTTTTTTAAAAAAGGTCAGAGACCAAGCAGGGGCTATTCTAATTTGGGCCATTGATTCATACATGCATAATTTGATTCTCTCTCTCTCTTCTCCCCCCAAATTTAATGCATTATCAAATTTTAGTGTATTTTGCTAAATCATAAACTGATGCATAAAGTACCATGTCAGATCCTGTAGTTCCTCAGTGTTTTTTAAGCATTTTAATTCTAAACACTATTTACAATTGACAAGTTTTGCAAAACCTGTGCCCAAACTTTTCAGCATTCATCATACATGGATTTCGGAAGTCCTATAATGCAGTATGTTAATAACCGTTTACATTGGTGATTTGATGTTTTCAAATTACTTTTCTGGATTCTTAAACTGATGTTAAGACTCTACAAGTTCACTGTCGGCTCTGCTTTTATAATACTGGGGACCTTCACACCCTTGCTGTATTTTGGCATTGTGTTGTAGCATACCTATTTTCCTTGGCAGTCAGTCCTTGTTCCTTTAGCTTTGCTTTCTGCCAAACCAAAAATTACTAAAAAATCAAGTACAGACTGCATTATAGTAGTGAATAAAATTGATGGTTCAGGGCCAGTTGCAGTGTGTTGGTTAGTGCTTGAAATATAATTGGTAATTGCCAGCCTTAAGCGCTTTCTCTCCCTGTAACCCTGAGAGTAATATGGACATTTTTTATTTATTTATTTTTTTTTTAAACTGAATAAAACCGAAGTTTAGTCTGGAGCAGTTTTGGCATCCAAGTTGCCATCTGATAACTATGTACAAGATCCTTTGTTACAGAGGTTAAATGGCAAGTTTACCATAAATAGTTTCTCCAGCACCCAACTTGACCCACACACAATTCCAAAGACTTGCATGCTTTGAGTTGGTCCCATGTGCATGGCCCTCAGATGGTAAGCATTCTGGAAAAACCTAAGCTATGGAAGGCATGTATTGTTTTATTAGGTGCTTGTCTATTAAGTCCATTTATTTCCCGGTCCATTTTCTCATTTACCTTAAGTCTAACAACTGACAGTGGGGTGTTGTCGCATTAAGCATTTCTAATTTTTTTCTGTAGGATATTTTGTTAGCATCTTGGATGTGTTTTTATATATCAGTTTTGAGTCGAATGCTAATTGGGGGGACAAATATATACTTTTGTCTCTGCAGCGGGGATCTGACGAGCTGTTTTGTGTCTCAAACGGACCCTATATCATGAGCAGTTCTGCAACAGGTGGGTATCTGTTTACTTTAGGTGGTAATTTTCTGCTCGTCCCTGATATATACTAAGTATAATTTTGTTTGTTTAGCCAATGGCAACGACAGTAAAAAGTTTAAAGGTGATAACCGAAGTCCTGGAGTGCCTTCTCGTGTAATTCACGTTCGTAAGCTTCCCAATGATGTAAATGAGGCAGAAGTAATTTCCCTTGGACTCCCTTTCGGCAAAGTTACTAATCTTCTCATGCTTAAAGGCAAAAACCAGGTTAGTAACACTAGTGTGAAATAAAGAAACAATATCCCATACAAGCACTGCAATAGGTTTAGTGTGGTTGCTAAAGTAACTTATTCTTACTTTACAAACCTGTATGTAGATTTTATTACTGTTTGTCTGCCAGAAGAAGCAAATTTGTTTAAACCTCTGCATTGCAGGCTTTCATAGAAATGAACACTGAAGAAGCAGCACAGACTATGGTCACATACTATGCCTCAGTCACTCCTGTTTTGAGGAATCATCCAATATTTATTCAGTACTCTAATCACAAGGAACTGAAGACTGATAACTCACCCAATCAGGCAGTAAGTTTTTTATGGCAATTTTTTTTTTTTCTAATAATGCATGACAGTTGGTCATGTGAAGTCCCATGTATTGAAGGATAAAAAAATTACACAATTGCATCTTGTTCTAAGAAAGCTTTTGCTAATGGACTGAAATGCTGTAAAGGGCACTAACCTTCTAAAGGTAATGTGTATGGTGACCTCATTGCTAGGTAACAAACTAAGCTTGTATATAATTAAACTCGGCATTCATGGCAAGATTAAGTTGCTAAGCAGGTGTAAAACATGTCATTATACAAACTTCTTTAGAAAGGCCAGATATGAACTTGGATTTAAGCATCTGATCAGCTTCTTGGTACATCACTGCAAAATGTCTCAAATGGTGACTATTTAGACACAACTAAGTTAATGGAGCATTACTAAAAATTAAGGTTTGTATAATTGGTTACTTGTGGACTCTCCCAAACCTTTTTTGATAGATTCAGAAATCCTTCCCCCTCCCCGGTGCTTTAATGTATCTGGACTGTCTTGAGGTATCTGTAATGAACACATAACCGAAACTGATTTCCTTTCACGCACATTGAATGTTTTGAGTTTACTTGCTGTGAACTATTTTACTTTTGTCTAGGGTGGTGCATAAGGTTTTGCTGTGGGATTAGATCAATGTTAGTCTGGTTAGATGTAGAACTGTAATCCTAGGTAGAGAACAAGTTTAAGGTTGAATATCTCCTGACACTGCATCAGGATCTTGTTTTAACTGGAGTCCATCCTCTTGGAGAATAAAATGGGTCAATATCCTAGATTTTGACTCCTGCCCGATGCTGGCAGCGAGGCATGCAACATGAGCAGGCCCTTGTATCTTAAGTATTAGGTGGTTGAGTATCTGCAGTTTTTGGTTTTCTGTGTGGCTGTGCATTTTAGTCAGTAATCCTGGTGATGTCAGTTTGAAAGTGTTCGTTAGATTGGTAATGTCATCTTTCATATGGTAAACTCCAAGTCTGTTTTACACACATTCCAACTTTAAATGCTGAAATGGTTTGCCTTCCTACTCGGTTTATTGTACAAGGCAGAGCAATAAGATTCTGGTTAATCCTTCTGAATTGAGCTCATTTTGTTGAGCATAGAATTACCAGGAAGGAATATGCTAGTAGGTGGTTTTTAAACTACACTGTACAGTTTTAAGGTATTAACTTGGTAGAACCTCTACAATGTTTTGCAGCATAGATAAACTTGACATCTAAACCACTTTTTGGGATGTGGTTGGTGTGTTTTTTTTTTAAATTCAAAATCTGGTGGGGGTAGTGTATAAATGACGTTTCAATATTTTTTTATTTATTTATTTTTTATTCCCTCCCCCCTCCCATCTTTCACCTACACCAGAGAGCACAAGCAGCTCTTCAAGCAGTAAATGCTGTTCAGACTGGGAATGTTGCCATGCAAGCTACACTAGATACTGCTGGATTAGGTGGTCAGAGCCCTGTCCTTCGCATTATTGTAGAGAATCTCTTCTACCCTGTGACACTGGATGTTCTTCACCAGGTGGGTTTTCCTAAGGTGGGCATGAGACATGTTGAGTTTTGCAATAGTTGAGCCTGTTGGTAAATTTCCAATTTCCTCTGCAGATTTTCTCAAAATTTGGAACAGTATTAAAAATTATCACATTTACCAAAAATAATCAGTTTCAAGCCCTTCTACAATATGCAGATTCCTTGGCTGCACAGCATGCTAAATTGGTGAGTTACTAGAGGGTTTTTTTTTTTTTTAAATGTGCATATTTGTATAACACTGTACAATTGGTTTAGCTTTTTTGTGAGTTTTGTGAAATTTTTTTTTTATAGTCCCTGGATGGACAAAACATCTACAATGCCTGCTGCACCTTACGCATTGATTTCTCCAAGTTGACAAGTTTGAACGTGAAGTATAACAATGATAAGAGTCGAGATTACACACGTCCTGATCTTCCAACAGGTGATAGCCAGCCTTCCATTGAACACCAGACAATGGCTGCTGCCTTTGGCAAAGAAGCCACTTTCAGACTAGGTAAACACTTTTTGTTCTTTCAGAAGTGCTGCTCCCTCAGTTTGTCTTTATGGGGGTGGAAGAGTGGTTCCCTGACAATTGTGCTACAGCTTGGGTTTTCAAAGATTTCTACAGTTTTACATTTTGTAGAGTAATACAGAGACTTCCAATCCAGTCCCCTCCAGTAGTTGACAATTTCTGCATACTACTATCGAGATGCAGATGTTGACCTGATATCCAGAGGTGGTGGTTTCCTTATTCAGAGCTGTAAGAGCTCTAATTTCTTTCCTGAGAGATTTAAACTGTTTCTGAATTTTTAACTACTTGAACGTTACATACTGTAGGTTTTCAACCATTTCCTTGTTCCACTTTCTCCAGATAATGTTTTTCATCTTTCTATAGGTGCCCCTGGCATCATATCTGCCTCCCCCTATGCCGGTGCTGCAGGTTTCCCACCTGCATTCACCATTCCTCAAGCAGCAGGTTAGTTAAATGTTAACTGTATGAGATCTTTTTATATAATGGGACTGTGTGGGGGGTGTTTTTTGTGGTGGTGCACTACAGTGATGGACATTTTTGTGGTTCAGAGAAAAGCAATTTTACTATATAATTCCGTAATTTGTTTTGTTTTCATTGTCTCTTCAGGTCTTGCCATGCCTGGTGTACCTGGAGCACTAGCTTCCCTGGGCATCCCTGGTGCAGCTGCAGCAGCTGCAGCAGCAAGTAGATTGGGCATTGCTGGCCTTGCTACTGGACATGCAGTTCTTTTGGTTAGCAATCTCAACCCAGAGGTTAGTCAATTTTCCCAAAAGTTGTATTACTGGGTACCAGAAAGCACATGAATCTCCAAGTGAATCCTTTCTCTTATGAACAGTAATGGTGCCAGTGTTTTAATGTGTTCTTTTTTTGTGTGCCTGGTATCCTTCCTTATACCTTCTATTATCTCTAGTGTTCTTGAGTAGTTTGCATTTTAAATCTTATTAGTGTAAACAAAACTCATGCCAGTTGAAGCTGGGATGGATTGATGACCAGAATCCCTTCTCCTAATGTCCTATATATATCTTCCTTGTCTGTAGCAAGACTTGGCTGTATGGGTTTTTCCTCTCTCCCCAACCACTTCTTAGACTTGGACTTGTATGTCTTGTTTGAGATTGTTTCCAAGTTGTAGAAATACTTAGGTTTTTTTTTTTTTTTTTTGTCTAGCTCTTCTGTCCTTCATCCATTATCATTTTTTGTTTATATTTTTCCTCAAGACAATATCGCTTTTTTTTTTTTTTAACCCCTCCTAACCCATACTGAACCAAATTGCCCACATGGAGAGGTTTGTAACCCTTGGATGCAGATGACACTTAGGAATCCTATAATGCTCTAATATTATCCTTATTTCAGACGTGTTTAGTTGTCTTGAATATAGTGGACATTGCACAATGTTTAGTTTTAGGCTTAATCCGTCGGTTCAAAAGATGTTCTACTAGTGGTTTGGGAGAGTTGGAATTGGAATAATCGTCGTAAAATGTATGTAAAGTTTTTCCCATAACTTTGTAATAGAAGGCGATATTGTCTTAGCTGTATTCCATGTTTATACACCTAAATGTTCCTCATAGGCTGAGAATCACCGTCTTTATTTTAACCATTTAATGGCAGGTAATCTGCAAATTGGAACACTTCATATTTCTTTGTGTATACTGACCTGTTTTTACCTCCTTTTTTTCTTTCTCTCCCTCCCCAACCCCCTTTCCTGTTTTTTATTTTTAATTTAATTAAACTTTTTAACTTGGATACTCTCTGCAAACTGACTGCACGTCCCATTTACCCACCTACCCCATCTGCTTCCTATTGTTGCAAACATGACTGTACACAAACACTACAAATTGGTTTGGATTTGAATACCAATGAAAATGGATTTTTCTCCTCCCTGTTCCACCTACCCATTCTCCCTTTATTCCCTTATAAAAAATATTAACCATCTTGAAACTTCATGATCCAACCACCGTATTCGCCATTTCCTGTGGATCTGCCTCGCTGTGGATGATATGTTCAACCTCCACTCTCCTGCCTCCGATCTTTTCCTGTCCCTTCTCCCTCCGCTGCCTTGCTCTGCTGTCCTATAAAGAGAGTTACGCCCCAATGCCTCTTTATTCTCTTCGGTATGTTATCATTAGCATCTTTTTTTATTCTTAAGTTTTGAATTCATCTTTTAATAGCTTGGTATATTGAGTGCAATTTTTTATTTTGGTTTTTGATTTGTGGACTTAAAGTTGCAGCATTCTCTATCTAAAGCAATGTTTATAAACCAGCAGTATGACTTTAATTATGGTACAGATAATGCTGCTTGGTTTACTTGCTTCAGGTAATAAGAGTTGTAACAGTTGATTTTTAGTGTACCTGTTTTTATAAACAAAGTGTACACAAGTAAATTTTAATGAGCCAATTCTGATGCAAGTAACCACATAGGTTTTTGTGGAATTGGTTTGAGTATCTTGACATGGGGTGGGGGTTTTTGTGCTGCCTCTTCTTCCCCCACCCCCACTTATAAAAAGGCATTTCTTTTGGATCATTGATACTTAAACAGTGATATTAAACTTTACAGGAATATTCATATCATTTACAAATGAGACTCCCTTTTAAATTTTTCTTTCATCTGTCTTCCAGTATATTGGATTCAGAAACTAAAGCTGTTTGTGCATGGGAATTGAGGTTTTAGGACTTCATGTGTGGGTTCCAAGTTGGAATATCCTGTTCCAAATTGAGTAAAGAAATGAAACTGCATTGCTAAGTGTGGAATGTAGTTTTAAGAGATGCTGCAACTTTTAATCACTCAAGTTTGCAAAGTTTAATTTCTTGTATTTTAAAGCTTTGAATTTGAAATGTGCATGTTTCATTGCTTTGCATGTCTACTTTTTAGTCTTCATGAATTTTTGGGTCTTTGTGGGTAGGGCCCCCTCTCTGAATCCTACTTCCTTTGCAATGAAATAGGGTCAGATCCTACACTATTGTTGGGAGGAGGATTTTTTTTTTTTTATTTCCTGCTGATTATTTTATTCTAGAATATTATAAATCTGGAAAACCAACTTTCCTTCCAAACCCTTCATTTCCAGAGTTTTGGGTTAATCTGTTAAGGTATCCCTTCATTCTCAACTAGTTCAGAATACTTGATTGCAAAATCAATTTCCCCTGACTCAATTTCTCCCCACCTCCCTTGATTTACCTCATAATGATTTTAACTTTTTTGATGGTTATCTGTGCGTGGAGAGAATCTTTGCATAATGCAGTGTTTGCCTTCAGCACTTGAGTTAGAATAGGTTTTATACTTTGGTCAGTTTTTTTTTTTTTTTAATCTGAGTTAAGCCTTTTTGTGACCTTTTTTGTTTATGCTGTCGACTGTCTGAAAAGCCTCAAGTTCTGTTAAGCTTTTGTGTTTTTTTTTTCCCCCTCCAGTCCTTTTGTAACTCATTTTTATTTTTCTTTTGCCAAGGTGTGTATGGTGATGTCATAAGAGTGAAGATCCTCTTTAATAAGAAGGAAAATGCCTTGGTGCAGATGGCCGACGCAAACCAGGCTCAGCTAGGTATGCTACACGCATGAATTGGGCTGTGTGGTATGTGTGTGTGTGTGTGTGTGTGGTTTTTTTTTTTTTTAATTAAACCCTGATTGCATTTAAATATAACGAATCCCTTCAGTAGGCTTAAGCAAGAATTGCAAGATGTGTATTTTAAATTGCTTGGCTCACTTAGGGAAGAATGGCCTTACTTGTGTCCTTGTCGCTAAACTTGGAATGAAATGTCCTCATATGGGTCTACCCAGTATGCAGATTGGTTGAGCACAGTACTCAGCAGTTCATGCAATGCACATTTCATATTGCCCAAGGTTGAAGTACATTTTAGAGTTTGGAAGCCCATGTTTAATTTCTGAAGCAAAGCTTAAGACAGTTTGCAAATCAAGAGTGCCGACAAAAGATTCTAACTCGCTAGTTTTAGTTCATGTAATCTAGGCATACCATATTAACACACTTGTGCCTCTTGATGCTCTTATCAGAGCAAGTAACTTAAGTTTTTCTAACCTTGTCTATTCTGTGTTGGCATGAGGTGTTTGTGGGTTTTTTTTGTTTAAGTGTAAGTGGGCAACTTTGCCAGACCTGCCTCTGTTATAATTAAGTTGCCCAGTAAAAATGGTGTTCTTCATGGAAAGCATTTGGAAAATGAATGCACAAGAGTCTAGTCTGGCTCCAGCGTTGCCTGTTTTAGTTATTACTATAATTTGAGAATTGAGGTGTATTGGCAAGGTACCTTTTTGCTATAGATCGGTTTAGTAGAGCATTTTTGCCAATTTTAACTTCTACAGGATGGCTCAAAATTGTTAACAATAATGGTACCGCATGTATGTAGTTTGCCATCATGTTCAACACATGTACCATATATGGCACAAACAGGTTGACACATTTCCTGTAAATGATCTTGCACATATGAAGTATGTTTTGTGAATAAATTTTCTGCCATTCAAATGTTAGCTAATTTGACTCTCCCTGTATATTGCACCTTTTGTAAGATGTGCTTATAAATAGTTTAATAAACAGAATTTTTTTTATGAAAAGGATTTTAATCGGGATTCATAAAAGATCTCTTTCAAATGTATCCATTTGAAGGTAAAGTAGAACATGTCTATCTTGTAAGATGTTTTCATCTGGTAATTTCGTTAATTCCACTTTAGTGATCCATCAATATGGTTGTTGGACATGATACACACCTAAAAGATGAAGAAATAAACAGCCAGCCTCTTTCCCTAAAATAGCATTTAGGAAGCTTTGATTTCTGAACTGTTCTATACTTGAAATCAAAGTTGCAGTTCAGTCTGATTCCTAATTATTCTAATGCTATTTGCATACGTTGTATTCTTTGAGATTGTAAATATTCTTGCATGATGGTTCACGGTTTTTTTTTTTTTTTTCTTTTCAAGCCAGGTAAGAGTTCTTAATTTTATACACAGAAACCCATTTTTGATGTCCTTTTATACTTTTAGTTTTCTTACATTTGGTTATGGGTGAAAATCCTTTGTTGGTCAATGAAAATCTGGACAGAGTGGTTTATGGGACAGATGCTTATTTGTGTGCTTCACTTCACTAGCTATGAGTCACCTTAATGGACAGAAACTCCATGGCAAGGCCATTCGAGTAACTTTGTCCAAACACCAGACTGTGCAGCTACCTAGAGAAGGTCAGGAGGACCAGGGTCTCACAAAGGACTTCAGCAATTCACCTCTTCATCGTTTTAAGAAGCCTGGATCCAAAAACTTTCAGAACATTTTTCCTCCCTCTGCAACACTCCATCTCTCTAATATTCCGTAAGTACAGTCAAACTTTGTTTTTGGTCAGTCTTAATGGAGTTCGATGGATTGTAAATTCAAACTATAGAAAATGTGTGTTCAGGAGGTTGCTGAATATATGGTCCATAGTTTTTGATCTTTAATATGTGAGATCAACATGCATGGGTTACTTGGTTTTCATTTTTTCCTTTTGTGAATAAAGAATGCCTTTAGTATAGTAGTGTTTTTTGGTTTGTGGAGTGTCCCTAGTGCTGTAAGAATTTAAATTCCTGTTTTAAGCAATTGCTCTAGGAAGGTGAAATCCTTTTAATCTGTCTAATGCATACATTTCTATAATGGTCAAAACTGATATACTTGCTTTCTACAAGATTGCACAACAAATTTAATCTTTCTGAATTTTTGACTAGGCCTTCAGTAATGGAAGAAGACCTGAAGAAATTGTTTGCAAGTACAACTGCTGTTGTCAAAGGTTTCAAGTTCTTCCAGTAAGTACAGAGTTCAATATTCTTGAGCATAGTTGTCTTTAAGTATTCAAATATTCTAGGTTTGTTAGGAACTAGGGTTTTACATCTTTTTGAATTTCTCTGAAATAACTAATTATACATTTTTTTCCCCCCCTCCCCCACACAATTTTAGGAAGGATCGAAAGATGGCATTAATCCAAATGGGCTCTGTGGAAGAAGCAATTCAGTGTTTGATAGAATTTCATAATCATGACCTTGGGGAAAATCACCACTTGAGAGTTTCCTTTTCCAAATCCACCATTTAGAAACCAGCTTTGGCAGTTATTTGACAGACGTTCTGCTCCTCATGGACAGAACTGCCAACTGGGGTCTTAATTCCATTAGACTCTGTTCCATCATTCCTTGAAATATATACAAATATATATATTTATATATATCTATAAAGCCACTTTTTCAACATGGACACCAGAGGGAGGGAAAGATTTTTTTATTTGTTTTAAGTATCAATTTTAGCTTTTTATGACCTCTTCCTTCCCTTTTCCAATTTCTGTACTTTTTTTTTTTTTTCCCATGACTGAAGTATTGGACTGAACCATAATAACTACACAATGCTGCCTGTTTCCTGTAATTTAAAAGATCACATTATGGAGTCCTACAGAACAGTGTAAGCCTACGTACAGTTAATTCTTATAGATGACCTCAAGTATACTGTGCCTTATTAAAAGCATTTCTACAGATACTGTGTATTCCCCTAGTAAGCAACACCATCTTTGTACACTACATTTAACGCAGTGTAATTAAAAGCCTAGCAGAGTAAGCCAGTATTATCTTGGTTTATGTTAATGCCTAAATGGGCTCAATAACATTTTTCCCTTTTTTACTGTGCAGAATCAGTTTGTACTTGCAGCATTTTTGATTTGGGTAAATAAGCAAGAGAGCCTGATTTTCATGGCTTATTTAGCTCCCATTTTTGATGGAAATTTAACTTTTGTAAGGGGAAGCAAGTTGAGTTGTACAGCTGGGAAGATGGCACCATCTGTATCAGTGATCTATATTTAAATTTTATAATTCATAGTCTAACTTGCTAAATTTCCCGAGAGTGCATCAGTTAGTTGCTCCATTACTTTTGTCCAAGTATGTTATGTTGTTGGAAAGTGCAATTAGTGCATTGCTGTTTAGTCTTAAATACTCCATTTTGTTATCAAGTGGTTTTTTTTTTTTTTTCCCTGAATTTATTTTATAGTACGAATATATTTAAAGCTCCCTGCTGTATATTGATTGGCAGAGGGATTCTTTGTCACATGTCAACTTAAGGTGGTCATCAAATTTGTTTGTAGTAAAATGCATCTGTTTGAGAGACCTATTGTAATATCTGCACATTTGTTAATTTGCATTTGCAAGCCACTGTTGTGCAAAAGATACAAAGCTACATCTTCAGTTTCTCTAGAAGTATACTGGCTCTTAAGATTCTGCCAGCCTCTACAAATTTCCTAGTTGCTCTTTAAACCAGTCCTTAGGCTTTGTTTTGAGTGTTACAATCTCCGTGGATGTGCCTTGTGCTGAATTCTGTAGCAGCACCTTACCCTTCCAAGACATTGTGTTGTCACTTTACCTAGATGTTCAGATTAAAGCTGTCCATTCTTGGGTCCTTGTTCGGTGTCTGATAAGGTGTTCAGCTGGCAGTTGCATGGTTTAAAAGCTCTTCTGATTGTATTAAGATGCAAGGTTGGTGTGGCTGGTTAGGCTTGCTTTGTAATGGGATTTTTTTTATACATTTGCTGTAATAAGCAAGATTAAAAGCATCTGGGTTTTATTTTCTTTTTTTCCTCCTGCTGCTATTTAATGAGGTTTTTGGGACCAAAGTGGGGCCTGGGCTCCCAAACCCTCCCCACCCCTTAAAAGTACCTGCCACCTTCCAGCTGGTCTTTAGCATAATCGTTACAGAAGCTGGATATCCTGGTCATTCTTAGCCAGGGTTGCATTCTTATTTTTGGACGTCTGGGGACAAATTCCACTTTTCTCAGGTTTGTTTTCCAAGGGAGCACTTGTAGCTTTGGAGCATTTTGTAAAAGTGCTACCAAAAATTTAATTTTGCATTTTGCATATTCCAGGTGTTCCAGGGAGCTTAATGTGATGATTTGACTTTCAATTTTTAAATTAAATATGCAAGTCTTTCCACTACACAGAATATGGGTTTCATGGGACTGGGTTTACATGTCCAGCAGATGCCAGCACATGGTGTTGGGATTTGCCTTTTTTTTTTAAACCTAAGGAAACAAGCTTTAAATGCCTGTTTTGTCCCATAGAATGCTGTCTTAGTTAGGGACGGGTTATTAAAAGGAAAGGTGTACATATAAATTTTTGCTATTTGAACAGGGAGCAATATTGCTTTTATATTGATTAAACAATTGTATATTTTGGTAGTGACTGTGACAAGGGGAGAAGTCGACAATAAAATCAGTTTTTCTAACTTGTTATCTATGTATTTCTTTGTACTTTGTTAAATTGGTAGATTTTTTTTTTCTTACTCTGTGCCTTTTCAATAAACTTTATATTCTCTTCCTTTTGACTAGAACTTTTTTTTTTTTCTTTTTCTTTGCTGAAGTTTAAGGTTTGACTGCTTTTAGTTTCGTGGGGGGGGGGGTTTGTTTGTGGGGGGTTTTTTTTTTTTTTCCTTTTCCCTTCTACCCCACTCCCCCACCCCCTATCACACTATTGAATTTTTCCAGGGGTGATTTTTAATAGTGCTTTGCTTTAACACTAAGTGTAGCCCAGCTGGATTTCTGGACTACCATAATTGACAACTGTTCTTCACTCTGCATAACCGTGACCCCTGCTGCTAGCCAGGGTGTTGGGCAAGTGTCTTGCAAAAGATTAATGTACCTGATGGGGCAGTGACATCCTGTTGAGGGTTGGTGTGTTTGGTGGGGGGGGAATGCTGCAGTTTAGCTGAAGCAGGAAGGGGTGGGGAGATCTTGTGTGAGAATGGAGTTGAACTCCTGAAGGAAACTGAGTAGGTGTGTGTGTTGGTTTTTATTTATTTTTTAACTTTCCCCTCCCATTTGCTTAACTCTTTAAATCTGGACATTTTACGGTATGGGCAGCCACATCTGTTTGTACATTGTGAAACTCTGCAAGCAATGGATCTGTTTTTTTTTTTTCTTTACATTTTTAAGATCCTTGGCCAACATGTACTCATGCCTTTAATTTTAAATAGCAAGCAAAAGACAAGACTCAGTTGCTGGGTTTGGGACAGACTTGCATGCTGACAGAAGAACCTATTCACCAGTGAGGGGACTGGATTCTTTAGTCCATGTGGGAAAGACACTTGTGTGAAACGTCAGGTCTTTGTGTAGTGTATGACAATTTTCTTTCAGCTGAAGTGGGTATTGGACATTTTGACAGTGGTAATTTTTTTTTTTTGCTCATGGAAGTGAAGGGAACCTTTTGCTTTTTCTATGGCCAATATGTTTGCAAGCAATAAAGTACAGGCTTGCAACAAGTACAGTACATGTGGGTGGTTATGAGCCCATACACTGGTGACTTGGTAAGTTCATGACTCGTTTACGGCCCACATTTGTTATGCGATGCAAAGTTTCAGATTAAATTCTGACCTACCACTGCAGTGTTCTCTTCACTGAACATTGCCTTAGTAATTTGTTAATAGTTGATTGGGTCTTGTATGTAATAGTTAGGTTTAGTACACCTTTTTTGTATTTAATATACTGTTTATAAAGTGATCAGTAAATGTACTAATTAAGTTCATTTTGCATGCTCTGCATTTTAACTTTTGGGTTGAAGTAAAGCCCTGTAGCTCACCCAAGTTTAAATAGTTACTCCCTAAGACAATTTGTAACAGGAGAGTATCTATCTTTATATTGGCTAAATGTGGGACAAGAAACTGTTTCCCCCTTTTCCCAGGTTACCCTGAAATGCCCAGCTCAAGTTTTCTTCCCAAACCTTTTCATCTATGCCATTTGCGAAATGTCAAGCACCTTACAACTTTTTAAATTTCTTGCCTGCTGCCACTTCACAATGGAGGCTAATGGCATGAGGCATCACTAGAAAATAAAGCTTAAACATGTTTAATGCCAAAAAGTTGTCTAGTATTGATCTTTGTGTGTTATAGTTTATACATGTAATTTTTTTAAACGGCACAAGTAGTGAGATTCTGCGGCTTTCTTTTTTGAAATTACAGCAATGCACACCACCTCCTGCAATACATCTTCATTCTGCAGTCCACAGTTTAAGACTAAATTGCAGTAAGTTTTCCTGCTCTGTGTGGTTGGTTAGTTTTAATTTATTTTACACTTGTGTAAACTTGCAGGAGTGACTTATTTTTTAAAGTGTCCTGACCATGAATAGTGTAGTACCACAAATGTTAAAGTGGTTATTTCCAAGTCCCTTCTGTTAGAAATGTGTGTGTATGCCACCTGTTAAGCATGTTAGTTAAAACGTTTTGACATTTCATTGGTGTTTTTGTGTAGTGGATGGGGGTTTTTTTTTTTTTAAATGGTGGTTTCTTTTTACCTGCATTATTAAAGTGGGAAGCTTTCCTATGTGCAGTTTAAGATAACAGCCAGACATCAGTTTGTGGTAGAAATATAGTTCTAGCAGGTGTATTCGTAATAGAAAAACCTTCATGACATGTATGCTGCAGGTTCTGTGTAATTGAATCCTAAATTGAAAGGGGTGTTAATAGTGTGGAGTTCAATTAGTGAGGTCATTCATTCTGTGACAATTGTCTTAATTGAAGGAAGGCAGCAAATGTTGTACGTGCTGGTTATCGGGCATTTCCCACTGAAAATCAAAGTAAAAATGTGGTACTCCAGACATTGTTCAGAAGAGCAGCTTACTTTGATTAAAAAGTTGATTGACCAGCACAAAACAGAAGTGCAGAAAATGAGAGGCTGCTCGGCTAAAACGATTGCAAATAGCAACTACAGCCTGTAAAACGTATTAGAAAACTGAAAAGTACCATTTGAATGGACTGAAGAATAGCCGGAACGGCCAAGATGCAGCCAGTGATCAGCTCCATGAAGATCAAAAAAGGTCCAAAGTTAACTGTATTACAATTAGAAATTGTGAAAGCCAAGCTCTTGGTAAAAAGCCCCCACAGCCTCCCAATCTTTGGGGGGGAGAAGATGTTAGTTTGCCAACAATCACTATGACTGGCCTAAAGAGAGACGGTGCAATATTTTGTGGAGTGATGAAAGCAAGATTGTCCTTTTTTGGGTCAAGGGGCCACAGACACCCAAACCCTGAATTCAAGCTCCAGTACACTGTGAAGATAATTAACCATGATATGGGGATGTTTTAATACTATTTATCACATATCATGAATACCTCAAAATGCCTATTGTGCCTAAGAAAAATGCTCTTGCATTGGGTCTTTCAACAAAACAATGACCCCAATAAACGAGCAGCATCTTGGTTACAAACCAGGAAGATTGACATGATGGAGTGGTCAGCCTGCTCTCCGGACCTCGATCCAGTCAAACTGCTGGGCTGACATCAAATGTGCCGTTTCTGAAGCAAAACCAAGAAATGCAGAAAATTTGTGGCATGGAGTACAATAATCCAGAAGTTGGTCAGCTCCATGAAACACACCAGTGCAGCAGTTCTAAACTAAATATTAGTTCAGTTTTTATCCAGTGAATGAGTTTAAAGAATAATGCGGACTATTTTAATAACCAGCTGAATATTCCCCACAACTTTTAATATTTCATGTTTTGATTTGGAATCGAGATGTGCAGTGTCCCCAATGCAATTGCATGTATGGAAATAAAAGCTATTATATGGATTTTGAGCTTTTCATATTTTTTAACACCCTATTCTGAATGCAACTGTACATTTATGGCAGGTAAAGGAAAAATGCCACAGTAAGAATGGACTGAAAACTATTGTATTCTAATAATTCTCAAGTTGTCTTTTTACAATCCTGTAACTTCTGAAAAGGTTGGCAGTAGGAATTGCAAATGAGTTCTACGTAACATTGCAGCATGTTCGACATTTTTGAAAGTCCACGCTCATATAACGAATGCATGGGTTGGCCCGTCATCCAGACCGGCTGTACTTTATGTAATTTCAGCAATGCTAATTAATGTGGGCCAGTCCTGGGTGCTCATCCTGATTGCTTAATTAAATTCCCGTTAATTTTGTATTCCATTTGCAGCTTTTTGCAGAAGTTGTATAAATGTATGCAGAATAATTAAAAAGGAGCAATTTTTAAAAGTAAGGCATTACACAGTATTGCTGTTGATACAAAGGAGCCCTAGTCTGGTGTGGCACAGAGAATGTGTGCAGCATAGCTCATAATGGCAATCGGTTTTGTTTTAATTCTCTCCTCCTCTTCTGAGGGCCACAGATTCCACACTCTGGGCACTCTCTTCGTTTCTCTGGTAGTAGAAATGTTTCCAGCGCAACTGGCTGTCATCGGGTTCTCGATGTGAAGGATGTCGCTCCCCCCGTGAAAGGACCACAGTCTCCGAAGTTAAATATGGTGTCCTGCAGTACTGGGTCCTTTTACTGTTTTCATGTCTTATGCTACCACTGGGATCTAATCATTTGAAAACATCCCATTCATTTTCACTGTTGCCCAGATGGCATCGGGTTATACCTTTTTATACCAAATTACTTTTCTGTGATGTTGTCCTTAACGAGATGTGTCACTGAGTTAAAAGAGTGGATGGATGAGCACAGCTTGTCTCTAAGTAAATAAATGTTAGTCACTGGAGGGATTGACGCCCATTGTAACAATACTTTCTCATTTTAACTATTTGTATCCATGTTTAACTGAATCGGCCTGCAATCTAGGCAGTATCTTTGATAGTTGTATGTTGTTATACAGCACACATTACAGAACTGTCGTGTGTTTTCCCCCCATCTTTATGTTGGAACAATGAAGGCCTTTTAAAGCTCATTGATGTGATTTTTGGGCTATTCAAGAAGTTGTTTGACTGCAAAGACTTTAGACAATTGTGTGTCTGGTTTGGGGAAGGCCCCTTTCTGTTTCAGCGGGACTGTGCTGCTTCTGCTCCATAAAAACAGGATGCTGAGTGGCCTGTCCAGATCCCTGACCTCAACCCTACTGAACACATTTTAAAAGTCAATCACCTTGCGGATTGTGAGGCAGGTCTTCTCATCCAACATCGGCACCTGCCCTCGCATAGCGACCTTCTGGGCATCAATTTCCACAGATGAACTCCCAAGCATCTCGTCGTCGTGGAGGACAGCAACTCCATATTGATGATCATGGCTTTGGACTAGGTACAGTGGTGGCGAACCTATGGCACGCGTGCCAAATGGGGCACTCAGAGCCCTGTTTGTGGGCAAGCGCGTCGTCGCCCCAGCACAGAGTTCGTTACTATAAAGCCAGAGGGATGCGAGACCGGGCTGCTCCCCTCCCAGCTCCCCCTCTCACGCGCGCCGGAGGACTTTTCTCACATCACCCGCCCCTCTGCCCAGCAGCCCAATGGGAGCGCTTCCTCCCTCTCCTGTCTGGGGTAAGGCGGGCGGCTGACATGCGGCGTGAGGGTGCGGCACGGACTGCAGCCTGTTGAGTTTGTGATTCCCGTGGTGGGGTTGGAGGGGATGTGGTATAGCGGGTCCACAGCTCAAAATTGAAAAGGACCGTTTTAATAGATAATCACCGCACTCGCGGCTTAGAGGGGGTTATGGTAATGTGGCCGGAGCGGTTCCCGGGAGCTTTGTGATGCGGGCGATCCTCGCTTAAGTGCACAGGTGAGGAGTCGTCCGCATCTTTAATTGTTTCCGGGAGCTGCTAATCGCCACATCTGATCCACGACCCCGTAATATAGAAGAGAAGCACGAGGCGGATGGAAAGGGGAAAAGAGAGAGAGAGTTGGGGGACACGGAAACAGGAACGGAGGTTAATGGGGAAGACCTGCGGGAAACACTTAAGAAGATAGAAGGGATGACAAAGGACAGCACAGTTAGTTCTGAAAATGAAATCCTTAAAGTGTGGAATTCTCTGCCCAATAATTTTAAGTCAATGAAGGCACTTGAAGGGATTGCTTTCCTTACTTTGTTTGGAACATCTTATGCTTGTGAGCAACTGTTTTCAGCTTTGAATTAAATCAAATCTGACACCAGAAACTAACAGATGACCTGAGTGCTGCATGTGTAGCTCTCAAACTTACAAAGTATGAGCCAAGGTTAGGCAAATTATCAGCATGCATACAACAGCAAAAATCACATTAATTGTTCAAAAGCACGCCAAATGCAAACTTTTACCTTTCAACAAAAAGTTGTTCGTATCATTGAAAGCTCTGTTATGTTTTATTTTAAGACAAAAGATGTTAATGTATGAGTTGCTTTTCTAAACAAAAAGCTCAGTAGATAGATAGATAGATAGATAGATAGATACTTTATTAATCCCAAGGGGAAATTCATATACTCCAACAACAGCAGCATACTGATAAATAACAATATTAAATTAGAGTGATAACAATGTAGTGCAAGTTAAAAAATGCAAGGTGGAGAGTGTGAGGCAGGTATAACAGACAATAACTTTATATAATGTTAACGTTTACCCAACCAGGATGGAATTGAAGAGTCGCATAGTGTGGGGTCTCCTCAGTCTGTCAGTGGAGCAGGATGGTGACAGCAGTCTGCTGCTGAAGCTGCTCCTCTGTCTGGAGATGATCCTGTTCAATGGGTTCTCCATGATTGACAGGAGCCTGCTCAGTGCCCGTCGCTCTGCCACGGATGTCAAACTGTCCAGCTCCGTGCCTACCATAGAGCCTGCCTTCCTCACCAGTTTGTCCAGGCGAGAGGTGTTCCTCTTCTTTATGCTGCCTCCCCAGCACACCACCATGTTGAAGAGGGCGCTCGCCACAACTGTCTGATAGAACATCTGCAGCATCTTATTGCAGATGTTGAAGGACGGTAGCCTTCTAAAGAAGTCTAGTCGTCTCTGACCTTTCTTACACAGAGCATCAGTGTTGGCAGTCCAGTCCAATTTATCATCCAGCTGCACTCTCAGGTATTTATAGGTCTGCACCCTCTGCACAGTCACCTCTGATGATCACAGGGTCCATGAGGGGCCTGGGCCTCCTAAAATCCACCACCAGCTCCTTTGGTTTTGCTGGTGTTCAGTTTTAGGTGGTATTCAGGTTAAATTGCCATGTTGGCATTTTGCAATAAATAAATGGATTTTGGGTTGCAGTTTGGGCACTCGGTTTCTAAAAGGTTCGCCATCACTGGACTAGGATGTCCAACGAGCTCCTACAGTCTTCACTGACTTTTGGCCTTATAATGCAACTTACTTTATTTGCTATTAAATCAATAAAGACATTTAGTGAAAAACACAAAGTCCAAATGTTTGGTTTCCAAAAGCTAGAATGGTGTCCTTATGCAGTGGGTATAGAACCCCCGAAATATTCCCATTTTTATTGCTTTATAGCCTTAAATGATAACAAACCAATATTTTTTCCAGCTTTACGTACTCAATTCAATCTCAAGCATCCAAGTGAAAAATATCACAGCTACAGTACAGAAGAATGTTAAAAAATAAACAAGAAATCCTGAGATTAATAAAGGATCACCAACCCCAGAAACTCCATCAGGTGTCAGTGGCCACCATTCCCATTGGGGTTACTGGCTTCTTCTCACCTGTGATCAGTTGTAATGAGTGTGATTCGTGAAGCTCTTCCTGGTCCATTTATTCCTTTGCTTGGTAGTGCAACTGATTTTGGGTGGCAGACCACTTTAAAAAACATCTCGGGGTAGAGCTGTGGACGGACATAAGGCAGGAGATGGAGACAAAAACATCTCAAAGGCTTTATCAATCCCAAGGAGCTCAGTAAGGTCCATCATAAGAAGTGTTTGGTACGACTAGGACCCTCCAAACTGGATGGAAGAGCAAGGAGGAAACTGGGAAGAGAGGCGACCGAGAGGCCAATGGCCACTTTGAAGGAGTTACAGGGTTTGATGACAAAGAGTGGTCATTACTGGTGTGCAGGTGACAACAATTTGACAAGTGCTCCACAATTGTGGCTTGTTTAGGAGGGTCACAAGGAAAAAGCACTTCAAGAAAGGCCACATGAAGGCTCGTTTGAGCTTTGCCAGAAGGCACCTTTTGAAGATTCTGATGCCAAGTGGAAAACGGTCTTCTAGTCAAGATGAGACCAAAATCAAATTATTTAGGCTCAACACCAAACGGTCCACCAATGCAGCTCACCATCCACAACACACCACAGTACAGCATGGAGGGGCCAGCATCTTGTTGTGGGGGACCTGGGGCTCTCGTTAGCGTAGAAGGAACAATGAATGGGGCAAAACCCCATGAAATTCTTGACAGAAACCTGCTACCCTCTGCCAGAGAGTTGAAGACGGGCAGAATGTTCACCTTTCAACACGACAAAGACCTGAAGGACACAGCAAAACTGACCACCCAGTGGCTGAAGGAGAAAAAAGTGAATGTCCTGGTGTGGCCAGTCAGAGCCCAGACCTAAATCTGTGGAAAGATCTGAAGATAGCAGACCAGCAACGCTCACCATCCAATGTGACCGAACTGTAAAGAAGAGTGGGGGGCAAATATTGAGGGGGCTCAATCAAGGTGTGCAAAGCTGATAGAGAAGAATCACCACAGACTGAAGGCTGTCATTAAAGCAAAAGGGGGGTCAACAAAATGACATTGACATTGGGGGGGGTCCTTTATTAATCTCAGTAGGGCTTGTTTTTGATTTTTTATCATTTTTCTTAACTGTAGCTATGATGTCTTTCACTGGGATGTGTGGAAAGCATACCTCCGGACACAGACAGACCAACACCAGAATGTCCAAAACACACTTCTTTATTTGCTCTTTCTGCACCACAATGCCTTCAATCACCAACTCTCTTCCTTTCTCTTCCTTTTCCTCTTCTTCTGTTTTCTCTTTCTTGACCTCCTGCCCACTCCTCACAAGCTTCATCTCCTTCCTCCCAACTCTGGCTCGTCTACTGGAGGGAGGCGACCCCTTTTATCATGACCCAGATGAGCCCCAGGTGCTCCCCCTGACGTCACTTCCTGGTGTGGCGGAAGTGCTGCCATCCAGGATTCCCTAATTGTCCGGGTGCCCCCTGGCGGTGGCCACGTCCTCTCGTAGTAGTGAGCGTCCCAGCTCCGTTCCTGTGGCCTCCAATTAGACCCAGGTGGCTGCCCTCTCGTGGCCGAGGAGAAGTATCGTCCAACTCGGGGACTGTCCTGGCGTTCCGGCCGGGCAGTGTCCGCGCTCATCTGTGACAGATGTTACAGGTTGCACTGAGTAAGTTAAGCTGGGAAGAAATATTGGTTTTTATTTAAGGATGTAAAGCAAAAAAAAAAGGGAATATTTCGAAAGGGGGGATTCTTTTCTATACCCACTGTAGGTGGGACCTGCTGAAGTAGCATCACACATCTTGCAGTGGTGTGCAGCAAGTGTCAAAACCCTAACCTGCGGCCATGCAAATATTAACACAACCATACCAAACTGTCCATCCATCTTCCAACCCGCTGAATCTGAACACAGGGTCACGGGAATTAGCTGGAGTCAATCCCAGCCAACACAGGGCAAGAACCAATCCCAGGCAGGGTGCCAATCAACCACAGGACACACACAAACACCAAGCACACATTAGGGCCAATTTAGAAGCGCCAATCCACCTCACCTGTATGTCTTTGGACTGTGGGAGGAAACTCACGCAGACACGGTGAGAACATGCAAACTCCACACAGGGAGGACCCGGGAAGCGAACCCGGGTCTCCTAACTGCGAGGCAGCAGCATTACCCACTGCACCACCATGCCACCCTCCATACCAAACTATGCGGGGGAAAAATGGTGATGTCAGACTGGCAAAAGTAATGAACTGCTAGAGAGACTTGAGCACCAGGATGCCCAAAGCCTGACTCATTGAACTGAGAAGCTGTCTTGTGTTGTGCCATGCTAGGGTTCAAATTCATGTTTGTCTCTTCATTTTGGATTCTTTGATTTATGTGCATCATTCTTTATCTTTGGTTTTTGCCCTTTGTAGGTAGTCCCCCAAGAAGTGGGACCACCTTCCAATCCCCCGTATATCTGGAGTGTCTCCCACAGTTCCTTGTGGTTCGTTGGGAATGCACTGGGGACTCGGTGAGTTCTTTGCATTTTGATGTTTTGTACATTTTGTGCCTTTTGACTTTTCTTGCTGTTTTTTTCTTCCCAACCTTCCTATTTGGATTCAATTTTGGGACTTTGTTGGACTGCTTCTGTTAGGTGATTGCATTTTGGCTTCATTGTGATTGAAGTATTTATTATTTTTTTAAATTAAATTTACATTTTTTATTTGATAAAAATTCATTGCTTGCCCTTCTTGCTAGCTGGGGTTTACTAGTGATATCCCCCTCTAGTAGGCATTATTGGAAGTGTTTACAGCTACGTGCTTTGGAACACTTTAGTGCTGGGTTCTTGAAGTTGATGCCAGGCTTAGTGGAGGCCTTCAGCTCTATGCCTCTGCAGCAGCTGGCATTGCCCTCCAGGCTCCTGGAGCCTTTTGTTGTAAACGTTTGTGATTTTGACCTTTTTAGGCTCTTATCTTCTGGTGAATCATTTGTCTACTTCACCTGCAATTTGTAGTCTGTTCCTACTTTCATATCCTGCCTTTTACTTCATGTTTTTGTACCGTTGTCTGTTTGACTTCCTGTGTTTGCTCTTCTGCCTACGCCGTGTTTAGATTTCTGTTTTGGGATTGAGGACTTGTCTGATAAACATTTGTTTTACACTGTTTATGTTGCAGCTTATGGAGAACTGACGATGAAAGTTGCCGTGTGTGGTCAGCTGCACTTTGCTGAGGTCAGTGTTGCATAGTCTTCCTTCAGCCCGCTCTTGTATTTTGGCCGGTTAGTACTGAGACCAGTGTGACGTCCACGGCCTCCTGTGTGTTTTGAAGTGAGCTGTAAAACACTTGACAGACGTACACACAGACTGTGAGCAGGCCGGTCTCTGTCCAGTTTCCTCCACCCATCAAATAATCCTGCATTTCGGTTTTTTCCCTTTTTAGGTTAATTTCTATTTAATGCGTGAACCACCTGTTGCATATGTTCCCCTTTTACACCTCCAATCGCCTATATATGGACAGCAAACAGATCCCCAATACAAGTGAATGAAACGCCAGCAGATTGTGTTGCGCAGGTAGGAAGTTATTGTCACTGGCCACCTGCATGCACTGTAGGACAGACTGGCAGTCCCTTACAAAAGTATTGGATGAACAAGGCCAATTTCTTTTTCCTGTGCACTGAAGACATTTGTGTATGAGACAAGAGCAGAATTTCAGCTTTTATTCTCATTTCAGCCATATACAGTTAAAAGAGCCCATCAAATAATCCTGTGTTTTGGGTTTTCCCCTTTATGGGTTAATTTCTATTTAATGTGTGAACCATCTGTTGCATTAACCTTGTCTCTGTCTGTCAGTCCTCGTGAAACAACTTGGCCCCCAGTGGACCCGTTTTATTAAAATGTGGCCCACGTATTCTTCAAAGAAACATGTCGACACAGTTCAGTTGTTCAGATATCGCAAACCAAATAGCACTCTACAAAGTTTTAAAATTTCAAAATCTCCCATTGAAGAGCAATGGCAAATTCGCAAACTCGTCTCTCATAAAATCGATAAAAGTTCTGTGCACCTGCATTTGTACATTTTGCTTACAGTATTTTCCCCTTTTACACCTCCAATCGCCGGTATAGACGGCAAACAAATCCCCAGTACAAGTGAATGAAACGGCAGCAGATTGTGTGCGCAGGTAGGAAGTTATGAAACAACTTGGCCCCCAGTGGACCAGTTTTATTAAAATGTGGCCCACGTATTCTTCAGAGAAACATGTCGAGACAGTTCAGTTGTTCAGATATCGTAAACCAAATAGCACTCTATATTTCTATATGAATCTGAAAGATCACACTTGCATGTGTAATAAACCAACATGTGACGAATTATCAGCGATAATAGTTTCGAAAGACAGAGATATCAAAGGAAGAGTTGGTATTCATGCTTATCCAAAAGCACAGCTCGATTCGTCACAAGCGGCACATTTGGGAAATAACTAGCACGTAGGGCCCGCATGGGGGTTGGCGAGCAAAGCAAGCAGGGGGCAGAGCCCCCTACTTTTGCATATTTACCCCTTTTACACCTACTATCACCGATATGGACAGCAAACAGATCCCCAATACAAGTAAATGCAATGCCAGCAGATTGTGTGCGTAGGTAGAAAATTATTGTCACTGGCCACCTGCATACACTGTAGGACAGACTGGCAGTCCCTTCCAAAAGTATTGGATGAACAAGGCCAATTTCTTTTTCCTGTGCACTGAAGACATTTGTGTGTGAGACGAGAGCAGAATTTCAGCTTTTATTCTCATTTCAGCCATATACAGTTAATAGAGCCCATCAAATAATCCTGCATTTTGGGTTTTCCCCTTTATGGGTTAATTTCTATTTAATGTGTGAGCCATTTGTTGCAATAGCGTTGTCTCTGTCTGTCAGTCCTCGTGAAACAACTTGGCCCCCAGTGGACCAGTTTTATTAAAATGTGGCCCACGTATTCTTCAGAGAAACATGTCGAGACAGTTCAGTTGTTCAGATATCGCAAACCAAATAGCACTCTACAAAGTTTTAAAATTTCAAAATCTCCCATTGAAGAGAAATGGCAAATTTGCAAACTCGTCTCTCATAAAATCGATAAAAGTTCTATGCACCTGCATTTGTACATTTTGCTTACAATATTTTCCCCTTTTACACCTCCAATCGCCAATATAGACAGCAAACAGATCCCCAGTACAAGTGAATGAAATGCCAGCAGATTGTGTGCGCAGGTAGGTAGTTATGAAACAACTTGGCCCCCATGGACCAGTTTTATTAAAATGTCTCCCATTTATTTTGCTTGCATGTGTAATAAAGCAACATGTGACGAATTATCAGCGCTAATAGTTTCAAAAGATGGAGATATCAAAGACAGAGTTGATATTCGTGCTTATCCAAAAGCACAGCACGATTCGTCACAAGCGGCATATCCAGGAAGTAACCTGCATGTAGAGCCCGTATGGGGGTTGGCGAGCAAAGCAAGCAGGGGGCGGAGCCCCCTACCTTTGCATATTTTTCCCTTTCACGCCTCCAATCGCCAATATGGACAGCAAACAGATCCCCAATATAAGTGAATGCAACACCAGCAGAATGTGTGCGCAGGTAGGAAGTTATTGTCACTGGCTACCTGCATGCACTGTAGGACAGAATGGCAGTCCCTTCCAAAAGTATTGGATCCAGCAGGCTGATTTGTTTTTGCTGTGCACTGAAGACATTTCTGTTTGAGATCAAAAGATGAATATGACAAGCGAGCAGAATTTCAGCTTTTATTGTCACTTCAGCCATATACAGTTAATACAGCACATAGTAAAATGAAACAACGTTCCTCCAGGACCACGGTGCTCCCTAGAACATTGCCGTCGTCCAATCAGAACTGCAGGGACTTCTGGGAGTTGAAGTTTTTACTGCCCGGTAGCACTGCTACAAGGTCATTCATTGTATTTCACTTGATAAAATTTCAAGAAAATCTAAGGTGTTCTAAAACTTTTGAGAAGTAGTGTAAACCAGAATAATACAGAACTCGTGGGCTCAGAAGAGGGAGGTTGTGTTTTACTAACATGCTGGAATTCAATGAGGAAGCAACAGAAACATGGGAGTAGAGTGGAGCATATTTACCATATTTACTCGCGTATAAGTCTGGTTTTGAAACCTGAAAAATCGATTGTAAAATCAGACCCCGTCTAATACACCCGTTCAAAAAATGCAACCCTTATTTATTTTTGACATGAACTTTTCTACATAGTCACCTTCCTTTTGCGATGCAATTTTCCCAGCGTCATACCCACATTTTAATGCCATCAACAAAAAATGTTTTTGGTTGAGTGCGTAGCCACTGATGCACCACTGCTTTCACATCATCATCATCATCACATGGTCGTAGCTGGACGTCCGGAGCGTTCTGCATCCGTCACACAAGTATGGCCATTTTCAAACACTTCAATCCACTTATTGACGGCGACAGAGAACTTTACCCCCATAGTGAGCACACAAGCAGAGATGAATTTGTGCTTCCAGCACACACAAAGCTCATGACAGAACGCTGCTCCTCTTTGGTGCAATTTCACAGTCATCTTCAACACAGAGTGACGACTCATACAGCCAGCTTGTCACATGACACTCTTAGACACGCCCAATTACTACTCCGCCTTCACCGTTTCCAACGAAAATAGAAAAGTGCAGAAACTTTTTGAACGTCCCTCGTAGATGTTGCGTAGTCTTTAACACATTTGACTCTCCCGTTCTTCCAATTGGTTGCAAGTGATTTCCCCCTTAAATTCATGAGGTTTATTTTTCCAGCCTTTTTCCATAATGTAGTGCCGGCATGTCAAACTGAAATCCTGCAGGCCCACAGGTTTTCGTTTAACTCATTTTTCTTAGTTGGGGTTGATTCTACTGTTTAAGGAGGACTAGACTATAAGTCATCAAACATTTGCTTGACTCCTATAGAAGAATAGCTATGGTAGAGTCTTTCACCGCCTGTAAATTAGGATGAGATAGAACTTTCTTGCTATATCTGAGATTTGGTGTGTTAATGAAGTCATTTGTAGTTGTTGCTTAGAATCAGTGACGTGCGGTGAGGTTCATGGCTGGTGACTCCTTCAGAGTGAGATTTACAAATATATGAACGCCAAAGAGTCGCTTATTCACTATTCAATTGGCAGCCAGCATGCACATACAATACAATTTATTTTTCTATAGCCCAAAATCACACAAGAAGTGCTGCAATGGGCTTTAACAGACCCTGCCTCTTGGCAGCCCCCCAGCCTTGACTCTCTAAGAAGACAAGAAAAACTCCCAAAAAAACCTTGTAGGGAAAATGGAAGAAACCTCGGGAAAGGCAGTTCAAAGAGAGACCCCTTATCAGGTAGGTTGGGCGTGCAGTGGGTGTCAAAAGAAAAGAGGGTCAATACAATACAATACAATACACAGAACAGAACAAATCCTCAATACAGCATAATAATAAAGATTTTAGAAGTATGGAGCAGAATTTAACAGTAGATGATATCATATAATAAGATTTGGATATTTTTAGAGTCCTGGAGACCTCATCCATCAAGCTGCCTCCCCCATTTGGCCATTTTACGGCTAAAAACAGTGCTGGGCCAGCCAATCTGATGATTTTCCATGATTCCTGCGATCCTCCATCAGGGATGACTTTACCATAGGCAGGCAAAACAACTTGGCAGGTGGGCCGTGGCACCAAGTGCCACATTAGAGTAGTGAGAAGAGAAACAGAATAGGTGAGGGTGAGTAACAAATTCTAACTATCATGTTACTTCTGTTTTAGTGCTGATGACTGACAACAGAGACGCAGTCTGCACAGTTAATCAGCAGCTCTAGTCAGGGTGTGCTAAACTGAAGTTGTGAGATTTGAAAGCTGAGACCAAAGGGGCATCTCTTATAGTAGCAGGCAGACCACTCGACAGTTTAGGGGCCCTGTAACTAAAAGCTCGACCTCCCACTGTTATTTTATTAATCGATGGAATCCTAAGCAGACCGGCATCTTGAGATCTTAATGTGCGCTCAGGTTTGTAAGTCATGATAAGTTCAGACAAGTAAGACGGACCTCGGCCATTTAATGCTTTATATGTTAAAAGGAGGATTTTGAAATCTGCCCTAAACTTAACTGGGAGCCAATGTAAGGATTTAAGGACTGGAGTTATGTGTTCGTATTTTCTTGTTCTTGTAATAATTCTTGAAGCAGCATTTTGGATTAACTGGAGGCTGAATAAAGAACAGTTTGAACATCCAGTGAACACCGCATTGCAGAAGTCAATCCTACTAGAAATAAATGCATGAATTAATTTCTCAGAATCCTGTTTATTTAGAAAGTGCCTTAATTTCCCAACATTTTTAAGATGGAAGAAACCTGATTTGGACAACTTTGTAATTAGTGCTTTAAATGACCTGCTAGAGTCAAAGATAACGCCGAGATTGTGGGCTGATTCAGTAAAATTAATGGGGATTCCAACTGAGTTAAATGATGACAGAATATTGCTGTGATCAGCGTCATTCCCTCCAACAATTAACATCTCTGTTTTATCTGTGTTTAAAGACAAGTAGTTCTCATCCATCCACTCCTTTAATTCACTAACACAACTTATTAAAGACAACATCAGAGAAACTTCATTTGATCTAAAAGAAAGGTATAACTGGGTGTCATCTGCATATGAATGAAAATTAACATTATGTTTCCTAATGAGAGATCCCAGTGGAAGCCTGTAAAGTGAAAACAGTGACAGTCCGGGTACTGAGCCCTGCGGGACACCATATTGAACTTCTGTGTATAATGATGGAGTCCTGTCAGCACATTTCTCTACATACTGGAATCGATTTGATAAATAAGAACTAAACCAAGCGAGCACAGGGCCTGTAAAACCAACATCATTTTCTAGCCTGTGCAGTAAAATCGAATGGTCAATGGTGTCAAATGCGGGTTATGTTTCATATCTCATCAGCATTTTTTACACACACATCAGTAAGGTACACATTTGGCTAAGAAATTTATAGAGGCGACAGAGAGCGGAGAGAGCACATTTGCTCTGCTGCCTTCATACTGTATGTATTACTGAACTACGTTTGCATCTTTTCATATGAAAATCTCCGTCACTTTCTTGTAAAAGTCCTCCTTATATTCATTTAGTTTTAAAAATCTTAATCTTCCATTTTGGCAGTGAGTCGGAACAAAAAATAAAAATAAACGGACTGCTGCAGTGCACTTGACTTTCTGATATCGCTAATTTAAAGATAGATAGATAGTTAGATAGATAGATAGATAGATAGATAGATAGATAGATAGATAGATAGATAGATACTTTATTGAGCGTCAGCGTAGACCAGGGGTCCTCAATCACGGTCCTGGAGGGCCGCAGTGGCTGCAGGCTTTCGCTCCAACCCCATTGCTTAATAAGAAGCGCTTATTGCTCAAGTGACACTTCTGCTTCACTTTAGTTGTCTCGCTCGTTACAACTTTGAACCCTTATTGCTTATTTTAGTCTTAAACAGCTGTATTCTGGGTTTTTAATTGTTCCTTATTAGCCATAACATGCAAATGACAAAAGACACCAGCATGTTGCCATTTAGCTTGTTACCATTTACACTTATTGTGTATTTATCGTGCACTATTGGGTTTAATTAAATACGTGGAAGGAAAGTGAAGAGAAAAAAGTGAAGAACTGAGAATTACTCCTCCATTTTAGCCTTCAAATCATTTGGATGATATCCTTAGAAAGGGGAAGAAAATCCAGGATATGAGAATGAGCTGACATAGTGGAGTTAAAGCACTAACAAGCCATGAAATTAAATTATTGGCAAGAATTGCTTTCTTATTAAGCAACCGGGTTAGAACAAAAACCTGCAGCCACTGCGGCCCTCCAGGACTGTGACTGAGGACCCCTGGTGTAGAAGAACAGCAGCAACGAGCACCTGTTGAGCTCACTTGCACCCTCTTCAGGGAGGCACGGTACTGTCTGCCTCACCTTGTGCCTTTTCACTGCGGTTTTATGTCCGATCAGCAACACTAAATATGTCACACACATTCATTAAAGATATTAGCAAGGCTGTGGAAAGTCAGGGTGTATAACAAACATGTCTGCACACCTTATATTGGCGACAGACAGACAGCGACAGGCATGCGCATCCACCTCGTGAGTGAAGGAGCGCGCAATCCGAGGGGAGGTGAGGCTCGTCGCTGGCGCACCTCGTGTTTCTCTGCTGTGTTTGAACAGGAAATGCGACAATTCAGTGATTTTGACTATAAAAATGATCACAATTATTGGAATCATACAGAAAACAAATTTATAGCACAGACCAGTGGACACATTTATTTTATGTTATCGTTATTAGTTCTTTTACTTTTCATAATGACAGGACCTGCTTAGAGCAGGGACCGAAAGACCCACTTACAGCATGAAAATGAGATAAGCGTTTTGAAATGGTCCAGCTGTATAAGCACACTTAAAGAAATTAAACAAGATTTATAAGCTTTACACAGGGCTTTTCTTAAATGAGGACTTTTCTTTTCTTTGCTGTATCAATTTTGTCTCTATTTTTGTGTGAATTGTTTTATTTTGAAATTTTACTAAAGTTTTTTTTTTTAAAGCAAACATATTCTGTCTGTGGAATCATTTCAACACGTCAAGCTTTTGCCAGACTCCCATGAAGCATACCGAAGCTGCAGAACTTTGGTCATTTTGGGTTGTGGAAAACCAGCCCCACCACAGACAGGCACAGTGCCACACGTCCTAGAGTTATTTTTATTTTCTTTCTTGCCTTTACAGCACACAACACACAGCCCTTCCCAACATCAGGCTTTATCCCTTCTTCTCTTTCTCTCTCTATTTCTCTGTCTTTCTTTTCTTCTGCCGCCTCCACTCCTCCTTGTTGTCCTCGTCCTCCCGACTCAGGCTTTCTGAATGGAGTGAGGCTGTATTATATGGGCTGGAGACGGTGACACAGGAGACAGAGCTGGAGGTGGCAGAACTAAAGATGTTCAGATTTGAATTGGGTGTGATGAGGATGGACAGGATTAGAAATGAGGACTTTGGAGGGTCAGCTCAGGTGGGACGGTTTAGAGACAAAGTCAGAGAGGCGAGATTGAGTTGGTTTGGACATGTGAGGAAGAGAGATGAGGGGTATAATGAGAGAAGGGTACTAAGGATAGAGCTGCCAGGTAAAAGGAGAAGAGGAAGGCCTAAGAGAAGGTTTATGGATGTGGTAAGAGAGGACATGCAGGTGACGGTTGTGACAGAGCAAGATGACAAGGACAGGAGGAGATGGAACAAGATGATCCGCTGTGGCGACTCTGGCAGAGATATCACGGCCATGTGCTTTTCTCCCCATGTGGGGGACGCTCTTCCGTCAGAGCTGAACACGATCAGATACAATGCCAACGTTTCACGTCAGAGCGTACCTACCTTCTGCTTAGCCAGAGATGCCCTGCCATCTTTTTACATTTTTGCAAAGAGATCACAGCTACATTCTTGCTACTGATAGCAAAACTCAAAAATATTGTATATCAAGAAGCCCTCGGGTATGAAAGCTATCAATATAAATTCTTCTCAATACAAATGATTATATATTTTTAAATTTTTGTATTGATTTTTTTACGTTTGTGCTGTTTCACTACTATGCGGGACAGTTAGTATATATTAGAAGACTCTGGACGAGAACAGGCCATTCAGCCCAACAAAGCTCGCCAGTCCTCTCCACTTATTTCTTCCAAAAAAATATCGTCGAGTTTTGAAAGTCCCTAACGTCTTACTGTCCACCACACTACTTGGTCACTTATTCCAAGTGTCTGTCGTTCTTTGTGTAAAGAAAAACTTCCTAATGTTTGTGTGAAATTTCCCCTTCACAAGTTTCCAGCTGTGTCCCCGTGTTCTTGATGAACTCATTTTAAAGTCACCATCTCGATCCACTGCACTAATTCACTTTATTATTTTAAACACTTCAGTCAGGTCTCCTCTTCATCTCCTGTAAAGGCTCAGCTCTTTTAACCTTCCCTCATAACTCATCCCATGTAGCCCTGAATCAGCCTAGTCGCTCTTCTCTGGACCTTCTCTAGTGCTGTTATGTCCTTTTTTGTAGCCTGGAGACCCAAACTGCACCCAGTACTCCAGATGAGGCCTCACCAGTGTGTTATAAAGCTGAGCAGAACCTCCTGTGACTTGTACTCCACACATCAAGGCGCTATATAACCTGACATTCTGTTAGCCTTCTTAATGGCTTCTGAACACTGTCTGGTAGTCGATAGCTCAGAGTCCACTGTGACTCCTAAGTCCTTCTCATAAGGTGGACTCTCGATTTTCAAACCTCCCATTGTGTATTAAAACCTCACATTTTTCCTTCCTATGTGTAATTCTTTACATTTACTGACATTAAATTTCATCATCCAGAAATCTGCCCAAGCCTGTCTGCTGTCCAAGTCCTTCTGTGATGATATAATGGATTCCAAATTATCTGCTAATCCACCTATTTTGGCATCATCTGCAAACTTCACCAGCTTGTTACTTATATTCCTATTGAAATCATTTATATCCATCCATCCATTATCCAACCCGCTATATCCTAACTACAGGGTCACGGGGTAAATCATTTATAGATATTAAAAATATCAGCAATATATATTGTAAAAAATTGACTCCAGACAGTCACAAAGGTTTGGGGCAGCCACCCGTATAATATGATCCTGGCTGCAAAAGGTTTGAAAAAGTGAGTTGTATACAAGACAGAATTCAAAACAGAACTGATTACGTGGAGGTAAGATGGCCGTTTTAAGGGCTAGAAAAGGAAATGCTGTCATCCATGCCGGAACTTGAAGTGGCTTCTACGGGGACCGGAAGTGACGTCATAAGATGCACCGGAGCCAGAAGTGATGTCATCAGTGGCACCGGAACCTGGCGGGATTTCTCGGGAATGTTCTGCAAGAGACTGAGAGAGAGAGAGACAGTTAGCACACTCTGCCACCCCCTGGTCTGACGTAGTATTACAATTACTCAAGCCCTTTAGCTGCCTCCTAATCACACGTGTGTGACAATATATATATGATATAGTATCTGCCAAACAATACAAAGAGCACATGACACGTGTTTTGCCCTAACAGCAACAACAACATTTATTTCTATAGCACAATTTTATACAAATTATGCAGCTCAAAGTGCTTTACATGATGAAGAAAGAGAAAAAAGACAAAATAAATAAGAATTAAAATAAGGGAACACTAATTAACATACAATAAAAGTAAGGTCCGATGGCCAGGGAGGACAGAAAAAACAAACAAAAAAAAGAAACCCCAAATGGCTGGAGAAAAAAATAAAATCTGCAGGGGGTCCAAGGCCAGGAGACCACCCAGCCCCCTGTTGGCATTCTACCCGACATCAATGACCTCAATCAGTCCTCATGGTATTCAGGGTTCTCATGGAAGGACTTGATGATGACGGTCATGTGGACTTCTGGCCTTTAATCCATCAATGCAGGGACATCACGGTGGTTTGATCAGGTGGTGAGGGTGCAGGTTGCCACCCCAGAAAACCGGAAAAAGAACAGAAGAGAAAGTAGGGGTTAGTACGGATTTGGGGCTCATCAGGTGTACGCGCTTTTGCTTTCCCTTATGGGGATCGAACCTTGGATGTCAGAGCTTGAAGTGAAGCCATGGCAGCTGGTTTGCTCACTTGACAGGGTGAAGATCGGAGGATTACAGTTTTAGGTCCGAGTTGCAATCTGAATATTTAGTATGCATTGCATGCTATTCATAAATCTCTGTATCTGTAAGGTCTGTATTGTATTTTCAACTGTTCTGAGTTGACATTCTGTTAAAAGTTTCCTTAAACAGTGAGCATATGACAGTAAACTTGAAGTTAGCAAAAGTGACAAAATGTATGTGAGAAAATAGAAATTGATAAAGGGACATCCTAACGTATGGGCACAGTGGGCACTGCCCGGGGGTCCACGATGTTACTGATGCCTTTGTATGTATCTTTAATTTTATGAAAACAGGGGCCCCAGCGCACTACTTTGCCCAGGAGCCTACGATGCTTGTAAGACGGCCCTGCACTGACAACCAAACTTAACTATGTAAGCAAAGATCTTCAAGTAAGCCAGTATTCATTTTCACACATTTCTTTCTATATTTGGGCCAAAATGTAATGTGCTTCTTTGAGGTTTATTTTTTACATAAAGATAAATAGACAGTGGCCAGATGTTACCTTGTTTGTCCCAAAAGGGATATGAATAGCTGAATTTGTTATAACATATTTAAGTAACATGCCTCCTATTCCTTTAACAGCTGGATTGTCTCATTTATTTGTGTCCGCTCGGAAATGAATTATTAACCGGTTAATATTGTCACCTACATCATAGACATACTGTATATAGATAGATGCCACATTCACTGGGTTGCCCAGTCGAGACAATACGTCAGCGGCGCGTCCGCCATATTGCGAGTGGCAAAAGTGGCATTTAAACTAATACAGGTAGACGTGGAAACCGGGTTTTCTGATGAAAAACAATAATGTTTTAAACAGTATCGTTTACAGACAACAGATTTTGGGGAATCATTTAAATGCAATTATTTATATCCATTTATAAACTAATAATGGCAATTATTAAATAATAATAATCATTATTATTATTAAATAATATAGGGCAGCACGGTGGCGCAGTGGTAGCGCTGCTGCCTCGCAGTTAGGAGACCTGGGTTTGCTTCCCGGGTCCTCCCTGCGTGGAGTTTGCATGTTCTCCCCGTGTCTGCGTGGGTTTCTTCCGGGCGCTCCGGTTTCCTCCCACAATTCAAAGACATGCTGGTTAGGTGGATTGGCGATTCTCAATTGGCCCTAGTGTGTGCTTGGTGTGTGGGTGTGTTTGTGTGTGTCCTGTGGTGGGTTGGCACCCTGCCCAGGATTGGTTCCTGCCTTGTGCCCTGTGTTGGCTGGGATTGGCTCCAGCAGACCCCCGTGACCCTGTGTTCGGATTCAGCGGGTTGGAAAATAGATGGATTATTAAATAATTCCTCCCATATAAGTAACATTTCTCGGACTGTCTTCTTCCATCTCTGAAACATTTCTAGACTTCGTCCTGTTCTTACGCAACACAGTACTGAAGTATCGGTTAATGCCCGAGTCACCTCACGTATAGATTACTGTAATGCTATTCTATCTGATATCCCACAAAAACGTATCCATCACTTACAACTTCTTCAAAATTCTGCTGCCAGGATAATAACCTGCTGATCTAAATCCACCGAACTTATCACACCGATTCTCTCTCCACTTTACTGGCTCCCTGTTCACTACTGAATACAATACACAATCCTGCTCTGAACATTTAAAGCTCTCCACACCTCAATGATCTCCTCCAGACTGGCACTCCTCTCGCTCACTCAGATCCTCATCTGCAGCTCGACTTTCTGTCCCACACGTCAGACTCAGTGCTATGGGAGCTCGAGCGTCTCTCCTGGTGCTCCACAGCTAGGGAATTCTCTTCTCTCTCATATCCGTCAGCTCGATTCAATAACACATTTTAAAATTACCTTCAAGACTTATCTTTTCAAGCTGGCATACCAATTGTGAATTTTGCACTGTTACTGCCATTTATCTTTGTTTGCTAAGTATTGCTTTTTGATTTATCATTCTCTTGTTTTAATTTTACTAATGTTGTTTAATTTTATTGTAAGGTTACATTGAGTGCTAAGATTATAAAACAGGATTTTCTAATGGCCAAATATAACCAAAACAATTGTTCAGCCTTACCTATGAAATGCAATCCCCCGGGATCTGGTTTGGAGCGTACAGCGGTTTGTACAATCACAGGCAGCACATCATTCATTACTTCACTCCACAGCAGTGCCACTCGCAATATGGTGGCGACGTTGATGTACGATGCTGCTGGTCACGCGGTGTCTAGTACTAAAATGTCTAGAGAAATGTTACTTATATGGGAGGAATTATTTAATAGATAGACTTTATTAATCCCAAGGGGAAATTCACATACCCCAGCAGCAGCATACTGATAAAGAACAATATTAAATTAAAGAGTGAGAACAATGCAGGTATAACAGACAATAACTTTATATAATGTTAACGTTTACCCCCCAGGTGGAATTGAAGAGTCGCATAGTGTGGGGTCTCCTCAGTCTGTCAGTGGAGCAGGATGGTGACAGCAGTCTGTCAGTGAAGCTGCTCCTCTGTCTGGAGATTTGATCCTGTTCAGTGGATGCAGTGGATTCTCCATGATTGACAGGAGTTTGCTCAGCGCCCGTCGCTCTGCCACAGATGTCAAACTGTCCAGCTCCGTGTCTACAATAGAGCCTGCCTTCCTCACCAGTTTGTCCAGGCGTGAGGCGTCCCTCTTCTTTATGCTGCCTCCCCAGCACACCACCGCGTAGAATAGCACTCGCAACAACCGTCTGGTAGAACATCTGCAGCATCTTATTGCAGATGTTGAAGGACACCAGCCTTCTAATGAAGTATAGTCGGCTCTGTCCTCTCTTACGCAGAGCATCAGTATTGGCAGTCCAGTCTAATTTATCATCCAGCTGCACTCCCAGGTATTTATAGGTCTGCACCCTCTTCACAGTCACCTCTGATGATCACGGGGTTCATGAGGGGCCTGGGTCTCCTAAAATCCACCACCAGCTCCTTGGTCTTGCTGGTGTTCAGGTGTAAGTGGTTTGAGTCGCACCATTTAACAAAGTCCTTGATTAGGTTCCTATACTCCTCCTTCTGCCCACTCCTGATGCAGCCCACGATAGCAGTGTCATCAGCGAACCTTTGCACGTGGCAGGACTCCGAGTTGTATTGGAAGTCTGATGTATGTTGGCTGAACAGGACCGGAGAAAGTCCAGTCCCCTGCAGTGCTCCTGTGTTGCTGACCACAATGTCAGGTCTGCAGTTCCCGAGACGCACATACTGAGGTCTGTCTGTAAGAAAGTCCACTGATGCCACCAGGTGTGAATCTACTCCCGCCTCTGTCAGCTTGTCCCTAAGGAGCAGAGGTTGACTGGTGTTGAAGGCGCTAGAGAAGTCCAGAAACATAATTCTTACAGCACCACTGCCTCTGTCCAAGTGGGAGAGGGATCGGTGTAGCATGTAGATGATGGCATCCTCCGCTCGCACCTTCTCCTGGTATGTGAACTGTAAAGGGTCGAGGGCGTGGTGGACCTGTGGCCTCAGGTGGTGAATCAGCAGTTGCTCCATGGTCTTCATCACATGTGACGTCAGAATGACAGACCGGAAGTCATTCAGCTCACCAGGATGTGATACCTTTGGGACTGGGGTGATACAAGATGTTTTCCAAAGCCTCAAGACTCTCCCTGTTCCAGACTCTGGTTGAAGATGCGCTGTAGAGGACTCCCCAGCTCCAAAGCACTGACCTTCAGCAGTTGTGGTGATACTCCATCTGGACCCGCTGCTTTGCTGGCACAAAGTCTCCTCAGCTCTCTGCTCACCTGGGCTGCTGTAATTGTGGGTGGGGATGTCTCTCCTATGCTGGTATCAGCAGAAGGATGGTTGGAGGATGCAGTACTCCAAGGTGAGAGTGGGCTGGGGTGGTCAAACCTGTTAAAGAAGTTGTTCATTTGGTTTGCTCTCTCCACGTCTCTTTCGATGGTGGCACCCCGCTTCAAGCTGCAGCCAGTGATGATCTTCATCCCATCCCACACTTCCTTCATGCTGTTATTCTGCAACTTCTGCTCCAGCTTTCTCCTGTACTGCTCCCTCGCCGCCCTGAGCTGGATTCGGAGTTCCTTCTGCACGCGCTTGAGCTCATGCTGATCACTGCCTTTAAAAGCCCCTTTCTTCTGGTTCAAAAGGCCCTTGATTACACTTGTAATTATTATTTAATAATTGCCATTATTAGTGTATAAATGGGTATAAATAATTGGATGTAAACGATTAGCCAAAATCTGTTGTATGTAAACGATACTAAACGTTATTGTTTTTTCATCAGAAAACCCGGTTTCCACGTCTACCTGTATTAGTTTTGCCACTCGCAATAGGGCGGACGCGCTGACGTATCGTGTCCACTGGGCAACACAGTGAATGCGGCGTCTATCTATACATGGCTATGTTATGCTATGCTATGACCTACATCCCCACATGTTTCTCAGATCCCGCCAACGACTTCCGCCCCCTCGGTCCCACACTTATCGGCTTCCCGGAAACAACTTCCGCCCCTCAGTCCCGCAGCCATCGATTTCCCGACCACGACTTCCGCCCATGCTCGACGCGCACTCTGTTCATCAACTACTTCCGTTTTGTCACGACCAGGAAGTCTTGAGCTTTCGAAGGAGTAAATTCCCCTGCTTGCTGCGTGTCTCTCCGTAGAAAACAAAAATGAAGTTTTCATATTCCCTTTATCTGTCTTGGTGGTTATGGTTTGTGTTGTTGGTGGCACAAAATAATATCCCATGGCGGACGATGGCGCAATCAAGTAATAACGCGCCGGTTGTAAGCACCAACGCCACGACTTCATCACATCACCGAAACGAGACCAGTGGCGGACATTCGACCAGGGGCTTTGGCATCGACAGGTCCATGGTCAGTCGGGCGTTATACGTGCTCATCGGGATCAGCACTATTGGAGTGTTTTATTTCGTGATTAGGGCTGTCAGGTAAGCCTTTTTACCTCTGTTGTTTAGTCATGACGACGCACAGTGTGGGCGAGTGATACTCTTAACAGAGCCTTTCGGTGGCAGTGGACGGTTTATACTGGAAGCTATATATTACTTTTACGTTCCTGTCATCTTTAAATACAGGGCTCACAAGATGAGACAGGGGTGCTGTGATGTAGCCTGGCATGCGGATAAACCTTAGATATATATGAGTGAGACGGGGATGGGGTGGCGGTTGTGTTTTTGATACCACTTTAATCCTGTGACGTGAACCGGCGAGTGATACACCGAAATACGGTGCTCACTGGATCTGACCAGGAAAGTAAACATTTAAATTGAAAATTTGCCCCAGTTGCTCCGTAATTAGATTGTACGAGATGGCCATTTCTTGTAGACTAACACCCACAGTGCCAGTACGGAACATTGGCTGTTCTGACCACCCAGCCTGGAAATTCCCTTAGCCTCTTGGTGTGTGTTAAAAACGGAAATCTGGGTTATGTGCTATACCTGTGAAAGTTGTCATATAATGTGACGACAGATGGATCACTGTGCTTTTGAGAGTTCGCAAAGCAAGGCTTAATCCTCCTAATTACTGGTACAGCGTGTTGCCGCACCCACCACACAACAAAACAGCTCAGGATTCCAGTTGGCAAACCCCCCGGCAGACACGCGTTCCAGTCCCACTCCCCAGAAATGACCTTCTGTCTGCCACAGCCAGGTGTTATGTGGGCGTCCCCTTGGCCTGGTCCTCAAGAATGAGTATCCAGCGAGCCGGATCACCCTCTGGGAATCACATGGCCGTAGTGCCGTAACTGACTCTCCCTCACAATGCAGGTAATGAGACTCTGAGCAACTGCTCATTCGATACAAAGTCAAACCAGCAGCACCCAAGGATTCATCGAAAAGACACGGTACCAACAGAGTCCAGTCGGCGTCTCAGGTCACTGGACAGCGTCCATGTCTCGCAACCATATAGTAAGAAGGAAGCACCAGGACTTTAACGACTTGGACCTTAATCCTTTTGCGGTGACATCGGGGGCACTAGACACCCCTTTCCAGCGACCTCATGACCACCCAGACTCTCCCAGTCCCTCTGCTGACTTCATACGAAGAATCACCAGAGACATGAATGTCACTGCTGAGGTCAGTAAACCTCTCGAGGAGGTCGACACTCTCTCTGCAGACAGTCGCGCCTCTTGGGGACGGCCATCAGCAGTGTGTCTGTCTGCAGAGAGAGTGTCGACCTCCTCTAGAGGTTTACTGACCTTGGCAGTCCAAGTCTTTAGAGTCCTGGTGCTTCCAGTCTTACTATATGGTTGCGAGACCTGGACGCTATCCAGTGATGTGAGATGAAGGCGGGAGTCTTTCGGTACTGTGTCTCTTTGGAGAATCCTTGGTTCCCGCTGATTTGACTTTGTGTTGCTCATGGAGTCCCGAATGAGGCACATGACCTGCATTGTGAGGGGAGCGTCGGTTACGGCACTACGGCCATGTGGCGCGATTTCCAGGGGGGTGATCCGTCTCGCAGTGAGTGACTAGACCAGGCCAAGGGGAGGCTCACGTAACGCCTGGCTGTGGCAGATAGATGGCCATTTCTGGACAGTGGGACTGGACTGCGTGTCTGCCTTTTTGCCAACCAGGATCCTGAGCTCTTTCATCTTGTGGTGGGTGCGTCAACACGCTGTACCAGTGTATGCTGCCCAACCTGACCTGATGGTGACCCGAACTGCACACAGTATAGGGTGGTCCAGATCTAATTATGCTATAACTTATCAAGTTTATTACATAGAAAATCACCTGACAAATCCCGGACCATCAAGAAGTGTGCGAACTGACGACATGAAGAATCATCTTCGCGCCGAACTGGAATCGTCCCTGCATAAATCAAAGTCATCCAGACGGTCTGGATATGCATAATTAGATCTGGACCACCTTGTACTCCAGATGTGGTCTCCGTGAGCACTCGCAGAATGTACCAGAGGCTTGGCTATGGTTGAGCAGAAGGATTGGTATTGCTGACCAATTAAAATATCAGTAAATATAATTTCAGCTGATTCTGCCATTATTTACCCTCCTTACATATTTAAATGCCCGCCCCAAGATGACATCCTATCATCACCACTGACATGTGCACTAGGATTCAGAGACATGATGTGGAATCGGCTAAATAAATACAGAGGGACGTGCACAGCTTATGGGTTTGGGCAGATGAAATTCAACGTAAATAGATGTTAAGGGTTACACATATAGGAAGTAAAAATGTTAGATTTGAGTTTACGGTGGATGATTGTAGAGAAAAGCCAAGCAAAATGACATCTTTTATTGGCTAACTAAAAAGATTAAAATATACAAGCTTTCGAGGCAACTCAGGCCCCTTTTTCAGGCAAAGACGTAATCCATAATGGCTAACACGGTACAACACCCTAGTGCTGCAGTGGATGATTGAAACTTGGAAGTGCACCTCATAAGAAGGGCCAGGGGATCGTCGTGTCTCGGTCGTTATCTACGTTCAGAGGACAGTTAGAAACTAACAAGAAGGCTAGTGGGATATCCGGTCGCACGTAGTGCTTCTTGACTTGTACTCACATTATAACATTTTATTACCTTTTTAATTGTTTCTACCGATTACCTTCAAGATGTGAGTTTTATCTCAATGTAAACCCCTAAATGTTTTTTTACAGCTTGTTTAGCATTTCCTATTTTGTACTTTTAATTAATGGACTCTTTTTTTTTTCTGCACTTCTCTATATTGTCCTTTTCCTAGGTTAAATAAAGCCCCCAAGAAGAAATATGGATTGCTGTCCAGTGATGATAACATGGAGATGGCTGCACTGGACAGTGACGATGATGATACTGTGTACGAAGCCAAAAGCCTGCGCAGGTAAGCTGAGCTGGAGATCGAATGAGTCTGTGGTTTCTCCATGATCAGTAAATTTGGACATCACTTAGAGAGAGAGAGAAAGAAAGAAAAGCAATGCAAAAAAATCAGAGCCCATGTCTCTTTAGACGAGAAGTTACATGGTGCCACGTACTAGTGGGTGTTTAATGCCATTCCTGGTATGCCAGGCACACACATTCTAATGTTGTGAGGTTTTACAGTCATACGAGACGTATTGTGTTGATTCCGCAAACTGAAAGGAGACCAATTGGTTCTTGTGTCATACTCACTTTTGACCCGGGGTACTCCTCTTCACTCCTGGAGGTCTGCAGGGGCTGGTGTTCATTCCAACCAGTGCTGTAATTAGAAGCCAGGCCTAGAAGATAATATGGCGGAGTGGTGGCTCTGAGGCTATAGGGATTCTGTGCTGACAATTGGAAGGTTGCCGGTTCGAATCCCGTAAACGCCAAAAGTGACTCTACTCCAATACAATACAATTTATTTGTTGTGTAGCCCAAAATCACACAAGTAGTGCCACAATGGGCTTTAACAGGCCCTGCCTCTTGACAGCCCCCCAGTCTTGACTCTGTAAGAAGACAAGGAAAAACTCCCCAAAAAAAACCCTTCTAGGGAAAAAATGGATGAAACCTCAGGAAAGGCACCTCAAACAGAGCCCCCTTTCCAGGTAGGTTGGGCGTGCGGTGGGTGTCAAAGGAGGTGGTCAATACAATACAATACACAGAACAGAACAAATCCTCCAGCCATCATAAAGAAAACTCCCACTGGTTCCATTCCATCTGAACTATTGTGGTGCTGGGGTGTCACCCGTTGCATGGCTGCCCTCGGGTCCTGAGTTGGTTTGTCATGCACTGTACTAGAAGATAATGAATCCTGGTATTTCATTATATGGCGTGGTAGTGATAAAGACAAATCTTTATCAGATTGTAGATTTTTTTGTTTTTTGATAATATGTTTTTTGGTCTGGAGAAGAGTTGTATGTTTTGGTTCTTCCCTTCTTTTTTCATTTATTTCAAAACATTTGTTAACACAGATACTTAATGCTGCTTATGCTCCGTGTGATGCCCAGGGAGTGTACAGCCACCCTCCCTATCCCCTACACGGACAAGGCAGAACACAATTTTGAGACACAGCACTTGGTTTATTTACAGTCTAGCACACACTGCTCACTGGGCAAAGCACAACTCCACTCCTCCTCAGGCTCTGTCGTCTTCCTCCCGACTCAGACCGTTGAGTAGTGGTGACTGACTCCTTTTATAGGGCACCAGGTGCCCAATGAGCTTCTTCCGGCAGCACTTCTGGGTAGGTGGAAGTACTGCCAAATAGGGCCCTGTATAAGTCCAAGCGCCCCCCGGTGGCGCTAGGGACAGTTTAGGATCACCAATGTATTTAACCTGCATGTCTTTGGACTGTGGGAGGAAACCCACTCAGACACGGGGAGAACATGCAAACTCCATGCAGAGAGTACCAGGGACGCGAACCCAGGTCTTCTAACTGCGAGGCAGCAGCGCAACCCACTGCGCCACCATGGCGCCCTAAGTAAAACTAAGTTCAAAAATGTTGCTTTACTAGTAAATAAATGAGTTCTAATAAAAATTTGGTTAAAGCAAAACCCTGCAGCCACTGTGGTCCTCCAGGACCAGAGATGTGTACCTCTGCTTTAGACAGTAGTTAGAACAATCTAGACGAGAACAGGCCATTCAGCCCAACAAAGCTCGCCAGTCCTGTCCACTTAATCTCTTTATTATAAAAAGAAAAAAAATCTTGGGAGGGAGACGAGACATGATCTTCTTGGAAGACACTTTGACGTCACGCAGGACAAGGCAGTGAGACAAAAGGACATCTGCTGTACAGACTTTTAAATGATCGACGCGCAGTGCGATAAGCAGAGCACGCAGCTCGCCAGCAGCATCAAGACAGCAGCTGATCTGACCGCATCTCCTTAGCGTGCATTCAGCCTCCCACTTTACAACACGAGCAGCGTTATACGTCCCGCAAGATAGCGATTTAAGCACACCCGGGGCCGGAAATAAAGAGTAGGTGACAAAGTAGAATGTCATAAAGAATTCAAAAACGTTGGCGCGGTACACATGCACAGCAGGTTAGGGATAAAGGAGGTACGAAAATTCAAAAGTCTCAATTAAACACATTAAACAAATGGAAATTATTACTCGGTGAAATAACGGAACAGTGAAAAGAGATCAAATATATTGGTCGGATTTACACTTTAAGTCGGTGACTTGTAGATTGTCTAATTCGTATTGTCAGTGAGAATTAAAAGATTCCAAAAATGTTGTTGCGGTATGAGACGGAGACTTTTAACTTGAGATTCTTTCAAGTCACGCCCTACTTACAACCATTTTCAAACAAGACCACGGTCATCTAACCCATCAGTCGTGTGAAAGCTTTTGTCAGACACACTTCCTGCGTTCTCAGCTCTTATACATTTTAACAGGACAATAATTTTATATGTTCGAGATGACACATCACTGACAACGCGAAGAAGAAAGAGCATGGGCAAACATTTGAGAAAGTCTTTTTACTTATCAGAGAGAAAGAAACGGTATTCACTCACAGGCATTGTCAGGATGTACAGTAAGTCCAAACACAGCATCACAATTCAATGCGATCTTGAAGAAAGGTTAATTCCAAAAATTGTTTTTACAAAAGTTTTAAAGTAAAAGTGAAAATAAAGCATATGTAACAATTCCCATGAAAATAACAATCTCTTTAAATTGTATATCCGATGAACCAAAGCCGGGGGTGGGCGAGCGAAGCCCCTTAGTTTTTCTAAAATAACATCAAGTCAGATTTTGAAGTTCCCCAAAGTCCTACTGCAGGGCTATTCAATTACAATTTCAGTTGGCCCAGATTTTCAAAGCAAGAAATTTAGCTGGGCCAGACATTTTCAGCATCCCAGTAAGCTGCAGGTAATGACAAATTTTAAATCGACCCAAATGAATGGGTTTAAAACCAAGTAATGTTTATTCATCGTTTCTCTTTTACATTTGGTCACATCTGACACAGGCTCATCAAAATGTTTAAAAAAAAAAACAAAACAAAACAGAACCGCTATACCTGAACAGAATCTGAGGTGGTGGCAATACTTTTTTCCCACTTTTGAAAGACAAACATTAAACATTTTGCTCACCTCTGACCCAGGTACATCTCAAAGTGCGTAAAATCAACAACGTGCGCAGTATTAGCAGTAACATTTGTTTCCCTTTTGAATTATGAGATCCTCCCCCCAATTTAAAGGGGTGGCCATGATGGGTGAGGGATGGGCACGGCCATCAGCTGTGTTTCTGTCTGCAATGAGAGTGTCAACCTCGTCATTGAGAGGTTTACTTACCTCGGCGGTGACGTTCATGTCTCTGGTGACTCTTACTATGAAGTCAGTAGATGCATTGGGAGAGCATGGGGGGTCATGAGGTCGCTGGAAAAGGGTGTGTGGCGCTCGCGATATCTATGAACATAGGACGAAGGTCCAAGTCTTTAGAGTCCTGGCGCTTCCCGTCTTGCTATATGGTTGCGAGACATGGACGCTGTCCAGTGACCCGAGATGAAGACTGGACTGCTCTGGTAGTGTGTCTCTCCGGAAAATTCTTGGGTCCCGCTGGTTTGACTTTGTGTTGCTCATGGAGTCCCGAATGAGGCACATGACCTGCATTGTGAGGGAGCGTCAGTTACGGCACTACGGCCATGTGGCGCTGAGGGTGATCCAGCTCGTAAAGATCCTAATTTATGGGGACCCGAGTGGCTGGACCAGGCCAATGGGTCGCCAATGTAACACCTGGCTGCGGCAGATAGAGGGTCATTTCCAGAGGGTAGGACTGGAGCGCATGTCTGCCGGGGGGGTTGCCAACCGGGATCCAGAGTTGTTTCGTCTTGTGGTTGGTGCAGCAACGCTCTGTACCAGTGCATGCGCCCCAACTTGACTTGACTTAAACTATGTCATTCATGCGGTTTTTAATTATTAATTAATATGGCGGACGTTAAGTTTGAGCTTCACAACTAAGCCTTTCCTGTTGAAATCGTTTCCCATGAGCCATACCCAAAAAAAACTACCTGAGTAAATGTTTAAGAGCAGAGCACCATGTATGGTGTGAAAGTGGATTGGTAGATTTATTTTAACAATTTGTGTTTAAAATGTCTGTGCAGAGTTCTTGGGCATCACGTAATGAATTATTAATTATAATTAGTATTTTTTTTTCCCAGTTTTTCTTTGTTGATGAGCCGCCATTGAATTTACTGGTAACGGAACATATAGGGCGCACGCCACAACGACTGAAGTAACAACTAACGAAGTGGCATTTTAAGATGCCATTTTAACAAAGTTTACTATCCGCTGTCAATCAAAGAGCACCCCGGTAAAACGACTATAATACACCATCAACCTTGAAACGCAGACTTTATCACATCGCGGTGCGTGACGAAACACATTTTGCATGGAGTTTGCGTTACATCAAAGAAGAAGAGGACACAAGGAGATTGGTGACAGTCGCACCTTATTGTGCTGCGCCGAATCAGAAGGGACAACTGAATTTCACAGGGCACAGATATACTCATAACAGGGGACCTATTTGATGGGCAGATGAATTTCAAATGTTTTGCATGCCTTCCTTTTGTTTTGATGACCGGTGGCATTATATTCATTATTCCGGCACAAGTGTAACCAGCCTGTTCTTGAAATTCACCGCCGTCCCCTCAGCAGCGCCGTGTGCTTAGGAATGTTTTCCCATGAGCATCTCCAAGTCTGACGTCGGTTTTGCCGCTGCTCCTTCACACCCAGCACGGGGTATAAACTAACCTTTATGCAGCTCGGAGATATGCAAGGGAGCTCGTGCTGACACATATTTTAACGGCACATCCGCTTAACAATACAACAAAAAGGGGCCTTTTGCATCTGTTACAATATAATTAGTTCAAAATTTCAATGATTTCATTCGTAATGGGCAAACAAAGTCAGTCAGTCAGTCACTTTCCAACCCGCTATATCCTAACACAGGGTCACGGGGGTCTTATGGTGCCAATCCCAGCCAGCACAGGGCGCAAGGCAGGAACAATACCCAGGCATGGCGCCAGCCCACCGCAGGGCAAACAAAGTAGAAAATATAATCGCCAAAGCCTATTTTTGGCTGCATTTGAGACTGTTTTAGTTGCAGTCTGGAGTGCTGTCGGGACTATGGGCTGGGACACTCGGAGGTTGCTTCTGGGCCACATGTGTCCCGCAGCTGCTATTTGAATACAGTAAGCCTGTCGTACTGTCTGACATGCTACTTGGTTGCTTATTCCATGTCTCTGTGGTTCTCTGTGTGAAGAAAATCTTCCTAATGTTTGTGTGAAATTTCCCCTTCACAAGTTTCCAACTGTGTCCCCGTGTTCTTGATGAACTCATTTTAAAGTCACCGTCTCGATCCACTGGACTAATTCCCTTCATAATTTTAAACACTTCAGTCAGGTCTCCTCTTCATCTCCCATAAAGGCTCATCTCCTTTAATCTTTCCTCATAACTCAATCCCTGTAGCCCTGAATCAGCCTCCTCGCTCTTCTCTGGACCTTTTCTTGTGCTGCTTTGTTCTTTTTGTAGCCTGGAGACCAAAACTGCACCCAGGACTCCAGATGAGGCCTCACCAGTGTGTTATAAAGCTTGAGCAGAACCTCCTGTGACTTGTACTCCACACATCAAGGTGCCAGTCTGTTAGCCTTCTTAATGGCTTATGTCTGGAAGTTGATAGTTTAGAGTCCACTACGCCTCCTAAATCCTTCTCATATGGTGGACTTTGAATTTTCCGACTGCCCATTGTGTATTCAAACCTCACATTTTTACTTCCTATGTGTAAATCTTTACATTTCCTGACATTAAATGTCTTCTGCCACAAATCTACCCCATTCTGTGTGCTTAGGCAGGCAGTGTAGTGCAGAGGTTAAGGCTTTGGACTTCAAACCCTGAGGTTGTGAATTCAAATCCTGCTCCTGATACCAGGGCTATGGAGTCAGAGTCGGGGAGACTGAGACAATTTTGGGTACTCGGGTTGGAGTCGGCAAAAATGTACCAACTCCTAATAAATTTAAATTGTAATGAAAAAAAATACAGCAAGTTCAAATGTCCTATTTCACAAACAATAGTCCTAATTAAGTCCTTCTCTGATGTAAGAATAAAGCCGAGTGCATAGTTGTGTTACTACTAGTGTGAGGTTCTGCTGAGCGATTAATCAACCTGACATTCATGTAGTGTAATCTGGATTATGGTACATTACAAAAGTGATTTCAGATCTAATGTGTTTAACAAGGTCATGTGAGTGTAGATGAGTGTAATGATGGAGGTGGAGGTGTGTGCTGTGGCCTGATGGGTGTTCAGGGGTTTAAACTGGCCAATACGGTAGAGAGTCAGCGTCCTAGCCAGTAGTTCTGTGGTTGAATGACGATGTGTATGTTGCCTTCCTTCAATCAACATGGAAAATATATTAGCAGATTAAATACAGAGGAGTCGGAGTCAGAAGTACCAGAAACTAAGGAGTTAAAGTCGAAAGATTTATCTCCACAGCCCTGCCTGATACTCTCTGACCCTGAACAAGTCACTTGACCTTCCTGTGTTCCAATTGGAAAACCAAAAGACATGTAGCCAATTGTATCGTAAAATGTTGTAAGGCGTCATGGATAAAGGTGTCGGCCGAATAGGTTAACGTTAACGTAAATGTAAATGCTGCCCAAGTCCTCCTTTTAATGATTTAATGGATTCAAGGTTATCTACCAATCCAACTAGCTTGATATCATCTGCAAATTTAACCAGCTGGTTACTTATATTCCTATCCATATCATTTATAAATATTAAAATATCAGACGCCCCAGCACCACTCTTAACATCGGCCAATTCTGATGAGGTTCTTCACACCATCACCCTCTGCCTTCCTGTGTCTGAGCCGATTCTACACCCATCGCAGCCCCACACCCTGAACTCCCACTTCTTTTAGTTGGATGCCCACCTTCTCATGTGGCACCTACTCAAATGGTTTCTGAAAGTCCAGATAAATAATCTCATGTGCTCCACTCTGGTCGTATCCTTTTGTTGCTTCCTTGTAGAATTCCAGCATGTTAGTCAAACACGACCTCCCTCTACTAAGCCCACGTTCTGTTCTTTAAAATTGTTCTTGCCTTGTGTTGCTCATACTTATCCTTAATTCTCCTTTCCATTAATATAATGGATCCTGCTAAAGTGCTCTAAAGTACATCAGCAGGTCAGTGTGGATTTTCCTGTTTTTAGTGCTCTTCCACAGTCTAAATAAACCAACCTTGTTTTTTGCGTCAGGGAGTTATTTACACTTCTTCTGTGGTTGTGCCGTGTGATCTTAATGCTTTTGATAGTGAAGTCGGCTCATCTGAATGCATTTGCACGCTGCACAGATTACATTTAAGAGGCTTTTAGTGCAGCTTCAAACCACAGTTTTCCAGTATTTTTGTGGATTTGTCTCATCTCATATTATACACTTTCCAAAGAAAAGGCTGACATTTTGTTAGTCAGTCAGTCCTTTTCCAACCCACCATATCCTAACTACAGGGTCACTGGGGGTTTGCTGCAGCCAATACAGGGTTGCAAAGCAGGAACAAATTCCGGACAGGGCGCCAGCCCACCGCAGGGCACACACATACCAAGCACACACTAGGGACAAATTAGGACCGCCAATGAACCTAACTTGCATGTCTTTGGACTGTGAGAGGAAACCCATGCAGTCACGGGGAGAACATGCAAACTCCACACAGGGAGGACCCGGGAAGCGAACCCGGGTCTCCTAACTGTGAGGCAGCAGCGCTACCCACTACACCACCGTGGAACAAATCTCGGAATAGGCAGTTCAAAGAGAAGCCCCTTTCCAGGTAGGTTGGGCAGCATTGGGGTCAATACAATACAACACACAGAACAGAATACAAAGTAATCCTCAATACAATACGATAGTCAGTCAGTCATTTTCCAACCCGCTATATCCTAACACAGGGTCACGGGAGTCTACTGGAGCCAATCCCAACCAGCAGAGGGCGCAAGTCAGGAACAAACCCCGGGCAGGGTACCAACCCACTGCAAGACACACACACACCAAGCACAAGTTAGGACCGCCAATACACCTGACCTGCATGTCTTTGGACTGTGGGAGGAAACCCACGCAGACACGGGGATCAAGAACATGCAAACGCCACACAGGGAGGACCCGGGAAGCGAACCCTTAACCCCTTGTTGCCTAAATTTATTTACAATTATTTCAAAAGAGAAACTATTTGTGTTTTTTCTGTCACATGGATGCTAAATTTAGTGGAGACTGTTAATTTGAATATACAGTGGTGTGAAAAACAATTTGCCCCCTTCCTGATTTCTTATTCTTTTGCATGTTTGTCACACAAAATGTTTCTGATCATCAAACACATGTAACCATTAGTCAAATATAACACAAGTAAGCACAAAATGCAGTTTTTAAATGATGGTTTTTATTATTTAGGGAGAAAAATAAATCCAAACCTACATGGCCCTGTGTGAAAAAGTAATTGCCCCCTGAACCTAATAACTGGTTGGGCCACCCTTAGCAGCAAGAACTGCAATCAAGCGTTTGCGATAACTTGCAGTGAGTCTTTTTCAGCGCTCTGGAGGAATTTTGGCCCACTCATCTTTGCAGAATTGTTGTAATTCAGCTTTATTTGAGGGTTTTCTAGCATGAAGCGCCTTTTTAAGGTCATGCCATAGCATCTCAATTGGATTCAGGTCAGGACTTTGACTAGGCCACTCCAAAGTCTTCATTTTGTTTTTCTTCAGCCATTCAGAGGTGGATTTGCTGGTGTGTTTTGGGTCATTGTCCTGTTGCAGCACCCAAGATCGGTTCAGCTTGACTTGACGAACAGATGGCCGGACATTCTCCTTCAGAATTTTTTGGTAGACAGTAGAATTCATGGTTCCATCTATCACAGCAAGCCTTCCAAGTCCTGAAGCAGCAAAACAACCCCAGACCATCACACTACCACCACCATATTTTACTGTTGGTATGATGTTCTTTTTCTGAAATGCTGTGTTCCTTTTACGCCAGATGTAATGGAACATTTGCCTTCCAAAAAGTTCAACTTTTGTCTCATCAGTCCACAAGGTATTTTTCTAAAAGTCTTGGCAATCATTGAGATGTTTCTTAGCAAAATTGAGACGAGCCCTAATGTTCTTTTTGCTTAACAGTGGTTTGTGTCTTGGAAATCTGCCATGCAGGCCGTTTTGCCCAGTCTCTTTCTTATGGTGGAGTCGTGAACACTGACCTTAATTGAGGCAAGTGAGGCCTGCAGTTCTTTAGACGTTGTCTTGGGGTCTTTTGTGACCTCTCGGATGAGTCGTCTCTGCACTCTTGGGGTCATTTTGGTCGGCCGGCCACTCCTGGGAAGGTTCACCACTGTTCCATGTTTTGCCATTTGTGGATAATGGCTCTCACTGTGGTTCGCTGGAGTCCCAAAGCTTTAGAAATGGCTTTATAACCTTTACCAGACTGATAGATCCCAATTACTTCTGTTCTCATTTGTTCCTGAATTTCTTTGGATCTTGGCATGATGTCTAGCTTTTGAGGAGCTTTTGGTCTACTTCTCTGTGTCAGGCAGCTCCTATTGAAGTGATTTCTTGATTGAAACAGGTGTGGCAGTAATCAGGCCTGGGGGCTACGGAAATTGAACTCAGGTGTGATACACCACAGTTAGGTGATTTTTTAACAAGGGGGCAATTACTTTTTCACACAGGGCCATGTAGGTTTGGATTTTTTTTTCTCCCTAAATAATAAAAGCCATCATTTAAAAACTGCATTTTGTGTTTACTTGTGTTATATTTGACTAATGGTTAAATGTGTTTGATGATCAGAAACATTTTGTGTGACAAACATGCAAAAGAATAAGAAATCAGGAAGGGGGCAAATAGTTTTTCACACCACTGTAACACACAAGCAAACAATAAGCTGATACGTGTTTTTATCTTAGTACAGCTTACCTCAAATTTGAACAATTTCTCAAAATTAGCAGCCAAAATCCATGTGCTCGGCTATGCCAATACTTCGCTTCTATAAGACAGATATAGTTTCCACTATGACTGCTAGATGGTGTGACTTGTGCTTTCAATACGATCCTTGGTATGTATCGAATATGTATTCACTCACATTGGCGGGATACATATGCCACCTCGGCGCTGCATTCAGGCCGGAAGCAGATTGATGCAATTTCACGACAATTGACTACAAGGGGTTAAGGGTCTCCTAACTGCAAGGCAGCAGAGCTACCCACTGCGCCACTGTGCCGACCATTTTGTTAGTTACTTGTGTAAAGGGAAAATTAAAATTAATAATGTTTGTATTGCTACTTGTTCTTAAACAGTATACAAAAACAATGAAGGAGATCAGGCCCGTTACTTTAAGATTGCATTTAGGAACCATTCCTGTCTGTCTATTTATTTATTTATTATAATTTTTTCCATTTTTTTTTGGTTGATGAGCTGCTGTTAGAAGAACATACAGTGCACACGCCAAAACGACTGACGTAACAACTAACGAAGTGGCCTTTTTCAATACCATTTTAGCAAAGTCTGCTATCCGCTGTCAATCGCAGAGCGCCCCAGTAAAATGAGTATAATACACCCTCAACCCTAAAACACATCGCGGTGTGTGGCGAAACAGCGGGCAGGCTACTGCTCGTACGTGTTAACTGACGGGCAGGCCGACATTTTAAATGGAGTATGTGTTAAATCAAAAGAGAAGAGGACACAAGGAGATTGGTGACAATCACACTTTAGTGTGCCGCGCTGAATCAGAAGGGACAACTGAATTTCACAGAGCACAGATATATTCATTACAGGGGACCTATATGATGGGCTTTTTTTTATTTATTTGTGACAGACGGGTATCACCAAAAGTGAAAGGGAAGGTCTACAGGGCAGTAGTGAGACCAGCGATGTTATATGGGTTGGAGACGGTGGCACAGGAGACAGAGCTGGAGGTGGCAGAGTTAAAGATGCTAAGATTTGCATTGGGTGTGATGAGGATAGACAGGATTAGAAATGAGGACATTAAAGGGTCAGCTCAGGTGGGACAGTTGGGAGACAAAGTCAGAGAGGCGAGATGGTGTTGGTGTGGACATGTGCAGAGGAGAGATGAGGAGTATATTGAGAGAAGCGTGCTAAGGATAGAGCTGACAGGGAAGAGGAGAAGAGGAAGGACTAAGAGAAGGTTTATGGATGTGGTAAGAGAGGACATGCAGGTGATGGGTGTGACAGAACAAGATGACGAGGACAGGAAGATCTGGAAGAAGATGATCCGCTGTGGCAACCGCTAACGGGAGCAGCCGAAAGAAGAAGGTTGAATTTATTAAAAGAATACAACATTACATACAATCAAGTCAAACTTAACATAACTGAATTCCTGTCTTTATTAATTGCTACACCCAGGAGTCTCCCCAAACAAAGATTCAAACTTAATTCCTAGTAAAGGAAGGTATACAGAAAAAATGCAAAGATTTACAAGCACACAAGCAAAAATTTGTAATCGCAAACACACAAAGCCCAAAGTCCAGGGTTTCAGTAAATGTCTCTCTTCGGTGTTTCATTCAACATGGAAACCGCATTGCTGGTCTAAAGCACAATTCGATATACGGTATGCAGTGAGAGGCCAACAACGGGGTGCTAAAGAGCAGAAGTTGTGCAGCTCACCAGTCTGACTCGACCCTGGGGTGAATTGTTTTCCTGTTGATGGGCCTCAGTAGGTGTTACTCCATTAAATACTCTCTTTCAAGAATATCAACTGTTTTAAGCGTTCCTCAGCAGGGTTACTAACTGGGTACCCATGCAGTTGTTCCTCTTCTTTGGCTCAAACCTCAAAGCTTTTTAAAGGCAATCATGAAATTTGCTGATCCTCCACACTCTGCAGTCTCCACAGACTCTTCCCAAAACACCACCTGTATGTATTTCCTTTATTTATACAAAAAGCGCCAGCTGCGCCGGCGTCCCAGTGACATAGCTCATGGGTCATTTTCTCTTGTTTGCGCCTGCTTGTCTTTTTATTTAAACAATCAGTAATAAAAGAACACAGATGCTGTATCCATTTAAGCCATTACAGTGCATATTCAGTTTATTTCCATCTGGTGCTCTCTGTTCAGTACAGAAATTCATATCCGTGTGCAGTTCACAGTAAACGGCTAAACCGTCCAGCATTTGGATGGATGGACAGATTGATTGACGACACTTTGTTTGCCGCAAGAGAGAATTTTGCATTTGTACAGAAACTCAATAAATATTATAACAAACAAACAACCTCCCTCAAATCCACACAAGAGTCATAAAAAAATAAGAAAATGTTTATCTTGGTTAAAGATTAAAGAGCAGTTTACAGTGAGGCCTCGTAAAGGTGTATTGCTGTAGGTGTGAAGGAGTCCCAGTAGCATTTTTGAATACACTTCTGCCGAATGAATAAATAGGTAGTGCTTTATTTGCCCCAAGACTTTTTACAGAAGCTCAATAAATAAGCAAGTAAATAAATGCATAAATACTATAACACTTCAATTACTAAAAAGATAGAAGCTTCTGGCATGGCTAAAAATGAAAAGAGCAATCACAGTCACAGTGAGACATTAGACGCATGTATTTTGGTATAAAGGGACCCGCAGGTGCGTTTCATGGCACATTTCTGCTCAGAAAGTCTTCAGTGTTGTTCTGTCAGAGAGAGGATGTGCTGCATTGTTCATAACGGCACTCGGTTTTGTTTGTATTCTCTCCTCCACTTCTAGGTTTGATTGTTCTCGTCTTGACGACGCTCATTTCTCTTAGTCATAAAGGACAATAAAATGAATCGAGAGCAGACCAGCACAGCAACTATAATCAAGGAGACAGGCTCCTAGATTGCCAAGGTACAAAAAAATGTTCGTAGGTCTCACCCTGTAATCCACAGATTCAGTTGTTCCCAGTCATGGTAAAGTCCGTAAAAATGAATCCAAATCCATACAATTCGAGTCGGCTGCATTCAGAAACTATACGTACAATAAAGAGAATAAAACAAGCTTAAAAAAGTGCAGGATTAAGTCGAATTTTACGAAAAGTGTTGTTAACAGAGAGGAGCGGCAGCTGCATGCGCCAGTGTTCCCTCCTCTGTCCAGTTTCACAAATTACTCCCTTCATTTTGCAGATGTGGCCTGCTGTTTTCCACCTCTTGGCAGAACAAACCAAAGAATGTAAAAAAAGTAGAGTACATTTTTATTTTCATCATTGGATCCCAATGCTCCCTATATAAATTGTGTTCTGTTTCTGTTCCATTGGCATTGTAGCACCTGGTGCTGCTGCGAGGTTATGAGAAGAGACTCAGAATAGAGAAACAATTCATAATGGTGTCTTCATTTGTATGTCCATTAAATTGGTAACCCACAGAATTACAATAGGAACAGCAAACCAGCAGCTCTAATCTCGTTTTCGGCTAAGATAATGTGTCGTCAGCGTGAGACTAATGGGATATCCTGCACACCGTCAGGCAGAGTTTTATGGCCCTCTGGATGCATTGTATGTAGTTTGATAACACTGTACTAAAGATATTCACTAAAGATGATTAGCAAATAATTTGGAATCTGTTATATCATTACAGAAGGACTTGGACAGCAGACAGGCTTGGGCAGATTGGTGGCAGATGAAATTTAATGTCAGTAAATGTAAAGACACATAGGAAGTAAAAATGTGAGGTTTGAATACACAATGGGTGTTTGGAAAATCGAGACTCCACCTTATGAGAAGGACTTAGGAGTCGTAGTGGACTCTAAGCTATCAACTGCCAGACAGTGTTCAGAAGCCATTAAGAAGGAATGTCAGGTTATATAGCGCCTTGATGTGTGGAGTACAAGTCACAGGAGGTTCTGCTCAGGCTTTATAACACACTGGTGAATCCACAACCTCCGGGTTTGAAGTCCAAAGCCTTAACCTCTACACTACACTGCCTGCCTAAGCATACAGAATGGGGTAGATTTGTGGCAGAAGAAATTTAATGTCAGTAAATGTAAAGATTTACACATTGGAAGTAAAAATGTGAGGTTTGAATACACAATGGGAGGTCTGACAATTCAAAGTACACCATATGAGAACGATTTAGGATGCATAGTGAACTCTAAACTATCAACTTCCAGACAAACCATTAAGAAGGCTAACAGAATGTCAGGTTATATTGTAACGGCCAACCCCTTACACAGCCGGCAGCTACACCTCCAAGACCTGTGGCCTGGATAAATTATTGAGGTGAATCTTTTAAAATCAAGCCGTACCTCTAACAAATACAATTTTTTGCGCAATCGACGGATTAAACATAGGCACACAAACAGATACGTAAAATTAAATTAATTAATTATATTAAATGAAATAATAACAAAAAATACAAATCTCACACACGAAAATAAATAAGTATATAGATATAAATATGTATATCCCTCCACCAAACTAACAACTTGACAACATCATATATACAATAACAAAACCCTCCCTTGTCCCAGTAATATGTAACAAACACAAAACACACGAATAAAGATAAATGGATGCAGAAATGCCAATGATCGTGAATTTGAGTCCGATTATAAAACTGTCCTGAATATGGATGACTGTTCAACAGATAGGTGATGTGTTTGAATTTCCCAGAAACAAAAATGGAGCAACCTCACCTTGAATCCTCGGCGCCTTGAAGCGTCGAATCCGCCTCATTAAAAATAATTTAGGAGTTGTAGTGCACTCCACACTGTCAACCTCCCGACAGTGTTCAGAAGCCATTAAGAAGGCTAGCAGAATGTCAGGTTATATAGCGCCTTGATGTGGGCAGTACAAGTCACAGGAGGTTCTGCTCAGGCTTTATAACACACTGGTGAGGCCTCATCTGGAGTCCTGTGTGCAGTTTGGGTCTTCAGGCTACAAAAAGGACATAACAGCACAAGAAAATGTCCAGAGAAGAGCGATGAGGCTGATTCAGGGCTACAGGAAATGAGTTAGGAGGAAAGATTGAAAGACCTGAGCCTTTACAGGAGATGAAGAGGAGACCTGACTGAAGTGTTGAATGATGGGAATTAGTCCAGTGGATTGAGACAGTGACTTTAAAATGAGTTCATCAAGAACATGGGGACACAGTTGGAAATTTGTTATGGGTAAATTTCAAACAAATATTAGGAAGTTTTTCTTTACACAAAGAACGAGAGACACTTGGAATTAGCAACCAAGTAGTGTGGTAGATAGTAAGACTTTAGGGACCTTCAAAACTCGTCTTGATGTTTTTTTGGAAGAAATAATGGGACAGGACCGACGAGCTGTGTTGGGCTGAATGGCCTGTTTCCGTCCAGATTGTTCTAATGATTCTAATATTACTTATTTTTTTCTTTCAGATTCTTTCAAATACAACATTTATTTCTATAGCACGTTTTCATACAAATTATGTAGCTCAAAGTGCTTTACAAGATAAAGAAAGAAAAAAAAGATATAAAAATAAAATTAGGCAATACTAAATAACAAAGAATAAAGTGAGGTCTGATGGGCAGGGAGGACAGAAATAACAACAAAAAAAAAAATCCAGAAGGCTAGAGAAAAAAAAGAAACAAAATCTACAGGGGGTTCGGAGGCCACGAGACCACCCAGTCCCCACTAGGCATTGTACCTAACATAAATGATATCAAATCAGTCCTCAGGCTTCACGTGGAAGAATTAGACGATGATTGTCATGTGGACCTCTGGCCTTCAATTTATCTGGGACTGCATGGCCACCACAGAGACTGGAAAAAGAACAGCAGAGAAAGTAGGGGTTAGTACAGATTGCGGAGCCATGATAAAAATGATAATTAAATGCATATGCAAAATATCAGGGTTAGACTAAAATGAAGTCGTGAAAAGCCATGTTAAAATAATGGGTGTTTATCAGTTTTTTCAAAGTTCTTTACTGTATTAGCCTAGTGAATTTCTATCGGTCAGCTATTCCAGATTTGAGGTGCCTAACAGCAGAAGGCCGCCTGCCTCACCACTTCTTTTAAGTTTAGCTCTTGGAATTCTAAGCAGACCCTCATTTGAATATCTAAGGTTATGACTTGGAGAGCCATTCCCAGATATAGGATGGAGCAGATTATTGAAGGCTTCGTAAACCATCAGCAGTATTTTAAAGTCAATTCTAAATGGCACAGGTAACCAGTGTAGTGACGCTAAGACTGGGATAAAGTGCTTGGATTTTCTTTTCTTAGTTAAGATTCTGGCAGCTCCATTCTGCACTCGTTGTAACCAATTGATGGCTTTTTTGGGTGGTCCTGAGAGGAGTGCGTTACAGTAATCTAATTGACTAAAAACAAAAGTGTGAACTTATTTCTTAGCATCTTGCAGAGTTATAAGGAATCAAACTTTTGCTATTTTTCTTAAGTGAAAAATGCTGTTCTAGTAATCTGATTAATGTATAATTTAAAATTCAGGTCAGAGTCAATAATTACCCCTAAATTCTAAAATACTAAACGGTCTAGTGTTTAGTCACGCTTACAGAACTTCAGAACATGAACCATGGGATACATTTATGAACAAAGTCCTGGTTTCTCGATTTTTAGTCCGGAACAAATTTACTCTAAGGTGAGGTCTGTAGTCTCTAGACCAGAGTTGGAGATGCTTGTACAAGGTTTTATCTCCTGAGGTCTTCACTACTGCAATGTCCGGCATGCTGGTCTGAGTAAATCCTCCCTTTCTCTGCTGCAGTTAGTCCTAAATGCAGCTGTAAGGCTTTTAACTCGATCTAGTTGGAGAGTACATGTCACTTCCATTTTGTGTGCATTGCACTGGCTTCCAGTTTATTACAGAATTTGTTTTACAATTTTGGTGTTTTCCTATACAACTCTCTGCGGATGAACCCCTGAGTATATCACTGGCCTCCTGCAACACCAAACAGCTTGTCAGTATATATACTACAGATGTGCTTGAAAGTTTGTGAACCCTTCAGAATTTTCTATATTTCTGCATAAATATGACCTAAAACATCATCAGATTTTCACTCAAGTCCTAAAAGTAGATAAAGAGAAACCAGTTAAACAAATGAGACACAAATATTATACTTGGTCATTTATTTATTGAGGAAAATGATCGAATATTACATATTTGTGAGTGGCAAAAGTATGTGAACCTCACAGATTAGCACGGAGTTTGAAGGTGAAATTCGAGTCAATGGGATGCCAGTCAGGTGTGAGTGGGCACCCTGTGTTATTTAAAGAACAGGATCTATCAAAGTCTGCTCTTCACAACACACGTTTGTGGAAGTGTATCATGGCACAAACAAAGGAGATTTCTGAGGACCTCACAAAAAGAGTTGTTGATGCTCATCAGGCTGGAAAAGGTTACCAAACCATCTCTAAAGAGTTTGGACTCCACCAATCCACAGTCAGACAGATTGTGTACAAATGGAGGAAATTCAAGACCATTGTTACCCTCCCCAGGAGTGGTCGACCAACAAAGATCACTCCAAGAGCAAGGCGTGTAATAGTCAGCGAGGTCACAAAGGACCCCAGGGTAACTTCTAAGCAACTGAAGGCCTCTCTCACATTGGCTAATGTTCATGTTCATGAGTCCACCATCAGGAGAACACTGAACAACAATGGTGTGCATGGCAGGGTTCCAAGGAGAAAGCCACTAATCTCCAAAAAAAACATTGCTGCTCGTCTGCAGTTTGCTAAAGATCACGTGGACAAACCAGAAGGCTATTGGAAGAATGTTTTGTGGACGGATGAGACCAAAATAGAACTTTTGGTTTAAATGAAAAGCGTTATGTTTGGAGAAAGGAAAATACTGCATTCCAGCATAAGAACCTCATCCCATCTGTGAAACATAGTGGTGGTAGTATCATGGTCTGGGCCTGTTTTGTTGCATCTGGGCCAGGACGGCTTGCCTTCATTGATGGAACAATGAATTCTGAATGATATCAGAGAATTCTAAAGGAAAATGTCAGGCCATCTGTCCATGAACTGAATCTCAAGAGAAAGTGGGTCATGCAGCAAGACAACGACCGTAAGCACACAAGTCGTTCTACCAAAGAATGGTTAAAGAAGAATAAAGTGAATGTTTAGGAACGGCCAAGTCAAAGTCCTGACCTTAATCCAATCGAAATGTTGTGGAAGGACCTGAAGCGAGCAGTTCATGTGAGGAAACCCACCAACATCCCAGAGTTGAAGCTGTTCTGTACGGAGGAATGGGCTAATATTCCTCTAAGCCGGTGTGCAGGAATGAGCAAAAGTTACCAGAAATGTTTAGTTGAGTTATTGGGGGGTCACAGCAGATACTGAAAGCAAAGGTTCACATACTTTTGCCACTCACAAATATGGAATATTCGATCATTTTCCTCAATAAATAAATGAACAAGTATAATATTTTTGTCTCATTTGTTTAACTGGTTTCTCTTTATCTACTTTTAGGACTTGAGTGAAAATCTGATGATGTTTTAGGTCATATTTATGCAGAAAGATAGAAAATTCTAAAGGGTTCACAAACTTTCCAGCACAACTGTAGGTCTGGGCAGCTGGGCCTCTTAGTCATCCCTCGTACCCGGCTTAATCTACGTGGGGATTGTGTTTTTCAGTCCGTTGCTCCAAGGCTACACAAGGCTGAGTCGGTTGATTCTTTTAGTAAGCAACTGAAGACATTTTTTGTTTAAGCAGGCTTTTGAAAACAGCCGAGTCTCTGCTTGGACCTTTTATTTATTTTAGTTTCTTCTTGTTTATCCTATTTTATTTTTTTCTTTTTCTTGTTTATTATATTGGGATGGCACTTTTATGTTTATTTGTTTTGTTTTACAGCGCTTTGTGATGTCATGTCTGTGAAAGGCGCTTTATAAATACATTTTACTCTTCATTGTGCTGGTGCCATGACAGCCACACAGGGGTAATTGGACTGATTGAACTCCTCATTCACACACATTTGTGTTTGCTGTCTTGAAGATTGTAGCATAATTTGTTAGCTGAAGGGAGAGGCGTTTATACCATGCAGATTAACCAGTTCAACAAGCAAGGCGAGACCTTTGACAGGCTGCTACAGATAGCTGATTGATAGTTTTGATTGATTGTTTTTCTTGTTTGAGGGGGTCGGAGAAGAATAAAGAGACACAAACTACTTTTGGAACTTATTGTATTATATATCAGGAAAAAAACACTATATGGACGTAATAGTCAACGGGGGTAAGGCAACACAGTTCCTTTTAATTGATTAAAAAACCTGACAGATTTTTCTGTGTTAACTTTGTAAATTGCATTCTCATTTTGGAGGCTGTAATGCAGCATTCCAGCCAGCAGAGCCCCTGTTGAGAGACCTGAGCAGTAGTTGTCCCTGTCACTCTTTGTGAGATTCTGGCTTAAAGATCAAACATGGAAATGGAATGCAGAAAGACTGGACTGAACAGCTCAAGATCAGCATAACCGTCACTCACCTCAAGGTTCAGCCACCGGCAGAGTCGGCTTGGGTGTAACTGGAGTGTAGGTGTGCAGAGCAACGACAATAATTCAAGCCAGGAAATAAAGTGGACTAGTTTACAGGGATGTAATAACCATAATGATGGTAAATATCTTTACTTTGGTCTGAAAATAAGATACTGAGATGCAAGGGGTGACCTGTCCGGAGAAAAAAAAAATCCCAAATATGCATTTGTGTGTGTGTATGTAAATTTGCCAACAGAACATTTCACAGTGTGTGTGTGAATGTGGGGTATCATGGTTTCCTTTGCAGCTCCAGCACACACTGACTTTGAGTGTAGCAAGCCTTCGCAGATTGAAATTGAGGGTCCTCACATCACTTTCTGTAGGGGCAGCTTTATTTTTGTAAATCCAGAAAGAAGTAGCTGTTCCTGTGATGGACTCGTGGCCTGGCCGGGGTTGACTTCTGCCATACACTTGAAACTCCAAAAACAGACCTGTAAACCTGAAGAAGTAGTCATGGCCCTGAGACTCAACAACAGGCTTGTGGCCTGCACACCCAAAAAAGGGCTATTTCATATAAATTCCAAAAATGGGAAAAGTGGGCAGCAAAAGGAAAAAAAAACAGTATTATTAGTATTATAAAGTTTATTAAACAGTAATTCAAAAAATAAATCTTTTCAATAAATTCAATAAATAAAGCTTTCAGATCAGACATAAACTCAAAAATTAAAACAAGGGAATCATAAAACCAGAAAGATCAAATGAAAACATCAAAAGACCACAAGACTTATGAAAGCAAAAAGTAGCAAAAACGGAAATCCAAAAAAAAAAAATAAAATAAATGGGGAGCCAAACAACAAGAGCAGGTGCTGATGCCTCGGCACCCAGTTGAGGTCGTATTGCCCAAGGAGATGCAGCAGATCAGAATTAATGATTAAGAAATTAATATTTGAAGTAGAAAACTTTTCTGAGTTCGAATGGTAAATTTGATTGAAATTCGATCCGGACTTCGTACGATGCTTCTATGTTTGAACTGTGTACGCAGTGAAAAAATGCAGCAATAGATGGTGTTTACACAGCATGCAAAAATGCCATCTGTTGTGCACCCAAGTCTTCTCTTGCTCTCGCTATGAAAGCATCTCTTACGTTACGATTGTTTGTTTTATTTTTGGTGTGTTTGGTTAAATATCTCTCTATGTATAAAATCCAACTTCTGTTGGTATGTCTGTCTGCTTTTCACGAGAGAACTACTTAACCGATTTAGATCGGGTTTTTTTCTATAATTTGCTTGAACATTCCAGTTGACTTTGCGACTTCTCTCATTGCCCTAAGTATCATAGTTCGCTTGCAGGAGCGATATATTCATGCAAATCCAAGAGAGATGCAGCAGGCCGAGGGGAGTGGGAAGCGTGACGTCAGGAGCAGGGAGCCGGGTGGGGCCCTTCTTACTGTCTTTCTAACGTGGGGGACGGCTAGTATTGTGTGTATGTATATACATGCATATAAAAAAAAGATCTTGAGACGAGAGTATTGCCAAGAGATTTTTTCAAGTCCCGCCCACCTCTCAACTATTTCCGGTTCACGGCCCACGCCCGTGGTCCTCTCACCTCTCATTTGTGTGAATGCTTTTGTCAGATTCAGTTCCTGCTCTCTCAGCTCTTAGAAATTTTTACGTTTCCCTCACTTTAAGTTCCCATTAAAAGGAGACGTATTATGTCCAAATCTTATTGAAGAATTTCATCCAGAATGGTTATCAACAGAAGAAATGAGTACACGGGCAATCCTAGCACTGAGAAACGATGAAACCAAATGAATTTATGCAAAAATTGTTGATCGGTTACACGGCAAATCAATAGACTGTGCTGAAGCATTTGGTGGTGATGGTGCGGAAGATAAAAACCTCAACTTACAATATCACAAAGAATATCTACAACTGTTAGCACCGTCTGGTTTTCCACCGGCCGAATTACTGTTGAAAGAAGGATGTATTAGTAAAGTTATTTTATAATTTATGTCTAAGTGATGGGCTATGCAATAGGACAAGAATAGTTATATTCAGAATTGGCCGAACAATTTTAACAGGCGACAAGAAAGGTAATGTAGTGCATCTTCAGGTGCATCTTCAGGGGATAACATTACACACCAAAGGAGATCTTGATATGCCATTCGTATTTAAATGTTTAAACAGTTTTCCGTTAGAATAGCTTTTGCTGTGACAATTAACAAATCACAGGGACAAACATTTGAAAAAGTTGATTTATTTGAGAGAAAGAAACGCTATTCACTCATGAACAGTTATACATTGTGTTGCCTAATTGCCCGCTGTAATGTAAAATAGTTAGGTCTATTATGCATATGTAACAATTCCCACGAAAATAACAATCTGTTTAAATTGTACATCCACTTCCCCATATGTGAGTGACAGAGTCGCAAAATGGCTAGCGTGTAGCGCCTGCCCGGGGGTTGGCGAGCGAAGTGAGTTAATAAAAAAAAAAAAAAAAAAAAAAGAAATGAACTCCAAACAATATATACAGTACACCCTCAAAATTTGCTTTGAGGGTTATGCTCCTAGAGCACCCGCAAATTGTGAAAAATTGTGACTTTTGGATGGGGTTAAAAGATGCCTTTTAAATGCCTATTTTTATAGTTTAAACCGTACATACAGTATGCCCCAAAGCACTTTAATATCGTTGCAAACCCAACTTAATACATTAATACATTACCTAAAAACAGAATGTAAAGGTAAACCCGTGTACTGTATAGTACTGTACTGCTATGTCTCCCGCGGTGCTAGAATGTAAAATACCGATGTTACTGATATACGTACTGTAATTCATGCAAGACCATTTTTTTTTGGTATAAGCAGAGTAAATACATAATAGTTTAATTAAAATACAATAAAATGTATGGGTACTCACCAATTATGAATGATATTGATGATGATGAAAACGATCAAAATCCCTTACTGGCTTGAAAATCTTCGGGCTCCAGTGCTGCTGATGGTCCTGGTTGTGGTTCTTCGGTACCTTCTACATTGTCTCCTGTAGCGAACTGCTGGTACAATTTCCATGCTTTCTCACGGATGATATTACAGTCGAAGGGGATGTTCTTCCTGCAGTCGGTGATCTACAATGCGAAGGCAGATTCCAACCTGGCGATATTTTTATTCCTTACGGTCGTTACCTTTTAGGTACTATCACAGAAACTTACAGATACAGTACTCCGGATCGCTGCTTCGTTCTTCTTTATGTAGCGTGCGGTGCTTTCATTAATGTCATAGTGGTGCGCTACTGCAGCATAACTTTTTAGTTCCCGGAGCAAATCCAGTAGTTCAACCTTCTCATGGAATGTTTTAAACTTCTTCTGGCGCTTAGGCTCAGTGCCAGAAGCCTTAGAAGGTGCAGGGCGATTCGGCGACATCTTGTGCGTTTAAGAATAACACAATGGAAAAGACAAGGACACTCGGCTGGAGACGCGTCACAGGGCAGCAGTCAATCGGCAGCAAGGAGAAATGAGTAACGCTCTTGGATTGGCTACTCTCACCATCCCAAACCGTGTTTCCTGCAGCAGTTGCTTCCTGTTCTCTCTACAGCACAGTATTGCTACGAAAAAAGCCATAAAAAAGTGTGGAGGATATTTGCGCTTTCCGCTAACAGTTAATAGTTAGGTTCTAAGGAAAAATCTGCAAACGACTGAGTCAGTGAACCCTGAACCGCGTCTTCGCGGGGGTCTACTGTATATCACACCCCAACCAGCCCCGACCTAACACTCTAACAACAGGGTGGTTGGTGAGCGAAGTGCCCCCTAGTAATATAAATATATTAACCGTGGCATCCAAGAAGAGTGTGGGAGCAATGAACCTAAAGGAGAGGTTGTAGTATCGAATTTTGAAGTGAAAAGGAACTTGCCGCAAAGCGTGGAAGTGGTGCATGTGTGGCAGATCTGGCAGCCATGTTTAAGATACCGAAGTAGAAGGGAAATTAGACGCACAGTTAGTTGGTGTGTTTATGGAAGGTGACTTCCCTTCCAAACGGTAACCTTTCTCTTCCTCTCCACCAGCCACATGGAACATCACTCACAAAGATACAGTGAATGCATGAACAGTATTTACGTATTTACTGTTTTCATGTTTTAATTTATTGTTTAGGGCATTTGCTTGTGTTATTTTTACCTTAAATTGGGTGCATTTGCTCTTTACGTTTATCAAAATGGGTATTGTTTAGGGTCTGGGAATGGATTAGTTCACTTTATATTATTTCTAATGGGGAAAATTGATTCAGACTTTGAACTGAATTCAGAGTTCAAATGGCCTCCTGAAACAAATTAAACTCGAAGTACGAGGCACCACTGATTATAAATAGATGTCACGTTAAAAATAATGATATAGCTGAAATGAATTGTCCTAATTAAAGTGCATTACAGAGGCGCCTCTGGCCTTTAAATAGTTCTGCTCCACCTTCAAGGCTTCCCTGTTTCTGTGGGCTTTACATACAAAAGGTGTGATACGTAAGAGCTCCTTCTCTCACTTAAAGGGTCACTGGCTTGAAAGTTTTTCAGGCTACATGCTATTTTTCCAGCTTTTGCCTGTTGTCTGTTCGCCACAATAAGTTGTGTTTAAAAAATCCAGCAATTTCCATACATCTTAAAACTTCTCTTACTCACACTGGCGCTTTGCAGTGGAGGCGGTGGGACACGGGTATAACTGGAAAACAAAAGTCTTAAAAGTTACCTAATGCATCCATTTTTCAAGTATTGATCCCCGTGTTGCGATTACATAAACTTTGTAAAATAGCTTATATGTGTCAGGTTTGAACAAAAAAGCACCAAAATTTTGAGATTCAACTATTTTAAATGAAATCAGTTCTGTGTGCTACCTCAGCGCTTGTAGTTTTCCATAATAACCTTTCTCTAAGTGGAGGTGTGGGGGGTCCTGATTTCCTCTTAAAAGATAAAATCATTGTAAACTGTTTGTTCCACATGGTTGGTTTTGTTTGGATTTCCTTTGGTGTTTGTGTGAGAGCCTCACATAAGCGATTAGAAAACATACCCTTACCTCAACAAAAATAGTTCCAGGAATATGCGATAAGAGATTATTTCCAAATCCCTTTTGTTGTCACAAATACGCATTGGAAACACTGAAGGAAGGTTTTCTTTTTTTGGTACTCAAAGAGGACGTTTTTGGTATGTTTTAGATTTGTATTTTCCTGTGGTGCTTTGTGCCCCATTGCCTCCATTGTAAAGCACCATTATGGGCAAGTTATCTTTTAAAATGAATAGAAAATGCTTGATTTTTAACCCAATTTCTTGCAGCAAATGCATATACACTCACCGGGTTGGATCTGCTTTTGCCTTCAGAACTGCCATAATTCTTCATGGCACAGATTCAACAAGGCGCTGGAGTCATTCCTCATGGAGTTTGGTCCATATTGGTCCATATTGACATGCTCGCGTCACCCAGTTGCTGCAGATTTGTTGACTGCACATCCGTGATGCAATCCTTCCATTCTGCCACATGACAGAGTCTCTTTATTGGGTTGAGATCTGCTGATGGTGGACTCCATTTATGTGAAGCGAACTCCTAGTCATGTTCAACAAACCAGTCTGAGATGATTTGAGCTGGAAGCAGCCATTAGAAGCTGGGGACACTGTGGTCATAAAGAGATGGACATGGTCAGCAACAACACTCTGGTAGGCTATGGCATTTAAACAATGCTCATTTGGTACTAAGGTGTGCCAAGAAAATATTCCTCACATCCTTACACCACCACCACCAGCCTTACCTGTTGATACAAGACAAGATGGATCCATGCTTTCATGTTGTTGACGCCAAATTCTGACCCCAACCATAGCAGAAATTGAGACTCATCAGACCAGGCAACGATTTTCCAATCTTTATATTGTCCAATTTTGGTGAGCCCCATGTGTGAACTGTGGCCTCAGTTGCCTGCTCTTAACTGAGTGGAGTGGCACCCGGTGTGGTCTCCTGCTGCTGTAGCCCACCTGCTTCAAAGTTCGACGTGCTGTGCGTTCAGAGATGCTCTTCTGCACACCTCGGTTGTAACAAGTGCTTAGTTGAGTTCCTGTTGCCTTTCTATCAGCTCAAACCAGTCTGGCCATTCTCCTCTGACCTCTGGCGTCAATAAGGCCCAGCAAAATTGCCACTCACGGGATATTTTCCCTTTTCCAGACCATTCTCAGTTAGCCCTACAGATGGTTGTGCGTGAAGATCCCAGTAGATCAGCAGTTTCTGAAATACTCGGAACAGCCCGTCTGGCACGTTCAAAGTCACATCAGTCCTCATTCTTCCCCATTCTGATGCTCGGTTTGAACTTCGGCAGATCATCTTGACGAGGCCTACAGCAGGGGTCTCCAACACGTTGCTCACGAGATGCCGGCCGGTAGCTCATTACCCCTTTCCAAGTAGCTCGCCAAAGGGTAAATGAATCCTACATAAATTTGAAAACTTGATTAGTGAAATTAAGGGTGGGCGATCTTTCCAAAAAATCATATCACGATGCTTTTAACACAGAATCATGATCCACAATCTGAATTGCAATCTGTCTTTTCAATGTGGCATACACTTAAGAGAATATCCGGACTCAAACTCATCAAGACCTAAGTAACACTTTATTTTAAATATCAAAGTTGAATTCAATTGTTCTCCCATTCGCTAGCTAAGAGGAGTTAAGAGACACACCCCAAAGCAGGCGAGTGAGTGAGGAAGGCCCCTCCCCTCGGTCTGCTGCGTGTTTCTCGGATTCGCACAAATAAAGCGAACTCTGATACATAGCGAAATGAGAGAAGTCGCAAAATCAACCAGAATGTTCAAGCAAATTCTAGAGTAAAACCTGATCTAAATCCGTGAAGTAGTTCTCTCATTCGCTAGTTAAGCAAAGGTAAGATACGCCCCGAGGCTGGTGTATGAGTTAGGAGGGCCCCGCCCCCCTCACCTCAGTCTACTGCCTCTCTTTTTGGTTCACGCGAATAAATCGGTACCGCAAGCAAATACATAGCACAACAAGAAAAGTCTCAAAATCAACCAGAATGTTCAAGCAAATTACAGAAAAAGACCTGATGTAAATCCGCGAAGTAGTTCTCACATGAAAAGCGGACAGATAGACAGCGAGACATTGGATTTGATATATATTAATAAACCTTCAAAATAATGTGCAGTTAAAGTCTCAACAGCATTTCTGGAGCTAAGTAGAGCCTGATAACTAGAAGAACCTTCACCAAGCAGCTCTGAAAATGTCTGCTTTGTTTGGGTCTCCACACCTCTGTGAGTCTGACGTGAATGTCATGAAATCAAACAGGACTGACAGACGAACATTGAAATGACTCTGTGGTATAGCAGGTCCGCAGCTTAAAAAAATAAAAGGGCCGGGTTTTAAATCCATAAAGCTGTGTCACTCTCCGTGGGCGCGATAGCACAACCTCGGGGAGTTAATGAGGTAGTTGGGGTGAGTGCGGGTGCGATCGTTTTCAATTGCTTCATTGGCTTCCGGTGGCATGTGATTAAGGTGCTGTGCCCACGGAGACGTGGGTGTACAGTTGTTCTTGAAAGTTTGTGAACTCTTTAGAAATGTCTATATTTCCGCATAAATATGACCTAAAACATCATCAGATTTTCACTCAAGTCCTAAAAGTAGATAAAGAGAAACCAGTTAAACAAATGAGACAAAAATATTATACTTGGTCATTTATTTATTAAGGAAAATGATTGAATATTACATATTTGTGAGAGGCAAAAGTATGTGAACCTTTGCTTTCAGTGTCTGGTGTGACCCCCCAATAACTGCAACTAAACGTTTCTGGTAACTTCTGATCATTCCTGCACACCGGCTTGGAGGAATTCGCCCATTCCTCCGTACAGAACAGCTTCAACTCTGGGATGTTGGTGGGTTTCCTCACATGAACTGCTCGCTTCAGGTCCTTCCACAACATTTCGATTGGATTAAGGTCAGGACTTTGACTTGGCCATTCCAAAACATTAACTTTATTCTTCTTCAACCATTCTTTGGTAGAACGACTTGTGTGCTTAGGGTCGTTGTCTTGCTGCATGAACCACCTTCTCTTGAGATTCAGTTCATGGACAGATGTCCTGACATTTTCCTTTAGAATCCTCTGATATAATTCAGAATTCATTGTTCCATCACTGAAGGCAAGCCGTCCTGGCCCAGATGCAGCACAACAGGCCCAGACCATGATACTACCACCACTATGTTTCACAGATGGGATGAGGTTCTTATGCTGGAATGCAGTGTTTTCCTTTCTCCAAACATAACATTTTTCATTTAAACCAAAAAGTTCTATTTTGGTCTCATCCGTCCACAAAACATTCTTCCAATAGCCTTCTGGTTTGTCCACGTGATCTTTAGCAAACTGCAGACGAGCAACAATGTGGCTTTCTCCTTGCAACCCTGCCATACACACCATTGTTGTTCAGTGTTCTGCAGATGGTGGACTCATGAACATGAACATTAGCCAATGTGAGAGAGGCCTTCAGTTGCTTAGAAGTTACCCTGGGGTCCTTTGAGACCTTGCTGACTATTACACGTGTGCCTTGCTCTTGGAGTGATCTTTGTTGGTCGACCACTCCTGGGGAGGGTAACAATGGTCTTGAATTTCCTCCATTTGTACACAATCTGTCTGACTGTGGATTGGTGGAGTCCAAACTCTTCAGAGATGGTTTGGTAACCTTTTCCAGCCTGATGAGCACCAACAACTCTTTTTGTGAGGTCCTCAGAAATTTTCTTTGTTCGTACCATGATACACTTCCATAGACATGTGTTGTGAAGAGCAGACTTTGATAGATCCTTTTTCTTTAACACTAGAATTACCATAATAAGAATAATAAGAATGCACGTTTGTGAACGTTCTAAGTCGGTGGGGGGGATGGAATAGCCGGCTGCGTGCGGCCTGATTTTATCAGCACATTTAGATGACAAAGGACGCTGGTGGAGAGTTGTGAACGATTTTAAGAAGTGATTTAAGGTGGGACGGATTTACAAGTTTTTTCATAGGCTCTGGTATTTCTAGTGTTAAATTTAGTGAAAATCTGATGATGTTTTAGGTCATATTTATGCAGAAATATAGCAAATTCTAAAGGGTTCACCAACTTTCATGCACAACTGTATATATACGCGTCGACATAAGAAAAGAGAGGAATCAAAGAAAAGGAAAAAGATAGATAGAATTAGGTTAAAAGACGTTAAAGGCAGTCTTGGCGATACATCTGGCCAACTAGAATTAGGAAGTAGTATGAGCTGAGGCCCAGTAAAGGAGCGTTACCTGTGGCGCTGTAAGGACTACTTCGCTCCACTGAATATCTGGGTGGAGTGTGGCGAGCAAGGTAGGTGTCCTCCCTAGGCTTCCAGGGTGCGACCCCGTGAGTGCGAACAAAGAAGGGAGGAGAGCCGACCTCGGCTGAAAGGAGCTTGTGGCTGCCGAGTCTCCGCAGGCTACGCGAGCAGTGGGTGAGCCGGGGAGAATGAGAAGGAGGTGGGCTGAGATCAGGAGGAGTTAGTCTGTTATTTTAACGGATTTATTTATTGATTTTTATCCCCACTTTTCAAAACGATTTTTTGTGGATTTATTTAGGTACTTTTTTTTTTTTTTTTTTAAGAACACTGCACAATGGACACTTGTTGGTTTTACTTGTGTTGTGACTGTTTTTTAATAAAAGCACTTGTGCACTTTTTTCACCATCCTCTGGTATCATCTGAGAATTGTCCTCATTTGTCAGCTTATCTCAGTCAGAACTATCAACGGTGTTGGTTCAGCAGACTCCCATGTGGGAAGAGAGAGTCTGTGGGGGACCAGCATCATCACGGACTCCTTAAGAGTGAACCTCAGTGACTCCACTCCACCATAAACCTCAGTGCCAGTCATCTGACTAACTAAAAAACACATCCCACATGCAACTGGGCATGTGAGTAAAGTGACACAGCGACGTGGAACAAAATGACAAATGAAGAAGTCACATCTGTGGATTTTGAATTGCATTGTTTTGTTTTGACAGCATTCATGTTTTAATTCAATAGTGTGAGATACGCTAGAAAATGCATACAGACGTACAAAATGCACATAGGCAAACTAAATATTTTTTGTGATGTTTTAATGCAGAATGTGAGTTGGGGACACCAACATTTTGTAAATGTTCAGGCAAAACAAGCGTATTCAGTTTGTTTGGGTTGAAATAAGCTGTGAGAATAAACGTTAGAAAACATGAGGAGCTCTCGGCCATTTTCATTTTGTAAAAGTAGCTCTCAGGGGAAAAAAGGTTGGAGACCCCTGATCTACAGGCCTAAATACATTGAATTGCTGCCATGTGATTGGCTGATTAGAGATTTGCGTTAACAAGCAGTTGAAGAGGTGTACCTAATAAAGTGGCTGGTGAGGGTGTATTATGTTTATCAAGAAATAACTTTGACGTGAAAAATACAGAACATCTCCTTTAAGTGTCAGTTTAGGAGTGGTGCCATAGGTACGTTGACTCGGGTTCCCTTTATCTGATGTTGCGGCTGTCTAAAGATCTGATAAAAATACACAAATAGAGTGTATTAGAAAGGGGCCTGTACGTTTGCAGAGCACTGTATGCTTTTCCAGTTAGCTGACTTACATGTGGGCGGCACGGTGGCGCAGTGGGTAGCACTACTGCCTCGCAGTAAGGAGACCTGAGTTTGTTTCCCGGGTCCTCCCTGCGTGGTATTTGCATGTTCTCCATGTGTTCGCGTGGGTTTCCTCCCACAGTCCAAAGACATGCAGGTTTGGTGCATTGGTGATTCTAAATTGTCCCTGGTGTGTGCTTGGTTTGTGGGGTGTGTGTGTGTGCCCTGCGGTGGGCTGCCACCCTGCCCCAGGGTTTGTTGAGGAGGAAGAAGAAGAAGAAGAATTCTCACTATTATAATAAAAAAAATATCTTGAAAACAGAGATGCCCTGTAGTGGGCTGGCACTCTGCCCGGGGTTTGTTTCCTGCCTTGCGCCCTGTGTTGGCTGGGATTGGCTCCAGCAGACCCCCGTGACCCTGTAGTTAGGATATAGCGGGTTGGATGATGGATGGATGAATTACATGTTTCTTTTGTATAATAATTTTTACTATTTTTCTTTTCCAGATGAATATCCTCAACACATTCCAAAAACTGATTTTGATAAAAAAAAAAGAAACCAGTTCAAAAATTCACATCTATTTTTCTACAGACATGTTTTTTTTTTTATTTTTATCAGACTGTGAATATTTTTTTGTTTTCTGTTTTGGAAATCTCAACTTTTTATGAAAGAAGGGGAATTAAAGACCGGAAAAGTTTATTAATAAAGTGACCAAAAAAAAAAAAACAATTAAAAACAAACACGTTATCGTGGACCAAGCCAACAGTATATACGGAACCTGGGGCAGCTTGCAGGTGACTGGGACCGGCTTCTTATCTTCCACTGCATGCCCACCCATCGCCAGCTGACCAGCCAGACGAGATTACGTGCAGAAGCTTCAGTGCCTCCCGATGTCAGAAGTGGAAATGGTGGATGAGTTCATGCTTCCTGAGAAAGGCTGTCATTGCTTTGTTTCTGCTATTTATTTTTTTGTATTGCTCAACATGTTTCTGAAAGGTCCAGAGCCATCGAGTAGTTTTGCTTTGTTCCTTTCGCTTTTTTGAAGCAGCGTGTGACTCAAAAGTGTTCAACGTAAATAAACGTGGCTCTTCCTCGCTGAAGCGAAACCTAAGATGTGGCACAATTGAAGAGAGCTTGCTGAGCCGTGACGGGATTAGCACGTGTGGATCCTAGATGGCTCCGAAGATTGATGGACCGAGTAAAGGGCAGACGCCAAAAATGGAAACTCAAGAAAATACTGCCATGTACATATCTGGAAGAAATCCAGCAGCAGTTTGCCTGTTTTTAGTTTTTGGCCCCTTTTTATTTTGCTTTTCATTTATTATTTCCAGGTTTTTCTCCAATTTGGTTGGCCGGGATTTTTCATCTTGGGTGGATTGTTGTATTTTTTTTTTTTTTTTAAACGTTCCTTTCTCTTCTAAGTGAAGTTGCAGTTGTTGTTTTCTTCCAATTGGATTGAGATAACCTCACTGTGATGGACGAGACCAAAAATCGGACCAAACCGCGTGGACCAATTTACAACGAGACCAGCCAGAGACCTTATGCTTGTTTGAGCCGCACACACGTCTCTGTTTTGTTGTTTTTTGTCTGCTTCTTGCCGCAGATGATTCACCTTGAAGGGCCTGCATGGAATATGCCAGATATTAAGACATCCAGGGTGCAAGGTGAAGAACTGTCACCAAGTCTGAAAGAGGGACATCCAAAAGAACCCCCAGCAATTTTATGGTGACTAAACGCTTTGAGGTGCTTTGGGTGCTCAACTTTTGTTTTATTCCAGCAAGCTGGGCAAAAGCTCGCTTGAGTATTTTCATGTCTGTGCCATTCTAATGGAGTGCCATCAGTGTTTGCCAATGGGGGTCCTGCTCAAAATCATTTTAATGTCAAAATCTAAAGTATGTTCTTAAAAGTGACGTGGAAGGGGGTGGAGGATGAGGTCTCTGTCAAAGTCGTGGCTCCTTGTTACGTAGTGATGATCTGTGACCTCTTAATGGAGAAGGAGGGACGGAAGAGAGAGTGTGCAAAAAAAAGTGTAAGCCAAGCAAGTCAGAGGTGGTGGTCATCACCCCAAGTCTGTTGAGAGCACAAGCGACAAGGACATTAAGCAATAAAATGTGTTAAATGAATAAAAGTAACGTGTGTCAAGGCTGTGTGGCATTGAGGAGTTCACGTCATGAGGGGTGTCGTAGTGGGACAGTCCCAAAGGGTGGAATGAGGACTGAATGAAAAAAGGGAACATTGGCCGAATTCTTAAAACGGGTTAAAAGATATGTTTGGTATTTTTCAAGTTATTTCTACACAATCATGGTGTATACTTCTGTACAGTGGGGGAAAATAAGAATTGAACGCGTCAACTTCGTTCTCAGTAAATATATTTCTGATGAGGCTATTGATATGAAATTTACACCTGATGTTGGTAACAACCCAAGTAATCCACACATACAAAGAAATCAGAACAAAGAAGTCCATAAATTAAGTTGTGTGTAATAAAGTGGAATGACACAGGGAGTAAGAATTAAACACGCTTACTGAAATGTATTTCGTACTTCGTAGTCTTTAGTACTTAAGCCTTTGTTGGTGATGGCAGCTTCAAGGCGCCTCCTGTGTGGAGAAACGAGTCCCATGCATTGCTCAGCTGTGATTTTGGCCCATTCTATCACACAAACTCTCTTCAAATCTGGAAGGTTCTGGGGGGTCTCTTCTGTGAACTCTGATCTTCAGTTCTTTCCATAGATTTTCAATTGGATTCAAGTTGACTGACTGACTGACTGGGTCATTCTAGCAGCTTCTTTATTTTCTTTCTCTGAAACCAACCGAGAGTTTCCTTGGCTGTGTGTTTGGGGTCCTTGTCTTGCTGAAGTGTCTTCAGCATCCTGGTAGATGGCAGCAGATTCTTCTCAAGAATGTCCCGCTACATTCCTCCATTCATCCTTCCTTCAATTCTATGAAGTCTGCCAGCCCCACATCATGATGTTCACACCTCCAAACTTCATTGTTGGTGTGGTGTTTTGGGGATGATGTGCAGTGCCATTTATCCCCCAAACATGGTGTGTGCAGTGACATCCATCATCTGACCAGATTCCATTCTCCCAGTGTTTGAATGGCTTATCCAAATGTTGTGCAGTGAACTTTAAACGAGCGTTAACATGCTTTATCTTCAGCAGTGGAGTCTTGCGTGGTGAGCGTTCATAGAGGTCATGGAGTGCATTACTTACTGTTTTCTTTGAAACAACTGGACCTGCTAATTCCAGGGAGCTCATGTATTAACAATGTGTACGTACAAAAATGTTACGTACGAATGTTTCAACACTCAAATCACGATGTATGAAACCTAAACTTGGTGTAAAGCCACGCACATTTCCATGGTACCGCATACCCTGGCGTACGCAAGTTCTCCACTTGGTTTTGCAGACTGGCGGCACCCAGCGTCAAAGCAGTGCTACTGTTCCTGTGTGGTTTCCCTTTCTTTTTCAGATCCACATTCCTGACGCGACTTTATAAATACAGTGAAACTAACTGCATGTTGTTTATTAGTTTAATGCGTCTGATTGTATTTAACTTGTAACAATGTAATGGCCCACAGAATGGTCAAACTATTCTAAATACAATAACTGCTTTAGCGTTGTTACTCTCACTGCACCTTCTTCTTCTTTCAGCTGCTCCCATTAGGGGTTGCCACAGCGGATCATCTTTTTCCATATTACTCTCACTGCACCACTCAGAGTATTTATACAGTATCATTGTATCTGAGTGGGGAATCAAAGATCTACAAAAGCTGAGAAAGAGAATTATCAGTATACAGCATCAAGCACACGCTGCCTCAGCCATGCTGTCTATTTGAACTGCACCCATACGACAAACTCTTCAGAGCCTTTCCTGTACGGACCTCGTGGTTCACAAACAGTTTCATCCCAAGAACTCAAAACGCACTCAGTCAGTCCATCAAGTGCTCCTTGTAGAGCTGTCTGTACTTATAAATACAATCGCTTCACTGTAAACATGCGATACAGTTAAAATATTACACAACCTGAGCCACTTTATAAAGTGCGTATTTACATATAATGACTATCATTTTTAAGATGAAATGCAGCAAAATATGTTTATTATACAGATTAAACTTTAACTTCATTTAAATAATCTAGATTGTTAATAATTGAACATGTGAGGACATGGTGCCACATCGCTAGCCAGGAGCTGGCGCTCCGTTCAGGGATTGTTCCTGCCTTGCGCTGTATTCTTGCTGGCAGGATAGATGGATAGAATAATTAAACACGTACTACGAAAATATTTCAATGTTCCTTAAAAGTTTTGAAGATTTGCTGTTTTATTACAGAGCTGATTGTGTGGCAATTCGGTATTTGGAGAAAGAAAAGTAAGGACGGAATTAGGGGTTAGTACATTTGAAAGAGACAGCACTGCTGCAATAAATTATTTCATTGAAGGCCGCGCACGGCGCAGCAAGCATCTTGCGTGAGACATGAACAATCACTGCGCCACCGTGTTTCCATGTTTAATAACATGCTTTAACTCCGATCATCATGAAAATGATATCAAGTATACATCTCAGTATTTTAATTATTCAGAGAGCTGTAATATCACGAATGTCATGGATTCTGTGTCCTGTTGGAGGAAGAGAGCCGGTTTAAGAAGCACGTAGTGATTCACAGACATAGAGCACATACGAGTAGAAGATCACATACAAAACAAAGCATTTAACGTGCTACTTTAATTACGATGGGATTTGAGAAACTAGTAAATGATTTTAAGATGAAGTTTATGATGTTCTACTTTAATGACAAAGTAAATTATGTGATTAAAGTGGAAATTTCAAAATTAAAGTTGACATTTCCTGCTTTTTTCCTACTGTGTCCCTATATTTTTTTTTTCTCTGTACCCTAATAAGCTTTCTTATGACACTCAGACGGTGGGCTACGACTCAGCTTTTCATGGCGACTTTGATAACTGACAACTTCTTTTTTATTTCAGACACTGTGCGACTTTGTGAACTTGAGCTTTTGAATTTCTCCGACACGCTATGTCACTCGACCAACTTCCTTTTGTTGTTATTCCACTGTTTAAATCAACAAATAGTACATTTTTCCTTTGCCTCCACTTGGTATTCACTGAAATTCTTCTATTTTTCCTCGTACTTTTCCCATTGTCTTTTCACAGAAGGCTGAGCTTAAGGGCTATTTATATTGATTTGCATATTCAAAGAGGTGTAATTCTGGGAGGAGTTGGGGGTGGGACAGCAGGCACGTGTACGTGCGTTACTTTTCACGCTGACCGGGATTTATGTAGCAGAAGAACGTGGAAGTTTGCGTATGCACAGATTTATGCATCTGGATTTTTCTATGGGTACGCACATTCCTGCTTTTGTGCTTACGCCATGTTATACTGTGAGTTCTACGCACGGCGTTATACATGAGGCCTCGGGTCTTTCTGAAGCTCTCGGCGAGTGGTCTTTGGCTCTTCTGATTCTTCTTTTGACTCCTCGGTCAGAAATCTTGCGAGGAGGGCCTGGTCTTGGCCAGTTTATGGTGACATGATGTTCTTTCCACTTGCTCACTGGTACATTCAGAAGTTTAGAAATACATCTTGTCACCGATGCCATCAACAATAAGGCTGTGAAGGTCTTGAGAGAGCTCTTTGCTTTTCCCCATCATGAGATACTTCTTGTGTGATACCTTGGGAATGAGAAACCCTTTTCTAGGCCATCAATGAGGACTAAAGCAGCGGATATTCATTTGTACTGACGGGGGGCTCTCAGGATTGACAGAAGTCAGCTGCTTTCTTGTCTTTCCAGGCTTTTTTGCACCTCCTGTTCTTCATGTGTTCAATACTTATTCCCCGTGTCATTCCACTTTATTACACACTAGCAAAATACCTGCGCTTCGCAGCGGTGAAGTACTGCCTTAAAATTTTTATTAAGAAGAAAATTAAACCTTTTTAAACTGCGGGAAAATATATCAATAACTATTTGTGAAAGATCTCTTTGTATACCACATTGCGAGTTCGGCCCTCCGGTTGTAATCTGACCAAGCTGTGCGCTGAGCTTACTCTTGAGCATGTAACGTACAGTCGGCCATGTGAACAGTAATCTTGTCTCAAATCTCACAGCTTGGATTGCTGCTGTCATAATCGGTTTGAGTTTCATGGTTTGTTTCAATGACGACAGTATTTGTAGGACTTGTTGTGTTGAAGTGACATTCGGCATCTGTCAAGCGCTGTAAGCACACAACCAGTTTCATCGATAAAATCACATCCAGCTTTTGAGAGTTTAAACATCCATAAACATCAAAGTGTCCACTACTGAAATCGTCACCTGTCAATCTAAGATGTTTAAGAGGCATTGGCGGTTGTCGAAAGGTGTAAAATATTTGGCCATTTTGGTACACTTGAAAATGACAACTGAACAATTCAGCGGCAGCCATCAACTCACATGCAGAACCATAGGTGAAGGGCTTAAGCATTTCACTCTTCTAGTGCTCCTGTGTAGTCTAATTATCTCCTGTACCGTCATCAGTCCACACCTTGAACCTGTCCAGTCATTCAATACATAAGACACAATGTTCCTCCGGATATCAAGAGTGAGCCTGATATGGCCGTGCAATATGTAACAAAGAGAATGGAAAAGGCAGGTGCCATCTCCGGGCATGGAAACCACTCGGTAAGTGACAGTTCTTTGATCGATGGTGATCACCTCGATAGACATGGTAATGGGGGTACGGTGGGAATGATAAAGGAAATGGGGACCTGAACAATGTAAAGTAAGTCTAAAATACCTACACAATAACTATAAGCGTAATAAATGAACAATAAAAGAGCGGAGAAGCCGTGGATTAAATAAAAAGGCTGTAGTTATCAGCAGGGAGACGTGAATCCCGTGGCGAAGCAAGTAAGGGAATGTAGAGACCGGAGTGACGGACGGCCTTATATAGGCAAGCAGCCAACAACGTGGGATGGGGGACCCAACGCCACCTCACTTGGTGACCGAGCTGCAGGCTATGGACGTATATATGTACGTAAGTAGGATTCAGTTAGCATTGGGAACCCGCGTACCAAATTTCTTGAAGATGGGCCCATAGGTAACAAAAACCGTTGAAAAGTTCAATATGGCGGCCGACAGTGGCATCATACCACCGAAATAAGTACCAAATTTCAGCCTTCTACCTACATGGGAAGTTGGAGAATTAGTGACGTTGGAAAGTTCAATATGGCGGCTGACAATGGCGTCACGCCACCAAAATAAGTACGTACATTGGTTTGGGTTAGCGCAGGGAAGCCGCCTACCAAATTTCGTGAAGATGGGGCCATGAATAAGAAAGTTCAGCATGGCGGACGTTGTTGACCGTTATGACCGTTACATGTAGAATTTCGAAATGAAACCTGCTTAACTTTTGTAAGTAAGCTGTAAGGAATGAGCCTGCCAAACTTCAGCCTTCTACCTACACGGGAAGTTGGAGAATTAGTGATGTTTGGAAAATTCAATATGGCGGCCGACAGCGGCGTCATACCACCGAAATAAGTATGTACATCGGTTTTGGTTAGCGCAGGGAAGCCACCTACCAAATTTCGTGAAGATGGGGTCAGCCTTCTACCTACATGGGAAGTTGGAAAATTAGTGACGTTGGAAAGTTCAATATGGCGGCCGACAGTGGCATCATACCATCGAAATAAGTATGTACATCGGTTTCGGTTAGTGCAGGGAAGCTGCCTACCAAATTTCGTGAAGACGGGGCCATAAATAAGAAAGTTCAACATGGTGGACGTTGTTTACCGTTATCGACCGTTACGTGTAGAATTTTGAAATGAAACCTGCCCAACTTTTGTAAGGAAGCTGTAAGGAATGAACCTGCCAAATTTCAGCCTTCCACCCACACGGGAAGTTGGAGAATTAGTGATGAGTGAGTGAGGGCTTTGCCTTTTATTAGTATAGATAACTTAATGTATGGGCTTATTTGTTTTGATTTCTTTGTATGTGTGGATTACTTGGGTTGTTACCGACATCAGGTGTAAATTTCATGTCAATAGCCCCATTAGAAATTTATTTACTGAGACGAATGTTGACGTCTTCAATACTTATTTTCCCCGCTGTACTTCCTGAACCTGCGTTCTAAAATAAACCGGCTGTGCGCTTCACTTCCTTGCTTGTCTTCTTCCTCGGCACCTTTCAGGACCAGGGACTCAAATCGGAAAGTAATCGGCAAGAGCCGTCATTGACGTGGACTGTTGAGTTGCTGTCTTTGTTCTCTAGACAATAATAACTGAAAAAAAGTGAAAGATGCGATTGCTTATATTATGTCACTATATGGAGGCTTGTTTCGTTATTTCACAAAGATATTGAATGATGCCGCTGGATTGATACATTTATCTCTTATCACAGTTTTGGTGATTGAAAATGTTGGACATGTAGGCCTTTTGTCCTGGTTATGAGTTTGGACCCATGTTTAGCTTCATGTCAGTCAGTTCCACTACAGCCTCGCATCTCCTGACCATCGACGGCCTGTTCATCTGACTCCATATTATTGGTTTTCCTCTAAAACATCATTTTTATGATATAAACATTATTCTAATAACTGAATTAGTTTTGACTTCCTGAGGTTTATATAACCCTAGAAATGAACATATCTGTTTATCTGTAACTCCAAAGGTTGACGCTTTTAAACTTACATGTGCTTTATAAGGAAGCCTCAGGCGCTAAGAAGCTTTTTTAGCGTGTGTTATATAAATAATATTTCATATGCAACATCAGAAATTAAGTTTCAGATGCTGGAAAGCGTAACTTAATGCAGGGATCTCAAAACTCCAGTCCTTGGTGGGCCACAGTGGCTGCAGGTTTTCATTCTAACCCTTTTTCTTTGCTGCTAATGAACTTCTTTTGAATTCATTTTAATTGTCTTGCTCTTGAATACCCAGGGCCCTGAATTGTTTCTTTTCCTTATTTAGCAGTCAAACAATAATGAGATACAAAATGTGACCAGAAAACTCCATCATCCACCTTCGCCAACTCTACTCCCTCATCCTCACCATTCCTCTGCCCTCCCTCTCATTCACACACATGTATTCTGTCGTGGTGGTCCTACTGACCTTCATTCCTCTCCTCTCCAGAGCAGATCTCCACCTCTCCAGGGTCTCCTCAACCTGCTCCCTACTATTGCTGCAGATCGCAATGTCCCATAATGTCTCATATTGATTACTGTAATTCCCTTTCCATCGTCCTCCCAGCAGAGTCTTTACCGAGGCTACAGGACATTCAGAACTCCACAGCCACACAAAGCGTCCCCTGTTCTCTCCCAACTTCACTGGTGTCGAAGCGCAAGATACACCGGAAAGAAGGCTCTAGGAGTCGAAGGATAGGTGAACAGAGTAATCAGTTTTATTGCAATAAACGATAAGGTGGACTCAACCCAATCAAGTTGAGCCCCGAACAAGCCGAAAGTTACAGTATGTACTGTATATCCATTTCTGATCACCTTGGCCTCGCTTGAAGTAGCTCATTCGCTGCTTACCCCGACTCCCCATTCCAGTTGTCCCTTCTCAGGCCTTTCCTGCGGCCACCAATATTTCTTCTATCTTGTCATTCAGCATTATTTCCTACTCCCCTTCCCCGACCTCAGACTGATCCCTGTCCATCCTTATCCCGTCCTCTGGCCCCTTGATTTATTACATGTTGGTGGCTCTTCTCTGATCTTTGTCTAAAAAGAAATATGGCATATGCCTTTATTGATTAACTGCTTAGCATACTTGATTCTCATTAAAGTTGACATTAAGTTAAATTCCCATAGAAGTTCATATTAAGTTTCTATCAACTTGTGCTAATCCATGACCTTTTATTTTCCATACTGGTTGCCGGTTCCATCAAGGATTACATTCAAGATTCTGCTTCTCACCTTCAAAGCCCTCCATAACCTTTGCCCACCTCTACCTCATTCAGCTCCATGCACTCGTCGTCGCTCTCTCAGGTCCTCGTGCAGTCGTCTTCTTCCGGTCCCCCGCACCAGACACCCCACCTTGGGGGGGGCAGCTCCATCAGTGTCATGGCCCCTCTTCCTCAGTCTCTCTGAGTTTGCTCGTCTTCCTCCACCTTTATATGTCAACTCAAAACTTTCCTTTTTGACAAACTTTTGTCTTCTGTGTGGTCTTTTTTCTTCCATCTACATGTTAAGCAACCTTGGGTTTGTGAAAGTGGCTCTATAAATGCAACTTATTATTATTATCCATCCATTTCCTAACCCGCTGAATCCGAATAGGGTCACGGGGGTCTGCTGGAGCCAATCCCAGCCAACACAGGGCACAAGGCAGGAACCAATCCTGGGCAGGGTGCCAACCCACCGCAGTATTATTATTATTATTATTATTATTATCCATCCATTATCCAACCCGCTATATCCTAACTACAGGGTCACAGGGGTCTGCTGGAGCCAACACAGGGTGCAAGGCAGGAAACAAACCCCAGGCAGGGTGCCAGCCCACCCCAGACTTAATAATAATAATAATAATTATTATTATTCATTACATTTATATAGTGCTTTTCTCAGTGCTCAAAGCACTATCCACACAGCGAACCGGGAAGCGAACCCACAATCTTCCACAGTCTCCTTACTGCAAAGCAGCAGCATTGGAGGAGGAGAGAAGGAGAAGACTCACTATTACAATAAAAAAAAATATCTTGAAAACAGAGATGCCCTGTAGTGGGCTGGCACTCTGCCCGGGGTTTGTTTCCTGCCTTGCACCCTGTGTTGGCTGGGATTGGCTCCAGCAGACCCCCCATGACCCTGTATTTAGGATATAGCGGGCTGGATAATGGATGGGAAGAGAGACAAGACATGACTTTCTCAGAGAGACACTTTCACGTCCTGCGAGATGAGACTTTGTACCAAGAGATTTAACCACACCCAAGGCCAGAAATAAAAGACAAAGAGTAGATGACAAAGTAGAATATCGTAAAAAATTCAAAAACGTTGGTGCGATAGACATGCAGAGCAGGTTAGAGATACTGGAAGTATGAAAATTCAAAAGTCTCAAAAAAATGATAGTAAAGATCGCATTAGCGCAAACAAGTATAAATTATTACTTGGGGAAATAACGAAACAGCAAAAAGAGATCGAATATAGTGTTCGGCTTTAAACTTTAAGTTGGTGACTTGTAGATCGTCTAATTTGTGTTGCCATCAGGTAAAGGTAATGATTCTTTCCAATGAAGAGGCGTATCCGTGAAAAGTAAAAGATTTGTTGTTTGGTGAAAGTGAAATCCTGCAAGAGAAAATTTCAAGCTCCGCGAGGCAAAAGAGATTTGGAAAAGTCCTGCGCACATAACCACGCACACGGTTCAATCATCTCCCATTTGAGTGAATGCTATTGTCAGACACAGTTCGTGTAGAGAGAAAGAAACGAGATTCACTCAGGGGCAGTTATATGTTGTGTTGTCACGATGGCATTCCAAACATGGAATCAAAATTCAATGCGATACTGACGAAAAGGTAAAAGCGAAAAGAGATCAAATATATGGACACAGGTGATATGACAGAAGTATTTAGTTATTGTTCGCCTTTAAACTTTAAGCCTGAGACTTGTAGATCGTCTAATTCGTGTTGCCATCAGGGAGACGTAGCGTTTCTTCCCAATGAAGAGGCGTATCCGCGAGAATTAAAAGTTTTGTTGTTTGGTGAAAGTGAAATCCACAAACGCGAGCGACAGGGACGGGAAGTTGCTGGCACGCAGCGTAGGCAGGGGGGTTGGTGAGCGAAGTGAGTGGGATTGAAGCCCCCTAGTATTATCTAAAAACACCGAAGCAGCAAACTTTGTGAAAACCAACACTTGTGTCATTCTCAAAACTTTTGGCCACGTCTGTATCTTCAGAAATGAATGTACCAGATTTGCACCATCGGAATATTTTAATTGGATGTCCAGAGTACTTCAACCAAAACAATATTACTGTTGGACTTACATGTGTTCATTTCAAAGATGAAACAAGAAGTATGACATGGACGGTTATAAAGGCAGCCCTTCTTGATATTTGGTTGCACGGCCATTGGCAGCGACCACGACCTCCAAACGTTTTTCTTTTGTTGCCATCTATGAGCTTTGCTCCCCTGTCACTTAGAATTTTCTCTTATTTCGCTGAAGCTCTTGAATGTTTGCAGGATTCCCTTTCCCAGATTTTCAGGACTCATTGCAGGCCACCTTAGAACGGCCCATTTTTTTTTTTTTTTGCCTTTTCAGCCACTCTTGTGTGCTTTTGGATGTGTGTTTTGGGTCTTTATGCTGCTGGAGAGCCCATAATCTCCGACCCAAACCTAATTTTCTGATACTGAGTGGCACATTTCACTCTAAAAATCCTGTGGTAATCCTCTGATCTGATTCCTGTGATACGGTCAAGGCCTCCAGTAGGACATTAGATAGATAGATAGATAGATAGATACTTTATTAATTCACATACTCCAGTAGCAGCATACTGATAAAGAAAAATATTAAATTAAAGAGTGATAACAATGCAGGTATAACAGACAGACAATAACTTTATATAATGTTAACGTTTACCCCCCGGGTGGAATTGAAGAGTCACATAGTGTGGGGTCTTCTCAGTCTGTCAGTGGAGCAGGATGGTGACAAAAGTCCGTCACTGAAGCTGCTCCTCTGTCTGGAGATGATCCTGTTCAGTGGATTCTCCATGATTGACAGGAGTCTGCTCAGTGCCCGTCGCTCTGCCATGGATGTCAAACTGTCCAGCTCCGTGCCTACAATAGAGCCTGCCTTCCTCACCAGTTTGTCCAGGCGTGAGGCATCCCTCTTCTTTATGCTGCCTCCCCAGCACACCACCGCGTAGCAGAGGGCGCTCGCCACAACCATCTGATAGAACATCTGCAGCATCTTATTGCAGATGTTGAAGGACGCCAGCCTTCTAAGGAAGTATAGTCGGCTCTGTCCACTCTTGCACAGAGCATCAGTGTTGGCAGTCCAGCCCAGTTTAAAATCCAGCTGCACTTCCAGTTATTTAAAGGTCTGCACCCTCTGCACAGTCACTTCTGATGATCACGGGGTCCATGAGGGGCCTGGTCCTCCTAAAATCCACCACCAGTTCCTTGGTTTTGCTGGTGTTCAGGTGTAAGTGGTTTGAGTCGCACCATTTAACAAAGTCCTTGATTAGGTTCCTATACTCCTCCTCCTGCCCACTCCTGATGCAGCCCACCATAGCAGTGTCATCAGCGTACTTTTGCACGTGTCAGGACTCTGAGTTGTATTGGAAGTCTGATGTATGCTGGCTGAACAGGACCGGTGAAAGTCCAGTCCGCTGCGGCGCTCCTGTGCTACTGACCACAATGTCAGACCTGCAGTTCTTGAGACCCACATATTGAGGTCTGTCTGTAAGATAGTTCACGATCCACCGATGCCACCAGGTATGAATCTACTCCCATCTCTGTCAGCTTGTTCCTAAGGAGCAGAGGTTGGATGGTGTTGAAGGCGCTAGAGAAGTCCAGGAACATAATTCTTACAGCACCACTGCCTCTGTCCAGGTGGGAGAGGGATCGGTGTAGCATGTAGATGATGGCATCCTCCACTGCCACCTTCTCCTGGTATGCAAACTGCAGAGGGTTGAGGGCATGATGGACCTGTGGCATCAGGTGGTGAAGCAGCAGCTGCTCCATGGTCTTCATCACATGTGACTCAGGGCAACAGGCCGGAAGTCATTCAGCTCACCAGGACGTGATACCTTTGGGACTGGTATGATGTAAGATGTTTTCCAAAGCCTCCACCACGCTTAGCTGTAGGTGGGATGTTGTATTTTTCTTCCCTTATTAGCTTAATTTTGCTGCCTATGAACAAATTGCTAGTGTGCAGTGCCAACAAGCTGTAGTTTGGGTTCTTCTGTCCACAGAACGTTTTCCCAGAAGGATTGTGGTTTGTCCAGGTACACTCTGGCAAAGATCCGTTCTCCCTTTTCATGTCTTCAGCAGTGGCCTTTGCCGATAAAGCCCCTCTTGGTTTATAGTTGCGCACCATAGAGTGCGTGTCGAACCTGTGACTCCAGATTGTCATAGCTCAGCCTTTTAGGTCTTTAGATTATTTTATGTTTTGTGTTATTCTACAGTTTGCACCAACCATCGGCGATTTCTCTTATCCATTTTTCTCGTTCCTCCACGACTTTGGAGGTTTTTGACAGTTCTGTGCTTAGCAAACGTCTTAATAACGATGTGCACCGTTGAAACAAGGACATTGCAGATGGCCTGTACCCAGGGCCACCTTAACAGCACTGGGGTCCCTACCTACACAACCCCTCAGCAAGTCACAACATACATAGATTAGCATTGGGCCCCTGGACAACTGCCCAGCGTGCCCACGTGTTAAGACGGCCCTGCTTATACCCCTTAGCAGCCTTGCGTTTGATGATGATAGATGTTCTCAGAGAGCTCCTTGGTCTTCACTGTTGTGAAAAAGGAAGAGGGAATAACATGAGGATTTTTAAAGCACCGAAGTCATCGTTCATTGGCTAATTCAAATCATGTGGGCACTTACATTTTATTGCAGGTCAGTCTAATTATTTAATTTTTTCCAGATACAATATAATACAATACAATTTATTTTTGTGTAGCCCAAAATCACACAAGAAGTGCCGCAATGGGCCTCTTGACAGCCCCCCAGCCTTGACTCTCTAAGAAGACAAGAAATAAACCATTGTAGGGATAAAATGGAAGAAACCTCGGGAAAGAGAGACCCCTCTCCAGGTAGGGTGGACGTGCAGTGGGTGTCAAAAAAAGGGGGTCAATACAATGCAATGCACAGAACAGAACATGTCATCCTCAATACAATAGTACAATAGAAATATTACAAGTACAGAACAGAATTCAACAGTAGATGATATCCCATAATATGATTTGGATTTGTTCTGAGTCCTGGAGACCTCGGCCATCAAGCTGCCTCCCCCTATTGGCCATTCCACAGCTGACACGGTGCTGGGCCAGCCAATCCGATGACAGGACCCCTCTACCCCACGATTCCTGCGATCCTCTTTCAGATGAGTCGATGTAATAATTTATTTCTTTTTTGGTCACATTGATGTAAAACGTGCTAATACCAGCGCCATGGCAATCTTTCAGTTCTTCTAGTTTCTTTTTTTTCCTCTCATTTATTATATTTGTTGTTTCATCCTTTGCAGTTCTGTACCAAACATGAGTGTCCATAGACCACAGCTGTTTCACTCCATTCATTTCTCTCCAGGAGGTTCATGTGACTCTGGTGACTCTTCCTATGAAGTCAGTTGACGGATTGGGCGAGCATGGGGGTCATGAGGTCCCTGTGGCGCAGAATGGAGGCAGACCCTCTGCGTTTTTCCCAGTTGATTCAGGGGTCCATCAGGGGTCTGTTCTGCTCCTATTCTGTTCAATGCTTGCATGGACTGGGTGTTGTGCAAGGTCGGGGGGTCCAGCGACTGGGGGGGGCATCTGTTGGTGAAGAAAGATTCAATGATCTTGACTTTGTTGACGATGTTGAGATCATTTTGGAAGTCAATAAAGCTCTGATCGGGGCTCTTGAGAGACTGAGTGAGGGGTCTCAGCGTCTGGGCTTGTGAGGGTCCTGATAGAAAGCAAAGAGCCAGGCCTTTAATGACCTCTTGGGCACGGCCATCAGCAGGGGGTCTATCTGCGGAGAGAGTGTCGACCTCGTCATTGAGAGGTTTACTGACCTCGACAGTGACATTCATGTGAGTCTGGCGAGTCTTCCTATGAAGTTAGTAGACGGATTGGGAGAGCATGGGGGGGTCATGAGGTCACTGGAAAGGGGTGTGTGGCAGAAAAGGACGAAGGTCCAAGTCTTTATGTCCAAGTCTTTGATGATGTCATCAGTGACTTTGCTCTGGCAAAGGCAAGAAAGAAAATATTTTAGCTTAATATAATTCCATAATCCTTATACCATGTTTCAAGATATTAGATAATAAACCTTTGTACATTGTGCCTTTTAAAAGAACTTTTGTTTTCTTTTTACCAGAGTTTGCATTTTTAAGTTTATTATCAATAAAAATTATTTTAAGTTAAGCATTTATTATTTCACTATCTATATACTTCTTAATTGTATTTCAGTTTAAACCTCTAGGTATCAGAAAATCATATTTGGCACTTACATAGAATATCTGGACTTATAAAAGGCCCCATGTCTCAAATAGCTTAGGCAACCAGAAAACTCCAAACAAAAGACAAAACTTTAAAGACTTCAACGTCGCACTGCTGAGCTCTCATGTCCTTGGGCTTAAATAGCCAGAGGGGAGTGTCAGGGTGGTGATGTAAGGTTGGCCCCGCCTTCTGGAGCCCCACCCACAAAACTCCAGGGACATAGGAGAACACAACATTAATGGCTAGAACCCCAATAGCTACAGATCTAATGATTTCAGAAAATATAGTCAAAGAAACTTTACTTGATAGAGATTGGGAGAGCATGGGGGGTCATGAGGTCACTGTAAAGGGATGTGTGGTGCTCCTGACATCTCTGCAAAAGGACCAAGGTCCAAGTCCTTAGAGTCCTGGTGCTCCCTGGTTGTGAGACATGGCTGCTATCCAGTGACCTGAGATGAAGACTGGACTCCTTCACGTGTGTCTCTTCGGAGAATCCTTGGGTCCCGCTGATTTGACTTTGTGTTGCTCATGGAGTCCCCAATGAATCACATGAGCTGCATTGTGAGGGAGCGTCAGTTACAGCACTACGCCATGTCGCCATTACCCGAGGGTGATCCTCATTGTTGAGCGGCTGGACCAGGCCTAGGGGACGCCCCTGTAACACCTGCCTGTGTCAGATAGTCATTTCCTGGGTGTGGGACTGGACTGTATGTCTGCCTGGGGGTTGCCAACTGGGATCCTAAGCTGTTTCATCATGTGGTGGGTGCAACCCGCTGTACCAGTGCAGGCTGCCCAACCTGACCTGACCTGACCTGCTATTCTACATGTTGCCTTTAAATTTCATGGGTGCCAATAATGCCGTCCAGGACTGTAAGTTTAATTAGGATGACGTTTAGTAAGACAGTGTGGTGACACAGAGCTGTCTTTCCTGCCTCACGGCACCGTGTGAGTTTTACGTTTTCTCCGTGCCTTTACAGATTAATTGGTCACAGAATGCTCTCTTTGGTTTTCTTATTTCCATTTTCTCAGTAAGAGCGACTTGTCCCTCATCAGAAATGTGATATTTGGTTTGCTACGTTTCAGTCATCAATTTTCAACCAATCACGCGTTCAGAGGTTACGGAGACTTTTGTTAAAATTGCAATGTAGTCTAATCAGTTTGGTTCAGATTTTATTGCTATTTCAAAAAACAAAGTGCATGGAAACTCCCCAAGGGCTCTTTCTGCTACGCTGCCACTCGCCGTGATTCTCACTCTGTAGGCTACGATAACAGCATGGAATGTAATTAGTGAAAAGTAGGCGTCATTTAGGAAAAAAATACAGTAATCCCTCCTTGATCGCGGGTTGCGTTCCAGACCCCCCCGCGATAGGTGAAAATCAAGTAGAAACCATATGTTTCTATGGTTATTTTTATATATTTTAAGCCCTTATAAACTCTCCCACACTGTTTATAAATATTCCCCGCAGAGTTATACAGTATAATCCCTTTGTATTCTCTTAGACATTAGGTAAGATTCATTGAAATTATGTATATAAACACACTGTTTATATACAGTAAAACCTAAATATTATTTTAAAGATATCGAAGGCTCCAATATCGCATATGTTACAGCCATTACGATAGACAGGCCACCAGCAATAAATACGTACAATGCAAGAAAAATAGTATACAGTAAATGTGTGTACAGTGACACTAAACGTACGTACATGTACTAAGTACTGTAAGTAGAAAATTAATTATGGTTACTCACCAACAATGACACGACGACTTGTCCGATAACGAGTTTAGTTTTACTGCACAACAAAGGAGAGCGTTACAGCCCTTAAAGGAGCCTCTTCAGGCGATTGTGAAGCACCGCCGTTGTTCTTCTTCAATCCAAATCCCTAAAGCAGATTCCATCCAGACTACCGTCTTATTACATCCACTTGTTTTGCACCCTGGTTAAAAGGACACTGCGGCCGTAGATCTTATATTCCTTTCCTACTTTTTAAATAAAAAGAATCGTAGCCTTCAACAAATCCAAAACATTTACGTTTTCGGCAATCGTAACATCTTCCTTTGGCGCTTGGGCACGGCCCCTGAAGCAGTAGCAGATCGTTTTGGAGCCATAATGAAGGGCTTGACTATGCACAAAGATAAACACAAATGAGCACAACTCTTTACACAGCGAAACACGTTGATGCTGAATGAGTGAGACGAGACTTCCTGGTTAACACCGCATTCAGCAGGCAGGAACTTAACTGCGTGCTCTGATTGGTTAGCTTCTCAGTCATCCGCCAATAGCGTCCCTTGTATGAAATCAACTGGGCAAACCAACTGAGGAAGCACGTACAGGAAGTAAAAAGACATATTGTCTGCAGAACCCGCGAAGCAGCGAGAAATCCGTGTTATATATTTAGTTATGCTTTCATATAAAATCCGCGAAACCGCGAAAGTCAAAGCGCGATATAACAAGGGATTACTGTAGTCTTAATTTGGGCATAAATCTGTCTGTCATTACAGGACATAACCACAGAAAAAAGAAAACAGAATTACAAAAGTAGAATAATGAGCAGAACTGAGTGGGGGGGCTGCCATTATACCACCTATGGTGGACAAAGAGAGCAAGAAATGTATCCTTACCCCGAAAGAACAAAGGAAACTGAATCTCTGATCAAATGGATGATTCCCAGTTTACTTCTGTTGTCACAAATCTGCCTCCGAAATGTAAAAGACCCGATTTCTTAAACTGAAGCCTTAGCTTCTTCAAAGTGGGCGAATTCCGTACGTTTTAAGTCTTTTATTGCTTTGCGCCCCCCCAACGATCACTATCATCTATGGGGGAGGAGCGAAACCTTTAGATTCGTCAAAAACTTTTTTTTTTTCAGATCTCGACTTTTTTAGGGTCCCCTGATACCGAAAGCATCGATAACGTGATGACGGGTGTGTGTGTCTGAGGGGACGGTCTGGAGCTAAAACGGCAGGTCGGAAAAACACCAAACTCGAAAAACTCAAGCCTGTTATGAGATGACGATGTGCTGATGAGTTTCTGAGCCAAAGGGTGCAAGTGAAAGAGGCGCTCGAGAGCAGGGGTCCCCAACTCCGGTCCTGGAGGGCCCACAGTGGCTGCAGGTTTTCATTCTAACCCTATTCTTAATCAGTGACCTGTTTTTGCTGCTAATGAACTTCTTTTGAATTCATTCTACTTGACTTGCTCTTGAAGACTCAGACCCCTCAATTGTTTATTCTTCCTTAATTAGCTGCCAAACAATAAGGAGATACAAAATGAGCCAAAACAGGACCAGCAAAACATAACCAACATTGTCCATCATACCATATCTGACAATAAAGAAACAGGAAGGTCTCAGGAATGTCGATCTGCTCAGCTCCCCTAAACATTTTAACAGAAAAGAGAAAATCAACAATTCTGGAAATGTCTGCCATTGCACAGTGAGAGCAGCAACAAGCCACAGAACTAAAGAACGGGCTTAATTAACAATGAGACTCGATGCCTGATGGAGTAACTGGTTGGAGTGAAATTGGTTGGAGTTTGAGGTGCTGACTTAGTTGGTCTTCTGTTCGCTCCCTCACTTCACATTTCATTTCTGTTTAAGGAAAAGGATGAAGCAATTCAGAGGAACGAGGAAGAAATTCAGGGGATCAAACCTTAAGAAAACAAGTCAATTAAAATGAATTCACAAGAAGTTAATTAGCAACAAAAACAGGAAACTAATTAAGAAAAAGGGTTATTAGAACGGAAATTTACAGCCACTGTGCTCCTCCAGGACCGGAGTTGGGGAACCCTGGTCTAAAGGAACCCTCAAATAGCAGAATTCTTCAATTCTTCTTGTCAATTGCTATCGTAATGACCCATTTTATGATCAGAAAGATCAGCATCCGAGTGGTAAATAATTACTGAAATGTTAGAGAAGAGTTCGGGTCACTGGGTTCTTAGGGGCAAAGCCTACTGATGCTCATATTTGAAATGTTTTTTTTTTTAATCTTTTCACAATGAGACCCCAGTACTGATTAGCTCCATTATAAAACACAACAGTGGGACGGATATTTTTTAAAGATATGTAAAATATGCTTCATTTTAGGATGGAATTCGACGGGGCAAATTAGTTTTAGAATATTAAATCAACCTGGACAAGAGCAGGCCATTCAGCTCAACAAAGCTCACCAGTCCAATCCACTTAAATCTTCTAAAATAACATCAAGTCGATTTCTGAAGTCCCTAAAATCCTAACGTCCCCCACACTACTTGGTCGCTTATTCCAAGTGTCTGTGGTTTTCTAAGTGAAGAAAAACTTCCTAATGTTTGTGTGAAATTTACCCTTCACAAGTTTCCAACTGTGTCCCCGTGTTCTTGATGAACTCATTTTAAAGTCACCGTCTCGATCCACTGGACTGATTCACTTCATAATGTTAAACACTTCAGTCAGGTCTCCTCTTAATCTCCTGTAAAGGCTCAACTCTTTTAATCTTTCCTCATAACTCATCCCCTGTAGCCCTGAATCAGCCGAGTTGCTCTTCTCTGGACCTTCTCTTGTGCTGTTATGTCCTTTTGTAGGCTGGACACCCAAACTGCACCCAGGACTCCAGATGAGACCTCACCAGTGTGTTATAAAGCTGAGCAGAACCTCCTGTGACTTGTACTGCCCATGTCAAGGCGCTATATAACCTGACATTCTGTTAGCCTTCTTAATGGCTTCTGAACACTGTCTGGAAGTCAATAGCTGAGAGTCTACTATGACTCCTAAATCCTTCTCCTAAGGTGGACTCTTGATGTTCAGACTGCCCATTGTGTATTCAAACCTAATATTTTTACTTCCTATGTGTAATTCTTTACATTTACTGACAAATAAACTTCATGTTCCACAAATCTGCTGTCCAAGTCCTTCTGTGATGATATAATGGATTATCTGCTAATTCACCAATCTTGGTATCATCTGCAAACTTACATCTTGTTACTTATATTCCTATCCAAATCTATCTATCTATCTATCTATCTATCTATCTATCTATCTATTATATAGTGCCTTTCCTATCTATCTATCTATCTATCTATTATATAGTGCCTTTTCTATCTATCTATCTATCTATTATATAGTGCCTTTTCTATCTATCTATCTATCTATCTATCTATTATATAGTGCCTTTCCTATCTATCTATCTATCTATCTATCTATCTATCTATCTATCTATCTATCTATTATATAGTGCCTCTCCTATCTATCTATCTATTATATAGTGCCTTTCCTATCTATCTATATCTATCTTCACTTCAATCCGGTTTGTGTGTGCAAGAAACACGCAGAATGAAAAATCTGGTCAGCCTTGATGAAGCTGAGCTCTGCACAGTTCCTACCCGACAAGAGTCCTGTATGGTCCTGAAGATTATTTCTGCCAAAATGAAATGCAATCCAATGTGTCATTTTACGTTGAAATACAATAAATATGCAAGTGGGAGTCTTGATTTTGCCAATGTTTTATCGTGTCATTAAAGGCTTACCAACCAAAAGATATAAAAGTGAAATTCAAGTGTCCCACTTGCACATCTGTTGCATTTCAACGTAGCTGACACGTTGGATTGCATTTAATTCTGGAACGAATGATCTTTCGTAGTCCCGAACCTTCAGACTGGGCGCTACTGTCTGTACGGCTGCACTCACTCGGGCCACAAGATGGCACTGCAGCACCAAGATTGGACCCAAGCAGAGCCACTAAAGAAAATTCTATTAGATTACAATTGTCCCCAAGGTGAAATAAAATATTTTACTGTGGATAACCAATAAATAAATAAATGGTGACAGTAATTAATAAATCAATTAGGAAACAAGACTGAGTTTTAGCTCTCAGTAAGACAAATGACATATGTTACAAAAATAAATCAAAGTGGAAAATAAAATAAAAAATATAAAAACAATTCAAATTCAACAAATACGCAATAAAGTTAAAGAGGATGAAGAAAAATTACAGTATATTAAATAAAGAGATTCCGTTCGTTTTTCATCAATTAAACTATATAATAACTGCTGGCGCCCTGTGATGTGTTTCTGCCGTAAATCCGACGCCAGCTGTGATTGGCTCCACCCTCTCGCTACCCTGGTTTGGATTACGCGGTTAGAAAATGACGTGACATCTAATAACAGCTTGTATCTAATATCTTCCACCTCATTTTATTTTGATCATTTTAGAATGTTACTAATTTCTCGTTTTTTTTTTTTTTGGTTTCACAGGCACTTGAATGTCAATTTTAGTGATAATTCGGTCCGCTGCCCGGCGGCTCTGCTCAAGATAAGGCGGATTTGGAAAGCAAAAGGACGGAACTGAGACAAGAATATCGAATTTTTATAATCCAATGTCGTGTCTGTTAGTGGCAAGCGTGTTCTGAGGCGCCGCTGCCAGCTGATTTGCATATTCAGGTAAGAATTTCACTGTACGTGTGACAATAAATAAACGATTCGTTTTATTTTTGTTTCCATTACCGCCGCCAGGATTTAATTCAGGGGGGTGCACATGGGCGCCGGCAGGGGGGTGCAAGTAGGTGCACGTGCAATTCCTGCAACAACCTGCAGTATTGAAAGATCTTTTAGCACATTACGGCGCGTCAAAACTTGGAACCGATCTACAATGAGTGACGATAGATTAAGTGGATTATGTATGCTTAGTGTACACAAAAAAAGAATAAATAATTGTCCAAAATTTATCGACAAAGTTGTAGACAAGTTTGGACAACAAAAAAGAAGGCTTGAAATGCTCTTTTAGAAACAAAGTGAATGATTGTTTATGTATAGTTGTAAAATGTAAACGTCTAATTGTAATTTAAAAATTTAAAATAAAAACTATTTTTTCGCGTTTTTTCTTATTATTGAAAGATTTATTTTTTTTCTCCATTTCCTTTTTTATCAAAAGCTAGGGGGGTGCACGTGCACCTACTTGCACCCCCCTGCCGGCGCCCATGTTTGTTTCACATGTATATTGCAGTTTTATAATACCATCTTTGAGCAGATCCTTTTATTTAGTGATTTATTGGCTTTTTAATGTGCAATTCATCCTTTGTGTTTCTCAGTGACACGCACGGACATTTTGGTGGGCAGCGGCGGCTCACAACAGGGCGAAGGGACGCTTTATAGGACAGGATTTTCTTACATTTTAATCGTGTCCACGAATGAGTGCCAACATTTACTCGCCTATTTTTAGTGCCACTGTAAATTAGGATGCATTGGCAAAAACCATTTGTCGTTGATTGCTGAATATGTCAGATTATCAGAAAATCACAAAGCCAGTCAAACCATCGGCGAACCATTGGGCGCAGTTTATGAAACTCAAGCTGCGCGCGCCCTCCAACTCAAACCTAAGTATGGACACCGAGGGGCGCCTCTTTGATAACTAACGGGGTGCGCACTCCGACACCTAGGATGACAGCCCCAAAATCACTCCACCCCCATTCACGCCAAGTCTAATAATACTGAATGCGCGTCATGGAGACCAAGTGGCGAAGTTTATGTGCCTAAAGTGGTGCGCGCTCCAGAACCTCCGGCCAATACAGCAAACCACCAACCAAGCTCCCCAACACAACACAACACAACACAACACAACACAACACACACACTCCCGTTTCACACTATGGATACCGAGGAGACCATTTTAATTAACTCAATGGACGCGCCAGCGAGCGCCGTTTACGAAACTCAAGCAGCGCGCTCCCGTCCGGACCTTTCCTAAGCCCCACCCACATCTGCACTATGGGCACCGAGGGGCGCGCGCTCCATCGTCGGAATTCTAGAAAATACGGATAATGACCACGTGAACTCTCAGGACATCGACATACTTCACAAACGCTTCTTTAATTCTTTTTAATGACAGAATCTTCATCTTTTCAGGACCGTCTTAAAAAAGCAGTGCGCTGGGGCCCCTGTTCTGATAGAAAAACAGAAACATACATCGGCATCAGAGACATCGCGAGCCCCAAGCCAGTGCCCATTGTGCCCATAGGTTAAGACGACCCAGCTTCGGGTCACCTTGCAGGTCGCTGACTCCTGGCAGCAAAGTATTGGATCTGTTAGACCCCTGAGGGCAGCCTCGCTCTTTCTCACCATTTCACTGTGATTAGAACATTAAAAGACTCAGGACGAGAACAGGCCATTCAGCCCAACAAAGCTCGCCAGTCCTCTCCACTTGTTTCCTCCAAGAAAACGTCAAGTCGAGTTTTGAAAGTCCCTAACGTCTTACTGTCTACCACACTACTTATTCCAAGTGTCTATCGTTCTTTGTGTAAAGAAAAACGTCCTAATGTCTGTGCGAAATTTACCCTTCACAAGTTTCCAACTGTGATGAGCCACTTGCTGTCGTGAGAGTTTTCGCCCTCTCGTCCTACCAGCTCTTGTCAGAAGTACACAAGCACTTAAATCAGAAGTTCACAGCCTTTTTAATGAGGACGCCCCGCTTTTTGTTTTTAGAATGTCCCGCGTGCCCAAAGAAGGACCGCTATGTTTGATGTTGAAGTAACTGAATGAAAAAAGAAAGAAAGAAAGAAAAAGGTCACCGTCCTGCAGGGATAAATTCCACTACAGAGCGTCAGTCACTTGTATTACAGGAGATTGTTAGAATTTACTTACGATAACGTAAATGATTTGTTGATTATTGACAAAGTTCAACGTAAAATTCAAACTCTCTCTCCTTCCCTCTCTCTTACACTCGCTATCTCTCTCTCATGTGATCTCTTCTATTCTCTCTTTCACTTTCACTCTCTCACTCAGTTTTTTTTAATGGAACTTTATTAATCAATAATCAACAAGCCATTACATTATCGTATGTAAAACTAAGAACACCCAACTCACGCCAAAAAGAAACAAATATTTAATTCATATGTCAAATAAGAAAAATCAACTCATTATCCAGGGCGGCACGGTGGCGCAGTGGCAGCGCTGCTGCCTCGCAGTTAGGGGACCTGGGTTTGCATGTTCTCCCCGTGTCTGCGTGGGTTTCCTCCCACAGTCCAAAGACATGGTGGATTGGTGATTCTAAATTGGCCCGTGTGTGTGCTTGGTGTGTGGGTGTGTTTGTGTGTGTCCTGCAGTGGGTTGGCACCCTGCCCAGGATTGGTTCCTGCCTTGTGCCCTGTGTTGGCTGGGATTGGCTCCGGCAGACTCCCGTGACCCTGTGTTCGGATTCAGCGGGCTAGAAAATGGATGGATGGAACTCATTATCCTCAACTCTAGAAATCTCTTTCTCTTTCTCTCACTCCCTCACTCTAACTGCCCCCCCACCTCTCTTTTACATAGGGTTGCCAGACATCCCATATTTGATCATTTTGTCCCCTGTCCTGTACTGACCTTTCAGGGACACCCAAATGTTCCGCATTTAATTCATTTTCAAATTTTGTAATACAAATATATTTTTACTACCTTCTTACGGTACTTAGTTGTAACTTTATAAGTAATTATACTTTCTTTTCTGAGATTCTCTTGAATGATAATAACCCAAATGTAACGAGGAAACTCGTGTTTGCTGCCTGTTTGGAACTCGTTCAGTTGCTCTGGTTGGCCGAGGACGGCGACTCTCTTACCGTTTTGCTCTCCAGCAGCGCTGCTGTGCAGTTCTCTGTCAGCATTGCAACATAACAGTGACTGTCAGCAGAGGGCGTTGTTACTAACTGCTTTCTAACTTAAAAACTAATCCATCCATCCATCCCAAGATGCCAAAACGCAAAAGTGTAAATTTCGTGATGAATATTTCAGCGAATGGACATTTATCAAACAAGAAGCTGTTTTGATAATTAAATAATAAGAATTCTTTGCATTTATATAGAACTTTTTTCACTGCTCAAAGCGCTCAGCAATTGCAGGTTTAAGGGCCTTACACTCATTTTTTTTCTCTCTCTCTCATTCTATGTCTTCTACTCTCTCACTCGCTTTTCCTCTCTATCTCTCTCTGTATCTGCCTCTCTCTTACTCTCTCTCTCCTCCTTGTGTGGTGATGGAGGGGTCACTGCTAATAGATAAGGGGGAATTGGGGGGACAGGCCCTCCCGGATAACAGTGCTAGTTGGTGCCAATAAAAAGAAGAAATTCCAACTGCTGCCCATGGAATTTTCAGATGTTTCTAAGGGGTTGGGTGTCAGCATTAAATAATCAGATATGGGTGGGAGTGGAAAAGCGTCAATTGTTTAAACTGCACACTGCATCTATTAATCTTCCAATTATTTTACTTAAATGAATCAAGATGGGGCGGCACGGTGGCGCAGTGTGTAGCGCTGCTGCCTCGCAGTAAGGAGACCTGGGTTCGCTTCCCGGCTCCTCCCTGCGTGGAGTTTGCACGTTCTCCCCGTGTCTGGGTGGGTTTCCTCCAGGTGCTTTGGTTTCCTCCCACAGTCCAAAGACACGCAGGTTAGGTGCATCGGCGATCCTAAATTGTGCTTAGTGTGTGTGCCCTGCGGTGGGCTGGCGCCCTGGCCAGGGTTTGTTTCTTGCCTTGGCTGGGTTTGCTAGGATATAGCGGGTTTGTTAACGACTGACTGACTGACTCTTTCTCTCTCTCACTCCCTCCCTCTTTTCAAAACTAAAACAAAATCCCCCGTTTCATAAATGACAAACAACAGCAATGCGCTTGTCTTACTCGGACAGTTTCAGCAGCACTCTTCTCTACACGGTACGAATCCACGGCGCTTTTAGTTCCAGGGGTTCAAACAGCCAATAGGCATCGGCCGAGTGAATATTTTACGAGAACGGCCAATCGGGCACATTTTTCTCTATTTTCTACGACCAGAAAAGGGCGCGCATTCTAAACGGGAGAAAAAGGTCACGTGGATCAACTAAGGGACCCACTTGTTCAATGCCGGGTGCTGAATGCGTTTGAACCCGTGCTCATCCGCTGACGAGACTGACGCTCTTACCACACGACCACCGCACCGATTATATGGGTGTCCTTTATTTTTATATTTTCTGTACTCTAATACGTTTTTTCTGTTTATCGACACGTCAGTTTACCTTCGTTTTCTCGTTGTTTTCTTACTCCATTACGTATTTTTAGACTCTGGCAATGTCGTTTATCTGTCGATTAGTTTAATGTTTTTTCACGTTTCGGCCCCTCTTGAGTTCTTGCAGCCCCGGCCTCCCGTCTTCTTCTTGTACTTCATGCCTTCCTGCTGCCTACTCTCGCCTTCAGCTCGCCCGTCTCTGCCTGTTCAGTTTAATCTAAGTGTCCGCCAGATGGCGACGGAGAGCCGTTCGGAGGCCTACACGCCGTGATGTCGTCAGGCAGCAGCGCGCCCTTCACTACGAGCAGCCGCGTCATTGCCTGCTTGACGCTCGTGCCGATGGCTCCAGTTTACGGAGAAGGCGTCAGGGGCTCATAAATGGCACGTGATTGTGGCTTCTGTGCTTTCAGCGCCATTGTGTCAAGGGTGTCACAAGGGTCACTCAATCAAGTGCCTTTCATGGCACCTGAGCGGTCCTGCTATGTCCTTTCATGGTGTGTGCTCAGTCCCAGCAAGCATGGGTGACAGGAGCTCCCCTTTAACCGGACTGAGTGCCCTCATTTAATTTATGGACTGGTTACCAGAGTAGACATCTGCTCAAAATGTCCCCACGTGTCATCTATCTTCTTCTTTTGATACCCTGGACAATTTCATAAGGATGACATAACTTATAGGTCAAGGTTCTTTGACCAGCCGAGAGCTGCTGATGAACATTTTTTGGGCACCAGCATTAAGTTTCTCTCTCTGCCCTACCACCATCAGAAAGTAAGGGTGATGCCTGCTTTATGCCGGACAGAGCTCCTTTAAGTGTTCCAATGGCGGGCGCTGGGCCGGAGTGTCCATCTTGATATCCATCAGGTGGGCCTGGAAGATGGCCAGTGGTCTGGAGTGTCCAGTCATCTGTCCTTTCCAATAGGCAGCCTATTCTTAACTTTGCCCTTCTTGAGGATGGTGTGTCTCCATCCCATCCTGCTTGTCCAAGTGCCTTTATGTTTTAAACCCCTGGTTTCAGGTCTGCGCCCACCTTGTGTAACTCAAACACTGTTAGAATGTCCGTCACCTGAAATCCTGTTCAATTTTAGTGCATCCACTTTACCATTCTGTGCCACATCTGTTTAAAGATGGCATCAAGTCATGAGAGACACTCCGGTTATCGATGTCTGTCTTATATGGGGCCCTTGATGAAGGAATAGTGGCCATGCATATGATACATATCTGTCACCAAGCTTTATTACACAGAGAGCCTTTCATGATGAAAGAGTGGTGTCCACACACACAGGGCATGCTTGTCCACAAATCTTTATCACAAACAGCATTTTTCATGACAAACACTTGACGAATGGAGGACATCCATACATGGCACACTCCTGTCATCAACACTTCCTGGATATAGTGCCTTTAATGATGAACACTTCACAAAAGGAGGTGCCCCACACGTGTGATTGGGAGGGCCTGAATAATAGTAATTCTACGCCAGACCAGGGGGTGGCGAGGTTTGTCAGTCCTTTGCAGACCATTCTCGGGAAATCCTGCACGGGTGCCTCTGATGACGTCACTTCCGATTCCAGGCGCCTCCTATGATGTCACATCTGGTCCCGGAGCCTCTGATGATGTCACTTCCAGTTCCAGGCGCCTCCTATAATGTCATGTCTGGTCCCAGAGTCTTTGATGATGTCACTTTCTGGCTCCTTCGATGACGTCACTTTCTTTTCGCCCCCCCATGACGTAACTTCCGGCTCCGTCTGCTTCCAATGTTGTCACTTTCGGTCCTGGCGCCTCCTATGATGTCACATCCAGTCCTGGAGCCTCTGATGATGTCACTTCTGGTTCCAGGCACCTCCTATAATTTCACGTCCGGTCCCAAAGCTTTTGATGATGTCACTTTCTGGCGCCTTCAATGACATCACTTTCTGTTCGCCCTTCTTGACGTCAGTTCCAGTTCCGTCCACTTACGATGACTTCACTTTCGGTCCTGGCGCCTCCTATGATGTCACGCCCAGTCCTGGAGCCTCTGATGATGTCACTTTCTAGCGCCTTCGATGATGTCACTTTCCGCTCGCCCCCCCCATGATGTCACTTCTGGTTCCACCTGCCTCTGATGGCATCACTTTCGATCCTGGTGCCTCCTATGATGTCATGTCCGGTCCCAGAGCCTCTGATGATGTCACTTCTGATCCATTCAATGACATCACTTCCTGTTAAATAAAGCCGCTATCTTTTGCTATCAATGACAGTTCTGTTTTGGACCCTGACCTGTGAACATCTCACAACTATTTATTCACTTTGCAGCCAGGGCATATTACACGGGTGGCTGCTCCAAACCTTTGAAGTCTTTTTGTCATTTTTGTGACAGAGGGCATCCAGACATGGCACACTCCTGTCATCAAGCTTTATTTATATAGTGCCTTTCGTGATGAGCATTTCAAAAAAGGATTTTATCTGTACATAGGACCCGACGCCCCTCCCATCTCTCTCGCACAGTATATAGCGCCTTACATAATGAGTGCTTAAAAACAGGATGATGTCCATACCTGGCACAGTCCTGTCATCAAGTTTTGTTGCATGTAGTGCCTCTCTTTAAGATAATCTGACAAAAGAAAATGTCCAAACGAGGGGCACAATTGTCATCAGTCATTTGAGTATATAGCGCCTTTCATAATCAGCAGGTCAGGTCCGGTGGGGGATCATGCACTGGTATAGCGTGTTGCCACACCCACCACATGACAAAACAGCTTGGGATCCTGGTTGGCAAGCAGGCAATTCAAAAAGAAAGAGCCTGGCGTCCACTGGGGTCAACAGTCTTCCTCACATATTTTATGGTGCCTTTCGTGATGAGCACTTGACAAACCGGTGATGTGTATACCCAGCAAACAGTCTTATCTGTATGTAGTGCCTTTGATGGGGGGCACATTTTGAGAAGCGTGGGGTCCACACACTCCTGGTTTAACATGTCCTCATATACAGTGCCTTTAAAAATGAACGCTTTGTAAAAGGACGATTTCCATACCCGGACCCCTCCTGTCATTAGTAGTTCTCATATACTGTATAGTGCCTTTCAAAGTGGGACGCTGCACATGCACGCCACACTCTGGTCATCACTCCTTATCATATGTGGTGCCTTTAATGATGAGTTGTGTTGGTGTTACCGCTGTTGTTTCATCTCGCAGGGCACCCTGGATATCATCGAGAGGAGTCTCAGCGCACGGCTCAATGGCACCTCTGGTCTGTACCAGGAACTGAGAAGGACGGCTGCGAGGCTCTGAGGGCACATGAGGAGGCGTTTGTTAGAGGAATCTGTGAGCCGGTGACACACCATCTGTGGTCTGGTGACCCACGTCCTTCTCTCAGAGGAATCGAAGCATTACACACATCTGAATCTGTTCATCGGAGAGTCACATTTAGGGTGGGTGACGGGATGGTCCTTACGGATGACACTGCAGTTGTGACCCGCTGGGCTGGCTACTTTGAGCAGTTGTTCAAAGCTGATCCTCCTGCTAGGATGTTGGACATCTCTGGGTTCACGATCCTTGAGGCTGATCCTTCAATTAGCTTTGAAGCCCCCCAGTCTCACTGAGATGGCACAGGTGGTGAACCAGCTGAGGGGGGGAAAGGCTGCAGGGATCTGTGGGATCAGGAGTGAACTTCTCCAGGCTGGTGGTCAGGCTGTCCTCCTGGCATTGCAAGCAACCATTGCTTCCATTTGGGAGACTGGCATCATCCCAACTGACTGGAAAACGGGGCTTGTCATCTCCATCTGGAAAGGGAAGGGTGATCGCCTGGATTGCAGTAACTACAGGGGGATAACGCTGCTCTCGGTCCGGGGAAAGGTCCTCACTAGGGTCGTCCTCAGTAGGATCCGTGATCACCTGCTCACCAACCAGTGACCAGAACAGTCTGGTTTTACGCCTAAGAAGTCTACCATCTGCCACATCCTGGCACTGAGGGTTCTCATGGAGCGCAAACACGAATATCAGCAGAGTTTCTTTGCAGCCTTTGCCGACTCAGTTGATCGAGCTGCCCTGTGGGACATCCTGAGGGTTCGCGGGATCCCCTTGAGGTTGCTGGATATCATGGCCGGCCTGTACCCTGGTACTGGGAGTGCTGTGCAGAGTGGAGGAGGCAGACCCTCTGTGTTTTTCCCAGTTGATTCTGGGGGTCCATCAGCGGTGTGTTCTGCTCCTACTCTTTTCAATGATTGTATGGACTGAGTGTTGGGCAGAGTTGTGGGGTCCAGCGGCTGGGGGGCATCTGTTGGTGAAGAAAGATTCACGGATCTTGACTTTGCTGATGATGCTGTGATCTTCGCAGAGTCAATGGAGGCTCTGATCGGGGGTCTCGAGAGACTGAGTGAGGAGTCTAAATGTCTGGGCTTGTGAGGGTCCTGATAAAAACTAAAGAGCCAGGCCTTTAATGACCTCTTGGGCATGGCCATCAGCAGGGGGTCTGTCTGCAGAGAGAGTGTCGACCTCATTGAGAGGTTTACTGACCTCAGCAGTGACATTCATGACTCTGGTGACTCTTCCTATGAAGTCAGTGGACGGATTGGGAGAGCATGGGGGGTCTTGAGGTCGCTGGAGAGGGGTGTGCGGCACAAAATCATGAAGATCCAAGTCTTTAGAGTCCTGGTGCTTCCTGTTTGTGGGACATGGATGCTGTCCAGTGACCTGAGACAAAGATGGATTCCTTCATGTGTGTCTCTCTGGAAAATCCTTGGGTGCCGTTGGTTTGACTTTGTGTTGCTCACGGAGTCCTGAATGAGGCACATGACCTGCATTTTGAGGGAGCATCGGTTACGGCACTACGGCCATGTGGCGCCATTACCCGAGGGTGATCAGCTTGTAAGATCCTCATTGTTGGGGACCCGAGTGGCTGGACTAGGCTAAGGGGTCGCCCACGTAACACCTGGCTGCTACAGATAGAGGGTCATTTCTGGAGGGTGGGACTGGACCGTGCGTCTGCCTGGGGGGTTGCCAACCGGGATCCCGAGTTGTTTCATCATGTGGTGGGTGTGGCAACATGCTGTGCCAGTGCAGGTGCCCCAACTTGACTTGACTTGCCTTGCCTTGTGAAGACAATAACGCCTGTATAAAAGACACTGCTGACTTCGGTTTTCATTGCTTATAGTGCCTTTCGTGAGGAGGGTTTAAAAAAAAGCACAGCGTTGATGCACTGGACACTCGCGTGATTCATTTTTCTGTATAGTGCCTTTCAAAATGAACACTTGAAGGAAGCAGGATGGCCATATGCAGCACACTCTCTTGTCATTATTAACCTTTATCATACTGTCTATAGCACCTTCCAGCATTTGAAACAAGCATGATGTTCGCGGGCAGAGCACTCCGGTCATCCGTTTTTTTCTCAAGTATGGTGCTTCTCATAATAAACCCTTGACAGGAGGATGATGTCCATGCACGGCGCACTCTCTTGTCGTCACTCTTTGTCATGTGTATTGCCTTTAATGATGGCCGCCTCTTCCATGAGAATTTGTGAGAACAGTAATATTTTGACAAAAGACACTGCTGGCGTCAGTCTTCACTGTATATAGCGCCTTTCATTTGAGAGACTAATACACAGGGTACTCATGTTATCAATTTTCCTATTCTATGTAGTGCCCTCCATCATAATGAACACTTGAATGGAGGATGATGTCCATACTCGGCACACCCCGTTATCATCACTTTTTTGTGTATATAGCGCCTTTCATGATGAGCATTTGACAAAAGCATCTCGTTCATACACAGAGCACTCCTGTTATCAATTGTTCTCATTTATAGCGCCTGTTGTAATGAACAATTGACAGAAGCGTGATTTTCATATGTGACACTTTCTTGCCATCAAGCTTTATCATATATAATGCCTTTCATGATGACCCCCGTCTCTTGAGGAGGATCTGTGAGAACAATAATGCTTTTAAATAGGGCACTGCCGTCATCCATCTTTACCAGATATAGCGCCTTTCGTGATAAAAACGATCATGTTCATACACCGCACTTCTGTTATCAGTCTGGCTGTCGCATACATATAGCGCCTTTCATGATGACCAGCACATCTACACAATATGCGCACAGCCCTTCCATCTCGTCCAGCCACGTCGTCCTCTTCTGCGCACGCCCCCCGGCGGCGGACTCGAGCGCCTACAAGTCACCGTTCATTAAGGCCACTCAGCACCTGACGCCCGGTCGGCCGATCGCTCCGAGCGTTTCCCACCTCCGAATGACACTAATGAGGTCAGCGGAGACAGCGACCCGGGCTGCACGGGGAGAGGAGCTGCCATCGCTGATGGAGGAAGGCTGGAGGCAGATGAGAGCTGGCAGAACAGGACCTTGGGTGAAAGGTTAAAAATTTATCAAACGGCGCTCATCCTCTCCCTGCCTGTCAGGGTCCGCATTTTTTTTCCTAACGGCGATGCAGCTCACCTCGAGTCTCCAGAGGTGCTTTTGCCTCCAGAAATAAAATAAAATGCTTGTAGAGCGAGGAAGGAGCGGGGAATGGGGAGGGGTGTCCTGTAGATTAAACGGGATCAAAAACTCCCGGCATGAAGTCTCAGAAGGCGCAGGAGTGCAGCGCTCGCACTCCGCTCTTTAATATCGAAAACGCGGGCGGAATGGAAATCAACTGACAGCGCCGGAGTCGTTCAGTGAAAGATGTAAGGAAGGAAGGAAGGAAGGAAGGAAACCTTCCAAATGATCGCTACCGAACGTGAAGTCTGGCCGTCGATGTACCGGGGTGCGAGCAGCCCCGGTCTGGAGACCACTGGCTACAAATGAACTTCAAACGCACAGGAGTGCCAGAGAGCGTCCGGTCAGGGGCCCCTTCCTCTCGAAAACTCCTCCTTCCAGACTTTGAGGACCCCTCCACCCAGTGGGCTCTGGGTAATCTTGACCGTCCCCCACCAGACTACGATGTTTATGTTACCAGCGTGAGGGTGGCACAGAGGTTAGTGCTGGTGCCTGGCAGCACTTGACTCGCGGGTTGAAATCCTGGCCGGCGTTGTTGAGGCGCACTCCAAAAAAAAAATATGCGGCCACAATAGTTTTTTTTTTTTAATCTAGTAAATCACCCACGTGACGCTAAGTAGGAAACAATGGATTCCTGTTGTAGAGTGAACCGTGAAAACGGACGGTGGAGTGGAACAGTAATCGGTAGGAACGTTTCACACTGAAGTGGACCCTCTTCACTTGAACTCCACACTCGACTGAACAGGTGATGCCTCCTCTCCAGCTTCTTCTGCTTTTTTGCTGTTTAGTAAGAAATGCCACTCCATGTGCTGTGGGCACTTTGAGTTCAAAGTGGGCTTCATCCTGTAATGGCTACTCAATTCCTGCGGTAGACATTCTATTTGGCCCACCCCTGACACTGGCCTCCCTCATATAAACAGAAGGTGCCCCTAAAGTGTGAATTTTTACGTTGCTATAAAGACCATTTTTTATTATACTAGGGTAGCTACACTTTGAGAAGAGGCAACTCACTCTTAAAAGTCTTAAGCGGTGCCATCTTCTTTGCCATTAGGTCTGCTTTCATGCAGGAGGAGTGCCCTTTAGCATTTCCTGGTTACCTTAATGTTGCTTTATAGAATACCACACCAGGGCCGCTTTCAGTTCAAGGTGGGATTCATTCTCAGAGGGCTACTCCATTTTTCCCCTTCACTATCATGAGACACAGTCAACCAACCAGTAGGTGCACACAGGTCATGCCAGCCATTTAGTCCAAAGAGCATCAAATGGCAGTAACTGCATGACAGGATCCACCAGAGGGCATACCAGCCTTTTAGTCAAACTGATATTAAATATGTGAAACTGCATGGCAGCAGCCACCAGAGGGCACACTGGCAATTTAGTAAAATTCATTTAAAATAAGTGTAACTGCATGATAAGAGCCACCAGAGGGCGTACCACCCTTTTAGTCAAATAAACACTGAATATGTGAACTACATGACAGGAATCACCAGAGGGCTCACCAACTTTTTATTAAAATGAATAAGAAATATCTGTAACTGCAGGGCAGGAGCCATCAGAGGGCGCACCAGCCTTTTAGTAAAATGAATATGTAACTACATGATAAGCTCCGCCAGAGGGCAGCCTTTTAGTTAAATAAACACTGAATATTTGAACTATCCATCCATCCATCCATTTTCTAACCCTCTGAATCCGAATACAGGGTCACGGGGGTCTGCTGGAGCCAATCCCAGCCAACACAGGGCGCAAGGCAGGACATGACAGGAATCACCAGAGGGCACACCAGCCTTTAAGTAAAATAAATATGAAAAATCTGTAACTGCATGGCCTGAGGCACTAGGGGACGCACCAACCTTTTAGTCAAATTGATATTAAATATGTGAAACTGCATGGCAGCAGCCACCAGAGGGCACACTGGCAATTTAGTAAAATTCATTTAAAAAAAGTGTAACTGCATGATAAGAGCCACCAGAGGGCGCACCAGCCTTTTAGTCAAATGTATGAGAAATATCTGTAACTGTATGGCAGCAGCCACCAGAGTGCGCCATAGCCTTTTAGTTAAATGAATACGAAATATGTGTTACTGCATGGTAAGAGCCACCAGAGGGCAGCCTTTTAGTCACATAAACACTAGCTATGTGAACTACATGACAGAAACCACCAGAGGGTGCACCAGCCTTTTTATTAAAATGAATAAGAAATATTTGTAACTAAATGGCAGTAGCCACTAGAGGGCACACCAGCCTTTAGTAAAATGAATATAAAGTAAAGTAAGTGTAAGTGCTTGATAAACGCCACCAGAGGGCAGCCTTTTAGTCAAATAAACATTAAATATGCCAACTACATGGCAGGATCCACTTTTAGGGCTCACCAACTTTTTATTTATTAGAAATATCTGTAACTGCATGGCAGGAGGCACTAGGGGGCGCACCAGCCTTTTAAATAATATATTGTAATGCTCACAGGGCCTTTGCCAATCCATCGCAGGTCCATTCACACACACACACACACATTCATACCTGATAAAAAAAATTGAAGCTGAACACGAACAGCAATTTGGAGTCACCAGTTAACACACACCCACATCATCACACACACACGTCTTTTGTGGATACGAATGGGAAATGGGAACAGGAATGAAAATCAAATGCTGGTCCCTGTCTATTACATGAGGGTAAATCAAAAAACAAAAGGTCCTTTGAAAATTACGTTGTAATCGCAGTGGATTGAAGCTGATGCGGTACAACACGTTTGCAGTGGCTTATGGGTACTCCAAGCACGTATATTGTTAGTCTACCAGAAGCCAAAGGTCAAATGAACACGGGTTGTCCGCTGTGGGATTGTAGCATTGCTGAGCAACACGCCGTAGTGAGATTTTTTTAGGCAGAGGGAGTGAAGCCTGCTGAAATTGACTGAAGGATGTTGGCTCTGCATGGAAGAGAAGACATCAGGGGCCTCATGTATAACGCCGTGCGTAGAACTCGCACTATAACATGGCGTAAGCACAAAAGCCGAAATGTGCTTACGCACAGAAAAATCCAGATGCAGGAATCTGTGCGTACTCCAACTTCCACGTTCTTTCGTTACATAAATACCGATCAGCGTGAAAACTAACGCTCGTGCACGCGCATTATGTAACGCCCCAAATCCTCCCAGAATTACGCCCATTTGAATATGCAAATCAATATAAATCTCCCTTAAGCGCAGCCTTCTGTGAAAAGACAATGGGAAAGGCACGGGGGGAAACATAAGAATTTCAGCGAATACCAAGTAGAGGCAAATGAAAAACATACTATTTGTTCAAATAAACTGTGGTATAATCAACAAAAGGAAGTTGATCGAGTGACATAGCGTGTTGGAGAAACTTGAAAGCTCACATTCACAGAATCGCACAGTGCCGGAAATAAAAAAGAAGTCGCATATCAAAGTCGCCGTGAAAAGAAGAGTTGTAAGCCCACTGTCTGAGTGTCATATGAAAGTTTATTAGGGTACAGAGAAAAAAGGCACACGGTGGGGAAAAAGCACGAAATGTCAACTTTAATCTCGAATTTTCCACTTTAATCACGTAGTTTATTTTGTCATTAAAGTAGAACATCATAAACTTCATCTTAAAATCGTTTAATTAACCAGTTTCTCAAATCACATCGTAATTAAAGTAGCACGTTAAATGCTTTGTTTTGTATTTGATCTTCTATGTGCTCTGTGTGTGTGAATCACTACTTGCTTCTTAAACCGGCTCTCTTCCTCCGACTGCACACAGAATCCATTACATTCGTGATATTACAGCTCTCTGAATAACTCAAATACTGAGATGTATACGTGATGTCATTTTCATAATGAAGGAGTTAAAGAACGTTTGTGCTCATGACACAAGCGTTTAACTTTTGCCGAAATTTGTGGCTGCGTTTTTAGCTGTGTTGTTATTTTCTCTTTCTGTTTTATATTCAATATATATTGGCGTAGCCGTCACTGCAGTCAGTGCTTTTCTTTCCCCAAGTAACCGATCGCCACACAATCAGCTCTGTAATAGACGTTAAGCCATCTGTAAGCTTAGCGCCGATTCTTCAAAACGTTTAAAGAACATTGAAATGTCTTCGTAGTACGTGTTTAATTATTCTATCCTTAAAGACACTCCCAGTGAAGAATATAGATTATTTAAATGAAGTTAAAGTTTTATCTGTATAATTTAATAAACATATTTTGCTGCATTTCACCTTAAAAATGATATCGTCATCATATGTAAATACGCGCTTTATAAAGTGGCTCAGGTTGTGAGATATTATAACTGTAGTGCAAGTTTACAGTGAGGTGATTGTACTTATAAGTACTAACAGTTCTACAAGGTGCAATTGATTGGCTGCATTTAAAGTTCTTGGGATTAAACTGTTTCTGAACCGCGAGGTCCGTACAGGAAAGGCTTTGAAACGTTTTGCCGTGGCTGAGGTAGCGTGTGCTTAATGCCGTATACCGATAATTCTCTTTCCGATCAGCTGCTGTTGTGATTCACACTCAGATACAGTGATATAAATACTCCGAGTGGTGCAGTGAGAGAAATATGGACAAAGATGATCCGCTGTGGCAACTCCTAACGGGAGCAGCTGAAAGAAGAAGAAGAAGAAGAAGAAGAAGAAGAAGAAGAAGAAGAAGAAGAAGAAGAAGAAGTGAGAGTAACAACGCTAAAGCAGTTATGGCATTTGGAATACTATGGCTGTTCCCTCTACCATTATATTGTTACAAGTTAATTACAATCAGATGCGTTACACTAATAAACAATATGCGGTAGTTTCGGTGTATTTATAAAGCCGCGTCATGAAAATAATGAGTAACCACACAAGAACAGTAGCACTGCTTTGACGCTGGGTGCCGCCAGTCAGTAAAACCGTGTGCAGAACTTGCGTACGACAAGGCATGAGGTACCGTGGAAAAGTGCGTGGCTTTACGCCAAGTGTAGGTTTTATACATCGCGATTTGAACGTGGAAAAGTTCTTACGCAACATTTCTGTGCGTACGCACCGTTTATACATGAGGCCCCAGGACTCGACAAAGAGTTTAAGAATTGTGAGAACAAGTGTAAGTGACGGAGCACGATCTGCTCAGCCATCGACATCAGGCGCACACAGGCCCACACCGACATGGCAGGTGCCTTCATCAGAGAAGACCGACGAATGACGTCATCCGCTGTTGCGGCACATTTGCATATCAGCTATGGATCTGCACAGGCTAAAGTGCAGGATGGCTTGGGCTACCGTAAAGTTTGCACAAGATGGCCACCCAAACAGCTTACTGATCTGCACAAACCAACAGCGCATGGAGGTTGTGACCCAAATCCTAAAATGCTTCGGAGAGGATCCCAGTGTTTTGGAACGGATTGTCACCGGAGAGGAGACACGGTCCACTACCTTGAGCCAGGAAGATCGAGACGAAGCCCGCAGTGGGAACCTCCATCTTCTGCGGTAGTGACGGAATTAAAATGATAGCCCCTTGCCAAGAAAATCGTGATGTCCTTCTGTTGGGACATATTTCTTCTGGGGTCCGACTTATGAAAAATTAGCAAGGGATAAAGTTAAAAAAACAAACAAACAAAAAAAAAAACAAAGAGAAAGGGGGAAAAGACTTTTCAGACGTGAGAGTCTCCTTCAGATTGAAATACGCGTAAATTTGATACAAAATGGGGAAGCAGAACTAGCCAAGGATATGATGGAGCGCACATCTAAGAAAGTTTGGGTTGTTTACAACTAAAAATAAAAGTCCTCACCAATTCAGAATTCCCAAAATTATATAAGAGGACCTGCGGTGGGCTGGCGCCCTGTCCGGGGTTGTTTCCTGCCTTGCATCCCGTGTTGGCTGGGATTGGCTCCAGCAGACCCCTGTGACCCTGTAGTTAGGATATAACGGGTTGGATAATGGATGGATGAATAAGAGGATTATAGGACTGCGCTTTCACAAAAGACGTAAAGGGTCTGTGGAGGAAATGGAAAGAACTGCTGTCAGAAATGAAGGAAACCGATAACGATTAACGGAAAATCTGAGAAGGAATCCAACAAGATATGGAAAATATATGGAGGAAAATAAATCTAACAAATAAATTGGCAGATGTATCCTGACTTTCTGCCCACGAGATTTTAGAGACAAGTCTGACGCTGAACAAACAGGAAGTACTCCAAGACCCTAAATGTCCTAAGGAAGGGGGTACAGAAGAGGGATCAGTAAGTCATGGAATGGGGGTAGAGTATGGAAAACGGTCAAAGGGGACGCATTAGGAAAGGCCAATCTGGACAAAGATGTGGTAGATTTTGGAAGATCTGGAAAAAGAAAGGTTGGGAGAAAAGACTGGGAAAGAATAAATGGGGTTAAGGGGGTCTTGTGGAAGGCCCGATGCGTACCGACTAACAAGCAAAACGTTTTATCTCCACAGAACACGATTAAAATGATTTAGGAAAAATATCTCCGTTTATGAAAAGACCAACCCTCATGTTAAGAGACCCCCAAACAAAAGAAAGGCAAGATAGATCGATGTAGAGAGCTGTGTTTTTTAAATTATAGTGAATGTTAGTTTTGTATGCAATCGGCGCTCCTTGGCTGCTTCCCTCGAGGAATTGTACTCGGAAGAAGGAATGGGAGCCGAAAGAGAAAAGCTAATAAGATTTTATCTTCATAACTGTTTTTATAAAATATGAAATAAAACAAACAAAAAAAGACCTTCTGTTGGGACATTAAGGGTCCTATTCGGGAGAATCTTGTGGAACACGGAAAATCAGTGACCAGTGCAATGAAGCGAGCAATGCCTGGAGAGAAACTGGAAACTGAAAGAAGAGGAATGAAGTCAAAAAACAGTCCTGCTGCTCAATGGCAACGCGTGTCTCCGTGCAGGGGGTCGCAACATCGGGGGTCCCTTACAGCCCTGACCTGGCGGTGTGAGACTATCAAGAAGAGGCCCCAATGCAGTCACAGGTTCACCTTTCATGATGAGGATGAGGAAGCCGTGCAGATCTGGATTGGAGAGCAGCCGAGAAACTTCTTGTGCCAAGGAATGAAGAAGAGCATCGACCTACCAGGGAGGCGATGTGGAGGAGTGACAGAACTGTGATGCTCATCATCTGCTCCCACTTTCTGCTATTGAGGGGTAATTTGATTTTACTTTTTCAATGTGGAGGTGGGATTACATCAGGGATCGGCTCTGAGCCCTTTCTTATTGCAATGGGGATGGACGGGTGGACAGACGAGACAGGAGACCCCATGGACTGTGATGTTTGCTGATGACATTGTGATCTGTAGCGAGAGTAGGGAGCAGGGTGATGAGACCCTGGAGAGGTGGAGATATGAGAGGAGAGGAATGAAGGTCAGTAGGACCACCAAGACAGAATACATGTGTGTGAATGAGAGGAAGGTCAGTGGAGTGGTGAGGATGAGGGAAGTAGAGTTGGTGAAGGTGGATGAGTTTAAATACTTGGGATCAACAGTACAAAGTAACGAGTGGTGTGGAGGAGAAGTGAAGAAGAGAGTGCAGGTGGAGAAGAGCGTCAGGAGTGATTTGTGACAGACGGGTATCAGTAAGAGTGACAGTGAAGGTCTACAGGACGGTGGTGAGACCAGCTGTGTTATATGGGCTGGAGACGGTGGCACAGGAGACAGAGCTGGAGGTGGCAGAGTTAAAGATGTTAAGATGTGAATTGGGTGTGACGAGGATGGACAGGATTAGAAATGAGGACATGAGAGGGTCAGCTCAGGTGGGACGGTTGGGAGACAAAGTCAGAGAGGAGAGATTGCGTTGGTTTGGACTTGTGCAGAAGAGAGAAGCTGGGTATATTGGGAGAAGGGTGCTAAGGATAGAGCTGTCAGGGAAGAGGAGAAGAGGAAGGCCTAAGAGAAGGTTTATGGATGTGGTGAGAGAGGACATGCAGGTGATGGGTTGACAGAGCAAGATGATGAGGACAAGAAGAAATGGAAGAAGATGATCCGCTGTGGCGAACCCTACTGGGAACAGCCAAAAGAAGAAGAAGAAGAAGTGTTTCAGCCAGGGTTCCTCGTCTGGCTGGGGTTCAGATCCATGTCTTTTGTGTTCATTTTTGTGTCACTTATTTATGTTAATGTTTTTTGTTCATTATCTGCATTGTGTAGATGCCTTCATTGTATTCCATGGTGCGTCATTCACCGCCAGGTACTTCCCTCCTACCCTATAAATCCAGAGGGTCTCCCGTTATTATCCTCCCAGTTCACTGAATGCGCTCTGGGAGTTTGGTGAGTTCTCGTGTTTCCCTTCTTTGATTTCTGACGTCTGCGTTCATTTTTTTGACTTTGCCTTGGGGTTTCTGCATTGTGACCGTGTTTGCCTTGTGCTTTTAGGCCACTCCATTTTGACATCGTTGGCACTTCACTGTATCACAAAGCAGTTTTGTGAAGAATGAAATCTTTTTATTTTGAGGAGGTTTCTGTGTTTGCCAGTTTATCTAGCCGGGGTTTGGTGGTATATCACCCTCTAGTGGGCATTTTTAGAAGTGTTTTTAGGGGGACTCGTACTTTGCGACATTTTCTTTGCCTCTGTCAGCTTCCATGTGTTTTGTTCTCGATGCCCCAAGAGGTGCGGGGCCCCCTGCCAGTTATCGTCAGGAAGTGCCCTCCGCCCTATAAAACCAGAGGGCATCCATCGCCCGCAATTCCTGGCTGTTCATTTCGAATGTGCTAAGGAGTCGGTGAGTTTTTGCTGTGCTTACGCTTTTACGTTTACTGGATTTTTGACTTTGTTGTTGGATTATTCTGCTGGGTCTTTGTTTGCCTTTGATTACCTGGTTATCAACGCCATTATGCCTTTTGTGCTTTTTCGAAGGTTCATAGTGTGACAGAGCAAACCTTTATTTTATGAAGATCCTGCGTTTGCCCTCATTAGTAGGGGGGTTTGAGCACTGAGCATTTTTGAAAGTCTTTGCGACTCTGGTGCCTTGAGGCTCCCAGTTCACGGCATTGTCTCTCAAATGATTGTGTCCAGTGAGAGTAAAGTGGGCTCATGTCAGGTCAGGTCAAGTTGGAGAGCCTGCACTGGTACAGCGCGTTGCTGCACCCACCACACGACGAAACTACTTGGCATCCTGGTTGGAGACCCCTTCCTGGAGACACCCTCCAGAAATGACCCTCGATCTGCTAGAACCAGGTGTTATGTGGGCGTCCCCTTGGCCTGGTTCAGCCACTCAGGTCGTCAACAATGTGGGTCACCCTTGGGGAATCGCGCCACATGGCCGTCGTGCCGTAACTGACTCACAATGCGGGTCATGTGCCTCATTGGGGACTCCATGAGCAACACAAAGTCAAACCAGCGGGACCCAAGGACTCTCTGAAGAGACTTCTCCTACAAGATTCATGTCCACATCTTCAGGATTTGTTTGGCATAAAGCACTAACTCCTTCACGAATCTCTTCTTCTGTAGCTTCTAATTTTGTTAGGAATGAAAAAATTTTTTTGCAGCATCATTGTATATTGAGACCCTCTGTGCCAGACTTGACTCTAATGCATCCATCACAGGTATAAATGTTTTAATTCTGAACTTGTCTCTTGGCCCAAGGTTCTCTAAAGCATCATCATTGATATGCTTTCCTCTGAAGAGACACACGTGAAGGAGTCCAGTCTTCGTCTCAGGTCACTGGAGAGCATCCATGTCTCACAACCAGGGAGCACCAGGACTCTAAAGACTTGGACCTTGGTCCTTTTGCAGAGATGTCAGGAGCACCACACACCCCTTTACAGTGACCTCATGACCCCACATGCTCTCCCAATCTCTATCGAATAAAGTTTCTTTGACTATATTTTCTGAAATCATTAGATCTGTAGCTATTGGGGTTCTAGCCATTAATGTTGTGTTCTCCTATGTCCCTGGAGTTTTGTGGGTGGGGCTCCAGAGGCAGGAAAGACAGCTCTGCGTCACCACACTGTCTTACTAAACGTCATCCTAATTAAACTTACAGTCCTGGACGGCATTATTGGCACCCATGAAATTTAAGGGCAACATGTAGAATGTCAGGTCAGGTCAGGTTGGGCAGCCTGCACTGGTACAGCGGGTTGCACCCACCACATGATGAAACAGCTTAGGATCCCAGTTGGCAACCCCCCCAGGCAGATATACAGTCCAGTCCCACACCCAGGAAATGACTATCTGACACAGGCAGGTGTTACAGGGGCATCCCCTAGGCCTGGTCCAGCCGCTCAACAATGAGGATCACCCTCGGGTAATGGCGCCACATGGCTGTAGTGCTGTAACTGACGCTCCCTCACAATGCAGCTCATGTGATTCATTGGGGACTCCATGAGCAACACAAAGTCAAATCAGCGGGACCCAAGGATTCCCCAAAGAGACACACGTGAAGGAGTCCAGTCTTCATCTCAGGTCACTGGATAGCAGCCATGTCTCACAACCAGGGAGCACCAGGGCTCTAAAGACTTGGACCTTGGTCCTTTTGCAGAGATGTCAGGAGCACCACACACCCCTTTACAGTGACCTCATGACCCCCCATGCTCTCCCAATCTCTATCAAGTAAAGTTTCTTTGACTATATTTTCTGAAATCATTAGATCTGTAGCTATTGGGGTTCTAGCCATTAATGTTGTGTTCTCCTATGTCCCTGGAGTTTTGTGGGTGGGGCTCCAGAAGGCGGGGCCGACCTTACATCACCACCCTGACACTCCCCTCTGGCTATTTAAGCCCGAGGACATGAGAGCTCAGCAGTGCGACGTTGAAGTCTTTAAAGTTTTGTCTTTTGTTTGGAGTTTTCTGGTTGCCTAAGCTATTAGAGACATGGGGCCCTTTATAAGTCCAGATATTCTATGTAAGTGCCAAATATGATTTTCCGATACCTAGAGGTTTAAACTGAAATACAATTAAGAAGTATATAGATAGTGAAATAATAAATGCTTAACTTAAAATAATTTTTATTCATAAATAAACTTAAAAATGCAAACTCTGGTAAAAAGAAAACAAAAGTTCTTTTAAAAGGCACAATGTACAAAGGTTTATTATCTAATATCTTGAAACATGGTATAAGGATTAAGGAATTATATTAAGCTAAAATATTTTCTTTCTTGCCTTTGCCAGAGCAACGTCACTGATGACATCATCAAATGATAAACTGCGGAGTTTGTCACTTTCTATGCACATGAGACTGAGGGAACATAATTTATCTTGTGTCATTGTTGTTCTAAATTCATTTTTTATTCTCTTCAGCTGAGAGAAAGATCTTTCGCCAGAGCAATTTGCAACCATCATACATAGAAACAATCTCAAAACTGCTTCTACATTAGGGGATGCTGTTTGGACACGATTGTTAAATATTACCCTAAACAGATCCTGATGTGTCAGACTATCATGTTCCGCTGAACCATAGGCTTGACTATGTCTGACATATTGGCGAAAATGCTTGACTTCTCCTACAAGATTCATGTCCGCATCTTCAGGATTTGTTTGGCATAAAGCACTAACTCCTTCACGAATCTCTTCTTCTGTAGCTTCTAATTTTGTTAGGAATGAAAAATTTTTTGCAGCATCATTGTATATTGAGGCCCTCTGTGCCAGACTTGACTCTAATGCATCCATCACAGGTATAAATGTTGTAATTCTGAACTCGTCTCTTGGCCCAAGGTTCTCTAAAGCATCATCTTCATCATTATTGATATGCCTTCCTCTGTAACAGCTTTTCTTGTAATCAACATCAGGCAATTTTTCCTTTGCTTTTTCTTCAAAATGATCGAACATATCCCTGGAACCTTTAACAAAATCCGAAAGTGAAGCATACAATTTCCTACATACACCTGGACTAATTTGGGGGTCTTGCAGTGATTGACTAGTCTTGTGAAATTCATCCAGCAAGGGCGGCACGGTGGCGCAGTGGGTAGCACTGCCGCCTCACAGTTAGGAGACACGGGTTCGCTTCCCGGGTCCTCCCTGCGTGGAGTTTGCATGTTCTCCCCGTGTCTGCGTGGGTTTCCTCCCACAATCCAAAGACATGCAGGTCAGGTGCATTGGCGATTCTAAATTGGCCCTAGTGTGTGCTTGGTCGGTGGGCGTGTTTGTGTGTGTCCTGCGGTGGGTTGGCACCCTGCCCTGTGTTGGCTGGGATTGGCTCCAGCAGACCCCCGTGACCCTGTGTTTGGATTCAGCGGGTTGAAAAATGGATGGATGGATGGAATTCATCCAGCAAATAACTCCATCAATATAACATAACCATAAATTCAAACTCCTCCATTTTATTCAAAATGTTTATGGCTTGATTTCTTGTTTCGCCTTTCTCTGTAGTATCAATATGCAGCTGATGCAATGCAGAAATGATTCCATCATAACTATCAAGTATTGCACTTGTGGCCATTGAATGTGCTTCCCATCTAATCTTTGACAAAGACTTTGGAACTTTTGAGTCATCTTTGAAGAATGACAACAGTGCTGCCCATCTATGTGTAGATGATGAAAAGAAATGATATATTTCTTGAACAATTCCAAAAAAGTTTACCGCATCTAAACAACAGTCAACTGCTGCTCTGCCAACAAGATTCAGGGAATGACCAGCACATGGAATATACATACATCGCATACTTGTTAATCTTCAATATTATTTCTTGCATACCCTTGACATATTGGCAGCATCATCATATGACTGGCCTCGACACTTTCCTAAAATCTGTTTTGCACTCATTTCTAAGGTAGTTGTGCACCATCTTAGCCATACTTTCCCCTGTGTGGCGACCCATCTCTAGGAAAGTTAGAAAACGTTCGATAAGCAGCCCATCATCTGGTGAAACATACCTGACAATAACAGTGAGCTGATCAATATGGGACCGGTCTGGAGTGGAATCTACAGATAAACTGAAATATGTGAAATAATAATGAAATAATTTTAAAAATTGCCAAAATTACCGGCATTTACTGTCGAAATGTATCAGTAATTTCGGTAGTCATAATTACCGGTAATATTGGTTAACCGGTTATCGGTAATGCAAACCCTAGGCACAATACAATATTGGACGTCCCGGACAAATAATGCTGTAGTATATTTAGGTATACATGACAATCGCTCACTCGGACAATTTGTTTTGGGGGCCCCCCAAGAAGGCGGGGGCCCTAAGCTATAGCTTGTGTAGCTCATACGTAAATCCTGCACTGTGCCTAATTATCTCTCGCTGTGTTTCTTATATTATTCTTTTGGATTGTTGCTGTTTTGGGACTCGTTTACATGGATTGCTTTGTTATTGCTTTGCTATTTTGAGATTCTGCTGGTATTATTTATGCTGTTTTCTTTTCCTTAAGGAGACACAGACATTACAGAACTGCAAAAGGCATTTTGAACGGTAAAGTCAGGCTCCTGATTTCTGGCCCTGAGTCGGCCTGCAGCCTCAGACGTTATAGTGGGAGGTGAATGGATTGGGATGAGGAGAGTTTGGACAGACCAGTGGAGATCCTGGATCGATTAAAGGCCTCTCACCCATTCCGCTATGGTCCTGACTCCAAACCATAACACGTTTGACCTGCGAGAGCTCCTGAGGTCCATTTTCTGGTCTGTGATGTTCATTTGATGATAAATGGCTGGTGTGTCATCTAGTGGCTTCTGTGGTCAGGTTACAGTAAGTTTGGGATTCATTTGACTTCTGTGGTCCGTTACTGGCATTTGATAATCATTTGACAAAATGGTTGGGGTGCTTTGTGGTGACTCCTGTAATCCATTTACAAATATTTAATATTAATTGGACTAAATGGCAGGTGCTCTCAGGTGGCTCCTCTGATCCAGTTAATACCCTTTGATATCCACTAATGCATCCTCTAGTGGCTCCTGTGTATCTATTGCAGATATTTAATATTAATTTGACAAAATTGTTGGTGTGCCCACTAGTGGCTCATGTGTATCATTTATAGATGTTGGATATTAATTAAACTACATTTCTGGCATGCTCTGTGGTGGATCCAGTTATTGTCATTTAACTTATCACGGATGTGCCCTCCAGTGGCTCCTGTGTACCAGTCACAGATATTTGATACTAATTTGACTAAACTGCTGGTGTGCCCTCTAGTGGCACCTGTGATCCAATTGCAGACATTTGATACCAATTTGATTACAAGACTGGGGTGACCTGTGAGAGCGTCTCTATTTTCTGGTGTTTGATATTCATTTGATGAAATGGCCGGAGTGCCCTCTACTGGCATCTGTGGTCCAGTGACAGAAATTTGGCATTAACTTGACTAAGTTGCTGGTACACCCTCTTGTGGCTCTGGTGATCCACTTACTGGTATTTGATAATCATTTGACAAAATGTTTGGAGTGCCTTGTGGTGACTCCTGAAATCCATTTACAAATATTTGATATTAATTAGGTTAAATGGCTGGCATGCTCTCAGGTGGCTCCTTTGATCCAATTAATGCCCTTTGATATTCACTAATATGTGGCTCCAGGGTATCCATTACAGAAATCTGATATTCATTGGACTTAATGGTTAGCATGCACTCTGGTGATTCCTATGATGCAGTTAATGTCACTTAACTTATCACTAATGTGCCCTCTGGTGGCTCCTGTGTGCCAGTCACAGATATTTGATATTAACCTGAATAAACTGCTGGTGTGCCCTCTAGTGGCACCTGTGATGCAGTTGCTGGCATTTGCTAGCAATTTGATTACAAGGCTGGAGTGACCAGTGAGAGATCCTAACGTCCACTGTTTGGTGTTTGATGAAATGGCTGGTGTGCCCCCTGAGGCTTCTGTGATGCAGTTACAGATGTTTGATATTCATCTGATTAAATGGCTGGTGCTGCTATAGTGGCTCTCGAGGTGTCTCCTATGATCCAGTTACCTGTGGCAGATATTCATTTGATTAAATGCCTGGTATACACTCAAGTGTCTCCCAGTTACAGACTTCTACTACTTTACTGTCCCCTCATGTGGCTTCTGTGATCCAATTTATGGGAGTTAATATTCTTATTATTTGCAATGGTGATGGACAAGCTGACAAATGAGATTAGACAGGAGTCCCCGTGATTTTTGCTGATGACATTGCGATCTGTAACGAGAGTAGGGAGCAGGCTGAGGAGACCCTGGAGAGGTGGAGATATGAGAGGAAAGGAATGCAGGTTAGTAGGACCACCAAGACAGAATACATGTGTGTGAATGAGAGGGAGGTCAGTGGAATGGTGAGGATGAGGCAGTAGAGATGATGAAGGTGTAAGAATTTAAATACTTGAGATCAACAGTACAGAGTAATGGGGATTGTGGAAGAGAAGTGAAGAAGAGAGTGCAGGCAGGGTGGAATGGTTGGAGTGTCAGGAGTGATTTGTGACAGACGGGTACCAGCAAGAGTGACAGGGAAGGTCTACAGGACGGTAGTGAGACCAGCTATGTTATATGGGCTGGAGACGGTGGCACAGGAGACAGAGCTGGAGGTGGCAGAGTTAAAGATGTTAAGATTTGCATTGGATGTGACGAGGATGGACAGGATTAGAAATGAGGACATTAGAGGGTCAGCTCAGTTTGGACGGTTTAGAGACAAAGTCAGAGAGGTGAGATTGTGTTGGTTTGGACATGTGCAGAGGAGAGAAGCTGGGTATATTGGCAGAAGGGTGCTAAGGATAGAGCTGTCAGGGAAGAGGAGAAGAGGAAGGCCTAAGGGAAGGTTTATGGAGGTGGTAAGAGAGGACATGCAGGTGATAAAACAAGATGACGAGGACAGAAAGGTATGGAAGAAGATGATCTTCTGTGGTAACCTCTAATGGGAGCAGCCAAAAGAAGAAGAAGATAGCCAAATGGCTGGTGCTCCCTCTAGTGGCTACTCTTTTACATAGCAGCTATGCAGAACACCCCAATAGAGTCCAGCTGCAGTCAGGACAGTTTTAGGCCTCGTACAGATTCAGCGACCTGAGACATTCTGAAGCCCGTAAGGTGACGTCCCTTTTGTCTTTCTTTTGACTCCACCCACTTCCACAGCCCCACCCCTGTGTTTGCGGTACACTTTGGTGCTGAATGTACTGTTATAGTAAGGGTGGAAAACTGAATGTGTGTGCAAAAAATATTTGTTAAAAATAAAAATAAAATTTCACCAGGATAAATTGTCATGTTAATGTAATAAACGTCTCTTCATACTTGCTGTGAGGTCGCGAGCCATGAACAAATGGGCACGCAAAGCCACTCGGCTAACAGAGAAGGTCTTAGCTGGGTGACTCAAATGACTACTTTATATCTTTTGGTGCTTCTGAGGGCGAGTGCGTCATTCCTCTGGGGCATAAACTCCACCACAATTAATGCATTGTTAACATAAATATTAAAGTTTTGTACATCAGTAATAATACAGTACTAATGTACTGTAATGACTGGCGCCCTTCAACATCTGTAATAAGATGCCGCAGATGTTCTATCAGACGGTTGTTGCGAGCGCCCTCTTCTACGCGGTGGTGTGCTGGGGAGGCAGCATAAAGAAGAGGGACGCTTCACGCCTGGACAAACTGGTAAGGAAGGCAGGATCTATTGTAGGCACGGAGCTGCACAGTCTGACATCCATGGCAGAGCGACGGGCACTGAGCAGACTCCTGTCAATCATGGAGAATCCACTGAACAGGATCATCTCCAGACAGAGGAGCAGCTTCAGAGACAGACTGACAGACTGAGGAGACCCCACACTATGAGACTCGGGGGGTAAACGTTAACATTATACAAAGTTATTGTCTGTTATACCTGCATTGTTATCACTATATTATATAGTGCCTTTCATAGCTATCTATCTATCTATCTATCTATCTATCTATCTATCTATCTATCTATCTATCTATCTATCTATCTATCTATCTATCTATCTATTATATAGTGCCTTTCATATCTATCTATCTATCTATCTATCTATCTATCTATTATATAGTGCCTTTCATATCTATCTATCTATCTATCTATCTATCTATCTATCTATCTATCTATCTATCTATCTATTATATAGTGCCTTTCATATCTATCTATCTATCTATCTATCTATCTATCTATCTATCTATCTATCTATCTATCTATCTATTATATAGTGCCTTTCATATCTATCTATCTATCTATCTATCTATCTATCTATCTATCTATCTATTATATAGTGCCTTTCATATCTATCTATCTATCTATCTATCTATCTATCTATCTATCTATCTATCTATCTATCTATCTATTGTATAAGAATATGTAGTGTTATTCGTAGCTGAGTGCAGCATTTAATTTATTCTTCGTCTTCTTCCTTAGCATTTCCTTATGGGGTGAACCTTCTGATTACCAGTTTAGATCTTTAGCCACAGAGCCACCACTCCATTGAGTGCAGCCTATAACTAATGTATTAAAAGTGCAGTCTCATGAATGAGACATGGCAAATGCAGATATAAAATGAATACTATAAAATACAAAATATTCCGATTTTTTTGTTCAATTTGTTTCTAATGTACGACACCAAAACAACTGCTTTAGATGCAGAACTGAGAGACCTTGATAGTTCAGAAGTTTAATATATGCTGAATGCACATTTGACTGCAGGAAATAAAAGGAACTGAAATCGTCACGAGGGGTTGTCAGTTCACAAGCGACACATTGTAGGGGCTCCGTCAATTTATGGACTTCATTGTGTCTTAAGTGCTCAGATCTGTCCAAGGCCTAAAACTGTCCTGACTGCAGCTGGACACTCCTTGATCCCCACTCTCTATCTGGAGTCCAAACCCCTTTCCTTCTTTCTTTACGGACACCCAAGGCAATAAGGCCATTGCACGCCAACTTCCACTCAACACTTAAGTGAGATGGAGAACACCGATGGCCTTTTCCTTCTCTCTCTGTCTCTCTCTAAAGAAGAAAGCAGGATGAAATGACACCTTCTATTGGCTAGCTAAACAGATTACAAATGCAAGCTTTCGAGGCAGCTAAGGCCCCTTCATCAGGCGAGGTGTCATTTCACCCTACTTTCTCCTGTATCAATCTATGGCTAACATGGTACAACACTCTCTCCAAAGAAGCACAGAGAAGTGGGGCACATGGCATTTTCTACTCAGCAGCATCCCCCTGAGCATCCAGTTACACGCATGTGGTTTGAAAGCCTGAAGCTGCTGGATGCCACCACGCCTCTCACCCTACTGGATCCAGATGTGCATTCCAGGCGGGCAGGCAGGCATTCGGCTCTGCACTCAGATTTCCAGCTTGTTCCCCAGCCTCCATCTGTCTCGTCTTGAACTGTAGCAGAAGGCGGATTGTGTTACACTTCTCCATATGCCCACGGACGCCATTCTCCCGGAGGAGATCTGCCATGTTTCAGGCCTTGGCATGCACTGATCAGAGTGTCAGGAGAGTGTGGGTAGAGCCTTCAACTAGCTTATTCTCCTTCTGTGGTAAACAACAATATACGACAGTGAGTTCCTAGTGACATGCTGCTTGAGGGTCACATCCCTCAATGTCACATCCCATGGTGTCATCACATCCCGTGTCTTCTCATATAGGTGCTATGCCGATGATACTTAGCTGTATCTGTCGCTCCCTTCTTAGGATGACATGGAATCAGCTGGAAGTTTGGTGTTTTCAGTGACATCTCTGTCTGGATGAAGGAACCCCATCATCAACTCAACTTTATCATCTCAGCCAGTCCACGATATCTCTTGAAATAATCTCAGCTCATTAACATTAACATCAGCACCTACTGAATCAGCACATAGCCGTGGGGTGATGACTGATGATCAGCTAACTTTGCTGATCACACTGCGACAGTCTACCACTCATACGGATTCATGCTCTATCATGGACCATCTGCCTTATTTAGACTTAGATCTTCCCACACCATTTGGCGAATTGGCCAGCAGGCATTTGGCACTGAGTTTGACTGCAGTTTCGTCCCATTTGAAATCGCTGATCTGGAGATCTTCATGGCATGTCGCTCATCAGGTATTATATGGCTGTCCTTGCCTCCTCTTTCCAGTCTTGGGTTTCCAGTTCTTCATAGCTTTGGGGATTCGATGGTTGGGTAATCTGAGCATGTGGCAGTTAAGCAGATTCGTTGGCCTTTGACTGTGTCTTTCAACTTCGTGGCACTTCTTTGTTGGTGATACGCTCTTGGTACTGTGACCACAGCCGCAGGGGGGACACGGCTGCCCTTCAGAAACTCCCTCTTAAACAGTTTTTTAATGGGAAACAAACACACTCTTACTCCTCTGCTTTGTGGGATCAGCTGCAGGCTTGCTGGCTTGGCATGCTCCTCGCGTTGGGGTTCGAACCTTTAAAAGACGGCCATCCTGAGGTCCCACTATCCTGTCTGTCTTCCCCCAGACTCCATCTGCTCCGGTCACTGCTTCCGAGCCACTGTACCCCCTTGAAGAGGAAGACTTTGTGTTCTTTAGACCAGTTTGTCAGCTGTTCCTTGTGTGGTTGGACCGCTTCTGAAAGAGACTTGTGTTTGTATCTGCCAGGACAGCAATAAAGTTTCTACTCCTTGGAAATCCTCCTGTACTCTCCTGAGCAACTTTGTGATCCAAGCTTGACAGTACGTGTTGCTGATTACTGACCATAAACACAAAGACAGGATGGTATGTTACCCGGCCTGGAGGCCAATGTAATTGAGGAACAGGAGAGACCATCATATTCAGAGCATTGGCTCCCCCCATACACCAGGTGAGTCAGAGTTGGGAGTTAGAGGACAAGGAGGACAAAGCTTGCTGGATGAGTGAAGGAGAGACAACAGAGAGTGTAGAGAGTGAGAATTGTAGTTGTGGAGTGGGAAAGGCTTCATTGTGTAAGAGTTTCACACAATAAAAGCCTTTATGCATTGCAGAACGTGCGTCTGTGTGGTTATGTCAGGAGTTTGGGGAGCTGCAGCGCTCCGTAATGACCACCTTTAATGGAACACATTGAGGTGTCAGGTTATACCCTTCATTTTTCTCCTTGTCTCAGATATAGTAACTGGCACCACGATGCTGTCGGAAAGTTGCACTTTAGCTGTGCAATCGATTGACGCCATCATCCTTGACAAATCTGTTGCTGCACATCTTCATCTGCACTGCTGACCCAAATATGTGTGACCTTAATCACCTTGCCCACTAACTTACTTCCTACTGTGGTGTGCAGATTTGTAAAGCAATTGACCCTCGTTACCTTCGTCTTTTCTCGTTATTGGTCTATAGATTGTGGAGGATGGGCAGCCGTTTATCCCGGCCAATACCCCCAAGCCGCCAGGTGGAGCCCTCCTTGCAGCATGGAGGTCCCCAGAAGACCAGCAGGGCATCATGGGAAATGGAGTTTTTATGCACCGCCCTGCTGCATGTCATGGGGGCCACAAGAGGGAGCTGCAGGGAGGACCAAAGATTTCTTCGTGCCCTATGACCCGGAAGTTCGTCATAGGAAGAAGAAAAGAACTTTTACCTGACCCGGAAGTGATTGAGAATCACATGGACTGGGGATTGGGAACACTTCCGGGTCAGGAGATATAAAAGGACTATGGGAGCTCCCAGACGGCGAGCTGAGCTGGGTGGAAGGGTGGCAACGCGTCTGGGAGCTGGAGGATTGTTTACTGTAGTATTGTGAGTGATTTATATGAGTATAGTGGTGGAGAGTGTGCTTTGTGCACTGTGGCATAAAAATAAAGTCGACTTGAGGACTTTTACCTGGTGTCTGGAGTCGTGGACAGGGGTTCAAGGGAGTGAGAGCGCCCCCTATCTACCACAAGATATACAATGTGTTAAGATGCCACAGCTATTTTCTGTCATGACACGTTTTGCATTTGTAATTTTGACAGCAACGTTAACTCACTTTAGTTATTCTCGTCACGTCTGTGCTTTTTTGGTGTTGTTAGGCAGATTTGTTGATTCGGGTGTTTTGATCACTGAAATCTGCATCTCCTGTGGTTCTTTGTTATCCACTCTCTTAACTTCTGTCCTTTTGATGGGGTTTGGCGCACCGTTTACTACGAATGCATATTTTGCTGTTCATATTTTCACTAATTTATCTGGCGATTCTTTCAAACTCAATTCCTACACTATCATCGTAACTGAACAACAGAGAGTACACACGGGGCACCTATGACAACGTATCGTTCACATTTGCCATTCGTCTGTTGATGCTGTCCAATGCTGAAATATATTCTGATGCCACAGAAAAGTGTTTCCCTTGCAGCAGGTTGTGTTTATTTTTAAGACATGCAATGTGCTCTCGGCACACACAACACACATGCATGTCTTGTAGTTTTTTTTCCGGCTGTAGACGGTTGATTGTAAAGTGAAGCTTGCTGTCTGTGGTGAACAAGAGCACCTCTGGTCTTTGCAGTTTGAAATCTTGCCCCTACTTTGAGCTCCGCCTTCATGAGGCGTTGGATTGGTTTAGAAATGTGACACTCAGTGAGCTGTCTAATTGTCCCTGCCCAGCTTTAAGCACAATTCACTTGGGGTTTTTCTCCAGATATATATATATATATATATATGTATTATCGTAGTATTTCCCTCTACTCACCCTTTACCTGTTTTCTTCAAGGTGTAAGTGTACTCATCAAGTTCGTTACCGGGTTTGTCTACTGTTGCACTTTAAGATGAACACACACATACATAGCTATACACATACACATAGACCCTAACCACAACAGTGCCCCATGAATGACACACACACACGCTGATTAACCTTTAGCACTTTAAACCACACAAGTGCTTTAGGAATAACACAGCCTGTCACTCAGCACTTATTATCGGCTTGAACAACATACAATATTTAATGATATTTCAGACTTCAATATTACTTTTGGTCTACAAGAATACATTCAAACATACAAATCCTCAGCACTCATCACTATAGGCCATTTTTATAGAACGCCTTACTTCACGTACTGATCCCTACTGTTAAGTGGAGCTCTCACCCTCAGCCTTAATAAATCTTGCAGCATAGAGGTAATGGCAAATCTCTGGCTGCACCAGGTGCACGAAGAAATCTAACTTTTTACTCCAATCACTCTATAGACATTAACACAAAACACAGAAAGTTAAAAGCAGCATGGTATTTATTACAGGAATAATAATAATACCAGTGGAACAAAGAATAATAAAACTGATAGAAAAGTCTGGATTGTGACGATGTGGGTTCCACACTCCCATTACTGTAGGAAGCACTTGAACCCAACACCGTCGATAATGTAACCGAGTGAGCTAGTCAATGGAGGCAAATTACTGAGCAAGGGGAAGGTAAAAAGTGCAAAAGTGCTTTTATTAAAAACCAACAAAAACAAGTGTTCAAATAAATAGTGCAGTTCATTCAAAGAGTCAATAAATAATCCATAAAAGAACGTGGGAGTAAAACCAATATATAGAAAAAAACAATCCTTTAAAACGAGAGGTTAAAATCTTCTTTAGGAAGCAGTCTTAAAACAACAAACAAATCCGGTGCTTTTCTGGTAGCGTCTCACCTGCTTATCCCGTTTGGGCCAAGCAGCAGGCAAGACGCTCTCTGCAGCTGCCCTCCTCAAACACACGCATGAGACTGGAGACCTCCCGATCCCTGGCTCCGGTATGGCACTCATCCCAGTCCCCGAGAACTTGGTTTCCCACAACGGCCAGGTCGCCCACGTTGGGGATTCCAGCACCAAGTCTCCCGACTTCCGCTGCCTTTTCATGGCCTCTCTGCGGCCAGTCGCCTTCCCTTGGTCACTCCCGCTACCTGATCGCTCAGCGGGAGCGACATCAACACAAACACCTGGGTGTCGGCCTAACACCCAGCTTCCGCGCAGCTGTCCATGAGCGCTCATTCGCTTGCCCGTCCGCTTGCACTTCGCGGCTCGCTCTCTCTCTCTTTCACCGACCTGCTTCCTCTCCTGCTCCGGTAACCTCCGTCCTCTCCTTTCCTTTCTCTCTCCATTTTTTTCCTCCCCACAACCGATTCGCGCTTCTGTTTAAAACGTGAGGGGCCATCACAGCTGTAGCATTAGCCACGGGAGCAATCATGAATATGGGCAGTTCCTCACCTGTGCACACGGTGAGAAACGCCCACATCGACGACTGCCCTGCGGCTCGCTACAACAACGCCCCCCTCACGAAGCCGCCTCGGGTGCGGTGATTATTTAAAATGAATGGCCTTTTCTCAACGAGTTGTGGACCCATAACACCACATGGATATGTATAGTCTTTAGAAAAAGCCTACGAAAGACAAGGATGAATGTCCCAGGGCAGCGTTTGATTTAGCAATTGATCTTCATGAAAATGCTGTTAACTGACGATCGGATGAAAATTGGTCACACGTGTCTTTGTTTTCTTCTCTGACGTCGCTCTTCCGTCTTCGCCGTTTCCCTTCTTCTGACATTGCTTTCAAAATGAGACATATTTATTATAAAGTTTCATGCCGTGGTTTCACAACACATGATTGTTGCATACACCTGATTGGCTGGCTGTCAATATGATGGATGAATTTTGCTCTTTAATCTATCTTTTCCCAGACTGTAAACCAAATTGTTGTCCCAGATGTCCATCCATAAAGTAATCAATATCCTGAGGAATCGGTTCAGTCTTCCTTTCCCAGGCTGTAAAACCATTTTAGCACTATGCTGTGAAGAACTGTTATAAAAGTGAGTTGTAAGGGAAGAGGATATGTCTTTTTATTATAATGCCTATACAAATGTCCATCCATCCATCCATTATCCAACCCGCTATATCCTAACTGCAGGATCACGGGGGTCTGCTGGAGCCAATCCCAGCCAACACAGGGAGCAAGGCAGGAAACAAACCCCGGGCAGGGTGCCAGCCCACCGCAATATTGTAAATTGATAGTTTCATCTTCCGCACCATCACCACCAACTGTTTCAGCGGAGTCTATTGATACGCATTTAATCAATTTGCCGTGTAACCAATTTTCACATGAATTTGTTTGACTTCATCGTTTCTCGATGCTAGGATTGCCCGTGTGATCATTTCTTCTATTGATAACTCTTCAGGATGAAATTCTTCAATAAGATTTGGACATGATACGTCTTCTTTTATTGGGATCTTAAAGTGAAGAAAACGTAAAAATGTATAATTAATGAGAGACAGGAAACGTGTCTATCATAAACATTCACACAAATGAGATGAGAGTAGACCATGTGCGTGTCTGAATATGGTTGAGTGGAGCGCGTGACTTCAAAAAATCTCGTCTCATAAGACTTGAAAAAATCTCTTCCAAAAAGTCTTGTCTAGTTACAGGTTTTTTTTTTTTTATATAATAGAGGGATCTATACATTATATTTATTCGTAGGCACCTTTTTAAACACTCAAGGACACCAAACAATAGATAAGACACACATTATAAACAAAACTAAAAAAAATACAAAAATTAGGCAGAGCAATTGTAATCAAAGAAAAAAGCAGTCTTAAGTGAGTTTTAGGTTTAGATTTAAAAACGTGAGAATGAATCGATATTTTTAAGTTTGGATGGTGATGAGTTCCTAAGCTGGGGAGCAGAGCAACTGAATGCTGTGCTCCCCATGGTGGTAAGATGGGCGAGGGGGACAGTCAAGTGGATGGAGGAAGAGGACCTGAGGGTGCAGGAGGGAATGACACCATGGAGGAGGTCAGACAGATATGGAGGGGCGAGGCTGTGGAGAATTGTGAAGTCAATATAGAACTGAACTGGAAGCCAGTGAAGCTGCTGCAAGATGGGAGCGATATGGTGAATAGAGGGGGTTCTAGTAATGACGAGGACGGGCAGCTGAATTCTGGACCATTTGAAGCTTATAAAGAGATTTGCGAGAAGGACCAAAGAAAAGGGAATTGCAATAATGGAGACGAGAAGTGACGAGGCTATGAACGAGGACAGCAGTGGTGTGGGGAGTGAGGGAGGAGCAAATATGATTAATGTTACGTAGGTGGAAATACGCAGACCGGGAGATGTTACTGATGTGGAATTGAAAGGATAAAGTACTGTCAAGGATGACACCTGTGGGGAAGGGGAGACGGAGGAATTATCAATAACAAATGAAAATGATCAGTTTTGGATAATGCTGATTTTGATGAGACTAGAAGAGTGACCCTCAGTGTTAACTGGAGTTGGCAGACATTAAAAGGACTCATTTTTATGTTGTTTGTCATTGATATTTAGTGTCTTTCACCATAACCACCAGTACGGATCAGCCCAATTAGCCCAGTCTTTTACGTGGTGTCTTTCACAGTGTGACCTTGAAGCTCTTGGCCTAATGAGGTCCTTGTGCACAGACCCTGAACTTAAAATAAAGCCAAGGAGGTGACAGCATGTAAAATAAACTTTGTTATTATAACAAAGAAAAAAATTGGGAATCGGAGAGTAAAAAAAAATACTCAGTAGCTGTGCTGGGTCCAAGTTAACAAGGGTTCAAGCCTTACCACCCTGGTGGGGTCGCTGCTCCACTCTGCTACCTCCTCTGCCTTTTTCTCCTTCATCTTTACTTCAAATCAGTTCAGGTCTGGCGGCTCCAAGCTTGATAGCCATATGGCCGAGTGTGCCCACCACCCACCTGGGTGTCGATTACCCACTCAAACCTGGTGCCCGTCAGCCTCCTTTTCATTTCTTCTCGGCCTGCTTCTTTTTTTTCTCTCTCTCTCTTTTCTTTTCCCCTTCTCGGAGGCTCAGGCTGCTCTTTGTGTTTTCTAATGGCGATTTCCATCCCGGGGGTTGGCTTATCATCTCTTTCTGATTTCCTGTTGTTTCACTTAATAGATTACCTTCTGTGCTTTGAATAATATTAGGAACTCCGCCGATTGCAATCATTCCCACGCTGGCATTAGCCGCCGACATGATGCTCTCTATGAATAGAATCCTAATGTGCCCAGAGTCCTGCCCGCTGGTGCCCGCCTCCCTGCCCCTCATGCTCTAAAGAGCAGTTAACTCTATGCTGCTCAAAACCTGTTCTTTTCTGAGATACTGTTTGCCATCAGTCCGAGACACATGCTATATAGCCCCTTTACGTAGCCAGTTATACAGCCAGCAGCCATACCACCTGCACTTCAAAACAGTGCCATCCACCTGAAGCTAAGCATGTTTGTGCCTGGCCAGTACCTGATAAAACTTGGGTTGCTTACCCTGTGGTCTGTGTATGGGTCCCAGTGCCCCCTCGGTTGTAAAACTGGTGCCATTTGCTGGATGAGACCTTAAACTGAGATCCTGGTTCTTTCTGGTTATAAAAGATCCCTGGGCATCCTTCATAAAGAGCAGGGGTGTATCCCGATGTTCAGGCTAAATTTCCCACCTAGGCCATGTCGTTCTGACCCTTTACTCATCCCCTGTCCCCTAACTGTCTAACTATCTCTCTCATCCCTTCACCACTTAATAGCTAATGTGTAGTGTGTGTACTGCTAAAATAATGGCTGCCATCACATCACCCAGGTGAATAATTCACATTAGTGGCGCCAGCAGCTCCCTACTATGTAAAACACTTTGGGCAGTGACTGAAGCGCAATCTAAATGTAACATTTTCTTCTTCTTCTTTCATGTCGGTGTGAACATCAAGCCAGAGAGACAAATGACCAGTAAGCTGCTAATGGCTCAAAACTGAGATCACGTGAGTGTCAGCGTTCCCTGGCACTGGAATGGAGTGCCATCTAAGGCTGGTGCCCCTCTGAATTGGAGAACATGGACACAGGGAATGAATGAATGATTGAGTGAATGAATGAATGAACGAGTGAATGTGGTTTAGCACGGGTGAGAGGGATGAGTTTGTACCCATCACCGTTACTATTTCATTTTAAACTGTGGTGGTGTGACATGTTACGTACAATTTCAGAAATATTTTGAATGTCTTTATTTTTAGAATTAGCATTTTACTTGTTATAATGTTTAAAGAACAAGGGAAATGAACAAACTGGGGCTTTGTTTTTCTCACCCCCCTATAACTTTAGGATTGCTTGTTGTTGAATTGCTGCCCACCTGTGACAGGGAAGGGCGAGTTTTATTTTTATTAACACTAGAATTACTAAAGCCTACGAAAAAAAACGTGTAAACCGGCCCACCTAAATCCTTAAATGACTCGCATTTCCTTTCTTGGTTGTTTGTTTGAAGGACGCAGAGAAGAAGCAAAGTCACTTGAGCTGGGGTGCTGTGCCCGAGCTGTTCCATTGTTGTCTGGCCCTTGAAGGCAGGCGCGTGTGTGTGTGTTTGTCAGGAGCTACACAAGGACAATAAAGAGAGAAACTTGCAAGGCCCTCTGTCTCGCCACCATGTTGCATCCCAATGAAAGCAGACCAGATGATGACCTGAAGAAAGCAGGCTGCCTGGGCCTGGGAAGAATCGAAAGCAACTGTAAGTTATTGGGTCACCTTAAACTCCCCATCAGGCATTATCAGGTTGTATGGTTTTGGTTTGCAAATCACCAGGACCAGATAATGTTTACCCTCGAGTTCTTAAGGAGGTTAGCGAGTGCAGATATAAACCCTTGACACATATTTGTAGGAAGTCACTGCGAACTGGAGAGATTCTGAAGGACTGGGAAATGGCAAATATCATCCCGTTATATAAAAAGGGTGATCAGGCAGATCCAAACAATTATAGGCCAGTAAGATTAACAGGCATCACAGGAAAAAAATGGAAGGAATTATTAAGGATAAGATTGAGCAACACCTGGCAAGGACAGGAGTTATTAGGGACAGTCAGCGTGGCCTCAGAAGAGGGAGGTTGTGTGTTACTAACAGGCTGGGATTCTATGAGGAGGCAACAAAAGGAGACGACCAGAGAGGAGCAGATGAGATTATTGATGAGGACTTTCAGAAAGCATTTGATAAGGTGCCACGTGAGAGGGTGGGCATCAAGTTAAAAGAAGTGGCAGTTCAGGGTGATGTTCTTAGAGGGGTGCAGAATTGGCTCAGGCACAGGAAGCGGAGGGTGATGAGGGTGTGAGGAACCTCATCAGAACTGGCCGATGTTAAGAGTGGTGACCAGCAGGGGGCAGTGCTGGGGACACTGCTATTGTTAATATTTATAAATTATTGGGATAGGAATATAATTAACAAGCTGGTTAAATTTGCAGATGATACCAAGATAGGTGGATTATCAGATAATCTGGAATCCGTTATATCATCACAGAAGGACTTGGATAGCAGACAGGCTTGGGCAGATTTCTGGCAGATGAAATTTAATGTCAGTAAATGTAAAGAATTACACATAGGAAGTGAAAATGTGAGGTTTGAATACACAATGGGGGTCTGAAAAATCAAGAATCCAGCTTATGAGAAGGATTTAGGAATTGTAGCGGACTCTAAGCTATCGACTTCCCGACAGTGTTCAGAAGCCATTAAGAAGGCTAACGGAATGTCAGGTTATATAGCGCCTTGATGTGTGCAGTACAAGTCACAGGAGGTTCTGCTCAGGCTTTATAACACACTGGTGAGGCCTCATCTGGAGTCCTGTGTGCAGTTTGGGTCTCCGGGCTACAAAAAGGACATAACAGCACAAGAGAAGGTCCAGAGAAGAGTGACGAGGCTGATTCAGGGCTACAGGGGATGAGTTATGAGGGAAGATTAAAAGAGTTGAGCCTTTACAGAAGATGAAGAGGAGACCTGACTGAAGTGTTAAAAATGATGATGGGAATTAGTCCAGTGGATCGAGACGGTGACTTTAAAATGAGTTCATCAAGAGCACAGGGACACAGTTGGAAACCTGTGAAGGGGAAATTTCACACAAACATTAGGAAGTTTTTCTTTACACAAAGAACGACAGACTCTTGGAATAAGTGATCAAGTCGTGTGGTAGACAGTCAGACTTTAAGGAATTTCAAAACTCGACTTGATGTTTTTTGGAAGAAATAAGTGGACAGGACTGGCGAGCTTTGTTGGGCTGAATGGCCTGCTCTCGTCCAGATTGTTCTAATGTTCTAAGACCACATTTTATTTGATTGTATGGCACCAGTTGTAATACAATTTATTATTTCTCCTGCCTGCTCTTTCTCTCTGTCTAGTTGTCAGAGGTTATACGGGTAAAGAAGGGAAGGGAGGAGATAGGGCTGAACTAAAATAGTGAATCTGACCACAGAGTGGTAAGTGTATGAGATCTGAAGCATTTTGATTAAATCTTTACCATAAAGAATATGAATGGAAAAATAAGGTCACCTACAAGACAAAACATAAACCCAGACGTTTACCATTGCATTTCAAACAAGAGTAGCGAGCTGGTGAGCTGCAAGCCACTGGATTTTTCTTAAGAGTTTTGTATTTATTTTTAGAAGACTGTTTTTCCTATGAAACTTTTAGGAAGAAAGGAGGAATAAAGAATCTCCCAGGTGTTCTTCAGTTTGCGCCAAACATATCTATTGTTATTGAGGCCAAAGAATTCTGTCTTTGAGTCATCGGTCCAGAGCACATTGTTCATGAAGGCCTAGTCTTCTTGCTGTTGTCTTGTTCTAATGTCCATTCTTTTTTCCTGGCACACCTCGCATGCAGGTCACATTTGTGCAATCAGATGTTCCAGATGAGGTGCCAATGATGAGAACATCCTTATGGAGTCTGCACGTGAACCTGACAGTCTTATTTGAAGTTTGATTTTTTTCAAGTCGGAGATATTTCTTCAAAAACATGGTATATATGCATCTGCCAGGCAAGGATATGTTCAGAAATCCAGCATTTTCTATAAATTAAAAAAAAGCAAAACAAACTTACCATTTAAACTTGAGATATCTCAGGTCTGGTGTTTTTCTATCTATCTATTATATAGTGCCTTTCACATCTATCTATCTATCTATCTATCTATCTATCTATCTATCTATCTATCTATCTATCTATCTATCTATCTATCTATCTATCATATAGTGCCTTCCATATTCTATCTATCTATCTATCTATCTATCTATCTATTCCATCCATCCTCTTCCGCTTATCCGAGGTCGGGTCGCGGGGGTAGCAGCTTAAGCAGAGAGGCCCAGACTTCCCTCCCCGCCACTTCTTCCAGCTCTTCTGGGAGAATCCCAAGGCGTTCCCAGGCCAGCCGGGAGACATAGTCCCTCCAGCGTGTCCTGGGTCTTCCCCGGGGGTCCTCCTCCCAGTTGGACGTGCCAGGAACACCTCACCAGGGAGGCGTCCAGGAGGCATCCTGATCAGATGCCCGAGCCACCTCATCTGACTCCTCTCGATGCGGAGGAGCAGCGGCTCTACTCTGAGCCCCTCCCGGATGACTGAGCTTCTCACCCTATCTTTAAGGGAAAGCCCAGACACCCTGCGGAGGAAACTCATTTCAGCCGCTTGTATTCACGATCTCGTTCTTTCGGTCACTACCCATAGCTCATGACCATAGGTGAGGGTAGGAGCGTAGATCGACTGGTAAATTGAGAGCTTTGCCTTACGGCTCAGCTCCTTTTTCACCACGACAGACCAATGCAGAGCCCTCATCACTGCGGATGCCGCACCGATCCGCCTGTCGATCTCACGCTCCATTCTTCCCTCACTCGTGAACAAGACCCCGAGATACTTGAACTCCTCCACTTGGGGCAGGATCTCCCCAACCCTGAGAGGGCACTCCACCCTTTTCCGCTGAGGACCATGCTCGGATTTGGAGGTGCTGATTCTCATCCCAGCCGCTTCACACTCAGCTGCGAACCGATCCAGAGAGAGCTGAAGATCACGGCCTGATGAAGCAAACAGGACAACATCATCTGCAAAAGCAGTGACCCAATCCTGAGTCCACCAAACCGACCCCTTCAACACCCTGGCTGCGCCTAGAAATTCTGTCCATAAAAGTTATGAACAGAATCGGTGACAAAGGGCAGCCCTGGCGGAGTCCAACTCTCACTGGAAACGGGCTCGACTTACTGCCGCAATGCGGACCAAGCTCTGACACCGTTGTACAGAGACCAACAGCTCTTATCAGGGGTCCGTACCCCATACTCCCGAGCACCCCCACAGGATTCCCGAGGGACACGGTCGAATGCCTTTTCCAAGTCCACAAAACACATGTAGACCGGTCGGGCAAACTCCCATGCACCCTCCAGGACTCTGCTAAGGGTGAAGAGCTGGTCCACTGTTCCGCAGCCAGGACGAAAACCACACTGTTCCTCCTGAATCCGAGGTTCGACTATCCGACGGACCCTCCTCTCCAGAACCCCCGAATAGACTTTTCCAGGGAGGCTGAGGAGTGTGATCCCTCTATAGTTGGAACACACCCTCCGGTCCCCTTTTAAAGAGGGGACCACCACCCCGGTCTGCCAATCCAGAGGCACTGTCCCGATGTCCATGCGATGTTGCAGAGACGTGTCAACCAAGACAGTCCTACAACATCCAGAGCCTTAAGGAACTCCGGCGATCTCATCCACCCCGGGCCCTGCCACCAAGGAGTTTTTTGACCACCTCGGTGACTTCAGTCCCAGAGATGGGAGAGCCCACCTCAGAGTCCCCAGGCTCTGCTTCCTCATTGGAAGGCATGTTAGTGGGATTGAGGAGGTCTTGAAGTACTCCTCCCACCACCCTAACGCCCCGAAGTCGAGGTCAGCAGCGCACCATCCCCACCATATACGGTGTTGACACTGCACTGCTTCCCTCCTGAGACGCCGGACGGTGGACCAGAATCTCCTCGAAGCCGTCCAAAGTCGCTCTCCATGGCCTCTCCAAACTCCTCCCATGCCCGAAGTTTTGCCTCAGCAACAACGAAGCCGCGTCCGCTTGGCCTGCCGGTACCTATCAGCTGCCTCCAGAGACCCACAGGACAAAAAGTCCTATAGGACTCCTTCTTCAGCTTGACGGCATCCCTCACCGCGGTGTCCACCAACGGGTTCGGGATTGCCGCCACGACAGGCACCGACCACCTTGCGGCCACAGCTCCGGTCAGCCGCCTCAACAATAGAGGCACGGAACATGGCCCATTCGACTCAATGTCCCCACCTCCCTCGGGACGTGGTTGAAGTTCTGCCGGAGGTGGGAGTTGAAGCTACTTCTGACAGGGGACTCTGCCAGCCGCTCCCAGCAGACCCTCACAACACGCTTGGGCCTACCAGGTCTGACCGCATCTTCCCCACCATCGAAGCCAACTCACCACCAGGTGGTGATCAGTTGACAGCTCCGCCCCTCTCTTCACCCGAGTGTCCAAGACATATGGCCGCAAGTCCACGACACACCACAAAGTCGATCATCGAACTGAGGCCTAGGGTGTCCTGGTGCCAAGTGCACATATGAACACCCTTATGCTTGAACATGGTGTTCGTTATGGACAATCCGTGATGAGCACAGAAGTCCACTGCTCGGGTTCAGATCGGGGGGGCCATTCCTCCCAATCACGCCCTTCCAGGTCTCACTGTCATTGCCCACGTGAGCATTGAAGTCTCCCAGCAAAACGAGGGAATCCCCAGAAGGTATGCCCTCTAGCACACCCTCCAGAGACTCCAAAAGGGTGGATACTCCAAACTGCTGTTGCGCATACGCACAAACAACAGTCAGGACCCTTCCCCACCCGGCGGAGGGAGGCCACCCTCTCGCCCACGGGGTAAACCCCAATGCACAGGCTCCAAGTCGGGGCAATAAGTATGCCCACACCTGCTCGGCGCCTCTCACCGGGGGCAACTCCAGAGTGGTAGAGAGTCCAGCCCCTCTCAAGGAGATTGGTTCCAGAGTCCAAGCTGTGCGCACTAGTTCAGGCTCCTTCCCCTTCAGAGAGGTGACATTCCACGTCCCAAGAGCCAGTTTCTGTAGCCAAGGATGAGACCTCCAAGGTCCCCGCCTCCGGCCACCACCCAACTCACACTGCACCCAACCTCCTTGACCCCTCCCATAGGTGGTGAGCCCATGGGGCTCACCATCTATCTATACTATCTATTTATTATATAGTGCCTTTCACATCTATCTATCTATCTATTTATCTATCTATCTATCTATCTATCTATCTATCTATCTATCTATCTATCTATCTATCTATCTATCTATCTATCTATACTAGGGAATCCATTCCCAGATGGGTTTATCCATTCCCAGGAATTCGGGAATCCCGCATGTTATTTCCGGGAATCTCAGGATACAGTTTTAGAACGACCGACACTTATTTTTAATAAAACTACTGCAATATGTTGACACCAATAAAAGACTAACCTTATCTACAAGCAGTTCATGCTGTCATACAAGTACATGCATCTAGTTAGTTGCGGTAATAAGAGCGTAGAAAGCACAACGTGTCCAGCGTGCGGTCGTCCAGGTGAGAGCGTACTTCATGCAGAGTACGCCAGCCGCTGAGAAAGCACGCTTTGCCTCCACTGAAGTAGGCAGCACAGTCATCAGATACTGATACACTTGTTCTAAACAACGCCTGCGCTTGCTGTTGCTGTGAAACCCCGCCATTTCAGCTTTTATTTATGCATTCATTTTCTTGTCATCATTCTGTGACGGCAAGTTTCTTGGCACAGATAATGCGGATGCAACAGACTGTCCATCCATCCATCCATCCATCCTCTTCCACTTATCTGAGATTGGGTCACGGGGTCAGCAGCTTGAACAGAGATTCCCAGACTTCCCTCTCCTCTGCCACTTCTTCTAGATCTTTCAGGGTAATCCTGAGGGTTTCCCAGACCAGCCAGGAGACATTGTCCCTCCAGCGTGTCCTGGGTCTTCCCCAGAACCTCCTCCCGGTTGGACGTGCCCAGAACACCTCGCCAGGGAGGCGTCCAGGAGGCATCCTAATCAGATGCCCGAGCCACCTCATCTGACTCCTCTCGATGCGGAGGAGCAGCGGCTCTACTCTGAGCTCACCCTACCTTTAAGGGAAAGTCCACAATCCACAATCATCTCCTTAGTTTTGCTAACATTGAGGGTGAGGTTGTTGTCCTGACACCATTCTGCCAGGAGTCTGACCTCCTCCCAGTAGGCCGTCTCATCGTCCTCGCTGATCAGACCCATTACAGTGGTACCGTCAGCAAACTTGAGGAGGGGGTTAGAGCTGTACTTAGCTACGCCGTCAGTGTAGAGAGATTAAAGCAGGGGGCTCTGCACCAGTGTTGATGGTGATGATAGAGGAGGTTTTTCCACCAATACGCACTTGCTGAGGTCTGCCGGTGAGGATGTCCAGTACCCAGTTGCACAGTGAAGAGCTAAGCCCCAGATCCAGGAGTTTAGTGATGAGCTGGGATGGAGTGATGGTGATAAATGCAGAGCTGTAGTCCACAAACAGCAGGCTGGCATAGCAGTTCTTGTTCTCCAGATGAGACAGGGTGGTGTGAAGTGTTATGGAGATGACATCCTCAATGGACCTGTTGCAGTGGTAGGCAAATTGGAGGGGGTCCAGACTGTCAGGGATGAGTCCTTGATGTGTTCTAGCACCAGCCTCTCAAAGCACTTCATGGCCATGGGACTAAGTGTGACCCGACATTTGCGCGATAGACATATGAGCTCCAACAAAATAGCGCAGATTAAAACGCGCCGACCAAATCGCGAAAGTTTCATTTAATATAAATTACTAGTTTAAAGCATATATAATAATGTTTATTTTAGAAGTCAATATTATGAGACGCGGCATGCCATCAGCACGGCACGCAGATTGTCCTTAAGATCCCGCCCTGCATATGTAGGAAGAATTGCAGCAAGACGTCTTGATAGTTGAGCGTATTTAGACTTGCTGGCTATGGAGGAATATTTCGGACAAAATGAAATAAATAAATAAATGCGTAAATAAATAAAAGTACTGTGAAATGTGAGCATAAATAAATAAATGTGTCATGAAATGAGAGCCTTAATAAATAAATATGTCATGAAATGAGAGCATAAATAAATAAATGTGTCACGAAATATGTTTTTCGTTGCTTATTTATTTATTTCATTTTGTCCGTAACATTCCTGCAAACCATCACGAAATACGCCTTGAAATAAAACTTTCACTCATCAAAGTTGAGAGGGTGGGCTCTAACACGCCCTCTAGTTACTGATTGGTGAATCGATAGCACAAGAATTAATTAGAAAAATGCTTACTACTGCCGATGAAATGGATTCTGCCGAAGATATTACGTATTTCAGAGAGAGAATTGAAGATTTATCGGAAGAAATTACAATGTTGGCGGCCCTTTTAGAACTGAGTATTTGACCCTTGTTTTACGAGTAGAAAGTCAGTTGCATATTCGCAGCTCTTTTTCAAACAACTGTACAGCTCTGATCAGTGGCAAAGTTGTTCAGTTCAAAATATTAGGTGGAGCTGCTTTGGGCATTCCATGTCAAAGTACCTAAACTAATACAGCCGTTGCAGCTTACCGTATATCAAACTGGCTCATTCGCCTTGTGATCGTCTTCTCCGATACATCATACAGATCTGCAATCTGTCGTACTTTTAAACCGCATAACAGAAGGTGTTCTATTGACTCAGCTGGAATGTCAAAGGGTGGACGTCCAGAGCAGGGAACTGAGTCACCTGAACTGGAGTGTAGTAGAGTCTGTTCCACCTGTTCTTCGATAATTTCAAAAACAGTTTCATCTATATCGGTGTCTAAAAGGGCCGCCAACATTGTAATTTCTTCCGATAAATCTTCAATTCTCTCTCTGAAATACGTAATATCTTCGGCAGAATCCATTTCATCGGCAGTAGTAAGCATTTTTCTAATTAATTCTTGTGCTATCGATTCACCAATCAGTAACTAGAGGGCGTGTTAGAGCCCACCCTCTCAACTTTGACGAGTGAAAGTGACAGTTTTATTTCAAGCCGTATTTCATGACGGTTTGCAGGAATGTTACGGACAAAATGAAATAAATAAATAAGCAACGAAAAACATATTTCGTGACACATTTATTTATGCTCTCATTTCATGACATATTTATTTATTAAGGCTCTCATTTCACAGTACTTTTATTTATTTACGCATTTATTTATTTATTTATTTATTTATTTATTTAATTTTGTCCGAAATATTCCTCCATAGCTGGCTGCCCGACTGCTGGTAATTCCGCTTTGTATACGACGCGTTATGCCAACCCTCGACTGAGTTATTTGTTCGCGGCATGCCATCAGCAGTTATAACAGTTATTACCTAGCACATAATGTGTACATAATGCACACGTACGCGTCCCACTCTCTTGGCCTCTCTCGCGATTTTGTCGCCGCACAATTGTCGAAAACCAGTTAGCGGGTTTGTCGTCGCTCATTTGTCCGTCACGGTTTTGTCGGGGCGCATATGTCGATCGGTGAACCGGGACTAAGTGCTACTGGGCGGTAATCATTATTGTTATTGCTGTTGTTACTGCCTCATGGCTCAATGGTACTTGGTTCAAATCACTGCCCAGTCAATATCTGCACAGAATTGACACATTCCTCCCTAATGTGTGTGTGTCCGTTAAATTAACTGACAAGTTTATGTTGCCCTAGGGTGCCCTACGATAATTTAAAAACCATGAGGATTGCTTGTCAAATGTACCTTTTGGCTGGCATCAGAATGCCACCCTTTAAATGGAAAGGTCAGAGGTTTTCGCTACGGTGGTGCATGGTGAGGAGTTTCAGAGGGTACAAATAAATGAATAAATCAATGAGTAACAGCGGGCTCCCCCTGCTGTGCCAATGAGCTGTGCCCCGCTTCTCTTCCTGCTGTTATGTTTTTGCTTCTTTTAGAGGAAATGCAAGATTCTGCGCTTGACTCCTCTACTCTTATTTTGTCCAACCCTGTAAGATGAAAGGCGCTTTATAAATAATGAACGTCTCCTCAGGATTACGCTCCAGCTAGGCTATCGATCGCTTATTGAGACTCTTCACTCAGATCTCCTGTCTTAGTGCCCATTATCTACTGACATTACATGAACTTTGTTCCTTGGTGTGTCTCTGGAGGTGTTCTGTGAATTGATGGTGAGCAGCTTGATTGGCTCAGGTGTAGTTTGGGATGTGGGAGCCAATGGTGAAATTTGGCGGGCCACAGGGGGCAAAGGAATGGGACTAGGAGATGAAAGCAAAAAATAAAACCCCAAAAAAACTAAAAGAAACACCTAGGAGATCAAACTAACGTGCGTCAAAATCCAATTCATAGTCAAAGAAACTTTGCAAAAAGGTCAGAAATGAAAAGGTCAAAAACAAAAGAAGCATTGGTGAAAAGTTTTAGAGTTGGTTGGTGAAATAAGCACGAGAGGATCAGAAGTCCATGCTCTCTTTATTGGCAAGCACCGATCTGGAGTGGCACCCCCGTTCTTTCTGCTGCCCACTCTCTAAACACTGGTGGGCAGACCATAAAAAGCTGAGGGACCCAAACTCACGTCCTACTGCCCTTGAATTGCCTCCAATTCCTCTGCCGTTGCTGTGGTAGGAGGGGTACATGGAGGTGGCACCTGAGGGCGAAGGGCAAGCCGATCACCACTGGAGTCCTCACTGAGATGTTACTATTTAGTTTCTTTTTTAACCCCAGCCAGTGCCAGTATTTCACTTTTTAATTTCTATATATATTGTGGCCGGGCGCAGGAATGACAGCTCAGGACAGCAGCAAGAAATTTTGGGGCACCAACTGGGTTGTCCCTTTTATTCACCCAAAGACGAGAACATAAAAGAAAAAGAACTGAAATAGCACTCGTCGGTGTGCGTCCCCCCAGTGGGAATTCAGAACAAAGAGAGACTGGAGATTTCATCTGTCTTTAGTGGAGCTCCAACTTGCAGGTTGCTCTGGTCAAAAGTGATGCCTCCTTCTGGGTACCCGGGGATTTATGGTGGTAAGACTATATATATATATATATATATATATATATATATATATATATATATATAAATATATATATATCCTGACCCGGAAGTGTTCTCAATCCCCAGTCCATGTGACTCTCAATCACGGTCAAGTACAAGTCCTTTTCTTCACCCCAAAAGCACGTCATTCCCTTTGTCCACGTGTGTTTCCATGGCATAGGGAAAATACCCGTTATTCCTCCCTGCAGCGTCTCCTAGTGGCCCCCATGGCATCCAGCAGGGCTGTGTATAAAAACTACAATGTCCATGATACCCTGCTGGTCTTCTGGGGACCTCCTTACTGCAAGGAGGGCTCCACCTGGCGGCTTGGGGGTATTGGCCGAGATAAACGGTCAGCCATCCATCACAGTATTCCCTTCCCAGTGACGAATTATAATTTGGAGAGGCCTGCCCCGAGAGGGAAGTCTTCCTCCAAGAGGATGTTCCGGTCGAGCCTTGACTGACAACAACAACAACAACAACAACATCTATTTATATAGCACATTTTCATACAAACAGTAGCTCAAAGTGCTTTACATATTAAAGAATAGAAAAATGAAAGACACAATTATAAAACAAAATAAATCAACATTAACATCGAATAAGAGTAAGGTTTAATGGCCAGGGGGGACAGAAAAAACAAAAAAAACTCCAGACGGCTGGAGAAAAAATAAAATCTGTAGGGATTCCAGACCATGAGACCACCCAGTCCCCTCTGGGCATTCTACCTAACATAAATGAAACAGTCCTCTTTGGCTTTAGGATTTTCACGGAAGGGCTTGATGATGATGATGGTCACGTAGATTTCTTCCTTTTAATCCATCCATCATTGTTGGAGCATCATGAAGCTTTGAGTAGGTGGAGGTGGCGCAGGCTACCACGACAAAGAAACCGGAAAAAGAAACAGAGAAGAGAGTAGGGGTCAGTACCGATTTTAGAGCCACCATGAATAGTTGTTATGATGAATTGAACATACAGAGTATCAGGATTAAGTTAAATTAAGATTAAAATGAAGTTATAAAAAGGCCATGTTAAAGTAATGTGTTTTCAGCCGTGTTTTAAACTGCTCTACTGTATTAGCCTGGAGAATTCCTATTGGCAGGCTATTCCAGATTTTAGTTGCATAGCAGCAGAAGGCCGCCTGCCCGCCTCACCACTTCTTTTAAGTTTTGTTCTTGGAATTCTAAGGAGACACTCATTTGAGGATCTGAGGTTACGATTTGGAATATAAGGTGTCAGACATTCCGATATATAAGATGGGGCGAGATTATTTAAGGCTTTAAACCTGTATCTCTTATTCCCTGGAGAATCTAAGGGGTATATTAGTCCAGTTTGATAGCTTGTCCCCCTCTCTCCAAGGACAGTTTCGCCAAATGTGGCCCAACCTTCGGCATCCATTGCACTGCCTCTGTCCTCCTGGTATTTTCCCCCTGCGGGACTGAAAACAATTGGGAAATGTTAGGTCCGCCCCTTTTCTTGTTGGGAAAGAAACCCCTGCCACCTTTAACGGTGCTTTTTCCTCTTTTCCTTTCTTGTCAGGAGACCCCCGTTTTATTTTCAGGATCTCCTGTTTGCTTTGGGGGTTTTCCACAGTCTGAGCCTCTTTATTTAATAAAAAGAGACCCTTTACTGTCTGCACCCCTTTAGATTTCCAAATGACCGGTGGCGGCGTCTTTAGGACCGCCTTGCTCCGGGAGCCAGCACTATCCAGCTGCCCCGGCTCGATCGATCCTTCCTCCGACCGTTCTGTCATCATAGCAACCTCATTTGTAGGGTACGCCGTGTATTGGCACCTACTACTCATTAAAAGCGGGCCCAGATTACACTGCGTCCCTATTACTTGTTTTACTGTACCGGCTTGGCTCACCTGTACCGCTGCATTCGTCATCTCAGGAGGCTCCCCGCCAAATCGTCGCACGTAGGCCCTCACCTTCTCTAACGGCTCTCTGGCTGCTGCTCCCAACTCCTCAATGATCTTTTCAGTGGTCTTCAGGACCTGTAAGAAACTATTTACAGGCTCGACTAAACGTTCGAGTTCCCACAAGTCAATATTATTGTTTACTTTGGCCGGCAGGAGACTCACTTCCCTGTTCATCTTACCTGCCGACTGGGAGCCAATGAGCACGTTCGCTTCTGGCACGTGCTCTGGAGCGTCTCGCGGAGGCTTCTGGGATTTGAAGCCCTTAGGGAGTCGGGTTGCCTCTTTCGGCAGGCTGTGGTCTGTTTTATTTATTTTTATAACATCCTGACTAGCCATTTCCCAACCCTCCTTACCTTTTTTTGGGGTGAGTGGTGCCTTTTTCCTTTTTCCCTCGGAGCCTCCAGGTGGTCATCTCCGAGATACATGCAAGGAACAAAGTGAGTTATAATAAACGGGTTTTCGATATCGTTCCCGGCACGTACCTCAAAGCGATCGTTGATTCCTGGAGGTTTCTCCTGACTTGTAAGGCCGCTCCGTGACTTCTCCCGAGCGTCGGTCATTGCACCTAAGGCTCTCCTGCTGGCGTTGTCGCTCTGCTTGCCCTTCCTCTTCCCCATTTTGGACTTTGATTTTTCGGGTTTCGGCGATGATGTGGTGAGTCCTGACGCTGTTGTCTTCTCAGGGTTCTCTGTCCACAGAAAATTTTGATACAGGTCCTCCGCAATAGACGCTGGAGTATCCTGCCGACTACGCCACTGTGACAGATTGGGACCGTATCGCTCCCTTGAACCCCTGTCCACGACTCCAGACACCTGGTAAAAGTCCACAAGTTGAGTTTATTAATCTTCCACAGTGCACAAAGCACCCTCTCCTCCACTATACTCATAAATAATCACAATAATACAAATAAACAATCCTCCACTCCCAATAGCGTTGCCACCCTTCCACCCAGCTCAGCTCGCCGTCTGGGAGCTCTTGTAGTCCTTTTATATATCCTGACCCAGAAGTGTTCTCAATCCCCAGTCCATGTGACTCTCAATCACTTCTGGGTCAAGTACGAGTTCTTTTCTTCACCCCGGAATCATGTCATTCCTCTTGTCCACGTGTGCTTCCGGGGCGTAGGGAAAATACCCGTTATTCCTCCCTGCAGCGTCTCCTAGTGGCCTCCATGGCATCCAGCAGGGCTATGTATAAAAACTACAATGTCCATGATGCCCTGCTGGTCTTCTGGGGACCTCCATACTGCAAGGAGGGCTCCACCTGGCGGCTTGGGGGTATTGGCCGAGATAAATGGCCGGCCATCCATCACAATATATATATATATATATATATATATATATATATATATATATATATATATATATATATATATATATATATACACTGCTCACAAAAATTAAAGGAACACTTTAAAGAAACACATTAGATACATCAGATCTCAATATGAAGTTGGATATCTATACAAATAACGACAGGGCAATGTCTTAGGAACAAAAGGATGCCAAGTCTTTTAATGGAAATAAAAGTTTTCTGCCTACAGAGGGCACAATTGTGTAGACACCCTAAAATCAGAGTGAAATGAAGATGTGGCAGGCTAGTCCATTTTTCAAAACTTAATTTCTGCTACTCAAAATGCTTTTCAGTATCTTGTGTGGCCCCCACGAGCTTGTATGCATGCTTGACAACGTCGGGCATGCTCCTAATGAGACGACGGATGGGGGCTTGTGGCATTTCCTCCCAGATCTGTATGAGGGCATCCCTGAGCTGTTGTACAGTCTGAGGAGCAACCTGGGCGCCTAATGGACCGAAACATAATGTCCCACAGATGTTCTATTGGGTTTAAGTCAGGGGATCGTGAAGGCCATTCAATTGTTTTAATTCCTTCATCCTCCAGGTACTGCCTGCATACTCTTGCCACATGAGGCCGGGCATTGTCGTGCATTAGGAGGAAACCAGGACCTACTGCACCAGCGTAGGGTCTGACAATGGGTTCAAGGATTTCATCTCAATACCTTATGGCAGTCAGAGCACCATTTCCTACGCAGTAGATGTCTGTGCGTCCCTCCATTGATATGCCTCCAAGATTATCACTGACCCACCACCAAACCAGTCATGCTAAACGATGTTACAGGCAGCATAATATTCTCCACGGCTTCTCCTGACCCTTTCACATCTTTCACATATACTCAGGGTGAACCTGCTCTCATCTGTGAAAAGCACAGGACGCCAGTGGTGGACCTGCCAATTCTGGTATTCTATGGCAAATGCCAATTGAGCTCCCGGTGCTGTGCAGTGAGCACAGGGCGCAGTAGACATTTGGGCCCACAGGCAACCCTCATGAAGTCTGTTTCTGATTGTTTGGTCAGAGACATTCACACCAGTGGGCTGCTGGAGGTCATTTTGTAGGGCTCTGGCAGTGCTCATCCTGTTCCTCCTTGCCCAAAGGAGCAGATACTGGTCCTGCTGATGGGTTATGGACCTTCTATGGCCCTCTCCAGCTCTCCTAGAGTAACTGCTTGTCTCCTAGAATCTCCTCCATGCCCTTGAGACTGTGCAGGGAGACACAGCAAACCTTCTGGCAATGACACGTATTGATGTGCCATTCTGGAGAAGTTGGACTACCTGTGCAACCTCTGTAGGGTCCAGGTATCGCCTCATGCTACCAGTAGTGACACTGACTGTAGCCAAATGCAAAACTAGTGAAGAAACAGTCAGAAAAGATGAGGAGGGAAAAATGTCAGTGGCCTCCACCTGTTAAACCATTCCTGTTTTGGGGGTCCATCTCATTGTTGCCCCTCTAATGCATCTGTTGTTAATTTCATTAACACCACAGCAGCTGAAACTGATTAACAACCCCCTCTGCTACTTAACTGACCAGATTAATATCCCATAAGTTTCATTAACTTTATGCTATACTCTGATTAAAAAGTGTTCCTTTAATTCTTTTGAGCAGTATATATATATATATATATATATATATATATATATATATATATATAGTCACACACCTAACAACACTTCCGGTCCCTTCACAGAGTGCACTTCCAGTTCTGCATCCAGTGAAGTCCCAGTCACTTCAAAGCTTCTCGTCATTTCCACTTCCAGCCTCAAAGACACACCTCTTCCTCCTGATCCACTATAAAGCCACCTTAATCCTATCATTAGTCAGTCAACATTTGTTAGCCTCAGCCTTAAAAGACTACTCTGTGGCTGGTCAGGTCAGCTCAGGATCGGGATGCCTGCACTGGTGCAGCGTGTGGACGCACCCACCACACAATGAAACAACTTGTGATTCTTGTTGGCAACCCCCCCTGGTAGACAAACGGTCCAATCCAACCCTCTGGAAATGACCCTCTATCTGCCGCAACCAGGTGTTACATGGGTATCCCCATAGCTTGGTCCAGCCACTCGGGTCCTGAGAGTCCTGTGTGCCAGATCATCCTCTGGGCATCACACCACATGGCTGTAGTTCCGTAACTGACGCTCCTTTACAATGCAGGTAATGTGCCTCATTCGGGACTCCATGAGCAACACAAACTCAAACCAGTGGTACCCAAGGATTTTCCGGAGAGACACACTACCAAAGCAGTCCAGTCTTTGTCTCGGGTCATTGGATAGAGTCCATGTCTCGCAACCATATAGCAAGACAGGAAGCACCGGAACTCGAAAGACTTGGACCTTCGTCCTTTTGCATAGATATCAGCAAAGATATCCCCACTCCCCTTTCCAGTGACCTCATGATCCCCATGCTCTCCCAATCCATCTGCTGACTTCAATGCCAAGGTAAGTAATCCTCTCGACGAGGTTGACACTCTCTCTGCAGACAGACACAGTACTTCCTATGTTTGGACAAAGCCCAGAGGTGGTACTTCTGATTCATGCAGACGTTTCTACCAACTAAAGGCAGTTCATCCCTGTAGTTCCCCCTAACGGCACCCATGGCATGCAGCAGGGTTGTTCCATGGGACTATGATTCACAACATACCCAATGGTCTGGAAAATGGGAGCAAATATACTCAGAAAAGACTAACTCTCTTGGACCTTCTGCTATTCTGACCTTCCTTCCTGACTAATGATAAACTCCCAACCTGATTTGGACACCCCTTCCTGTCTCCCTTCCTGGCAAGAGGCCACCTTTACCTCCTGGACAATCTTGTATGGCACTTACAATATATATCTAGCTTAGTAAAACAGCAACTGCCCTGCATGCCCATGCGTTAAGATGGCCCTGGGCTTACCCTGTGTGTACCTTCCTCAGTTGTCCACTTACTTGGTCTTCAGTCATGGCCAGCCTAAACTGATGGTCAGAGGTGGACTCACCACTGCCCCTTCCAGGGGTCTTTTACAGAAAGCAGGATTAGTGTAGGGTCCTCCCTGTGTGCAGTTTGCATGTTCTCCCCGTGTCTGCATGGGTTTCCTCCCACAGTCCAAAGACATGACGGTCAGGTACATTGACGATCCTAAATTGTCCCTAGTGTGTGCTTGGTGTGTGTGTGTGTGTGCGTGTGTGTGCGTGCCCTGCGGTGGGCTGGCACCCTGCCTGGGGTTTGTTTCCTGCCTTGCACCCTGTGTTGACAGGGATTGGCTCCAGCAGACCCCCGTGACCCTGTAGTTAGGATATAGCAGGTTGGATAATGGATGGATGGATGGATTAGTGTAAAATCCATTCAAAGTAAATGGGGATTCATATTAATAAGGCTAATCCCATTCCAGAAATCCATCATTAAACCAAACCTACATTTCTGGAAAAGATTATGCCAGAATTACATGATCCATGAGGCCAAAGATGCGGATAACTGTCTAATCTTGCTTTGGATAATTTGCCAGTTCCAAAAAGAAAGGAATCCTACTCATTTACTGGGGCAACCAATGCTCTAAAACTAACTGGCAAAAGAGCAAGTTTAACGTGAAGGAGTAACACTTTGCAGCATTAATAATTAAATATCAGAGCACTCAGTCATGAATTCAAAGTACATAAATGTCACATCATGTAATTTTCTAACCTACTGAATCCAGACCGGGGGAGCCTATCCCAGTTAGCACAGTGCACAAGGCAGGAACAAGCACCAGTCCATCTCAGGGAGAACACACACCAAACACACACTAGGGCCAATTTAGCATCATCAGTTTACCTGACCTGCGTGTCTTTGGACAGTAGGAGGAATCCGGGGCAGAGAAACACAGAGACACAGAGAGAACAATCAAGCGTAGAGTTGCCAGACGTCCCTTATATACGAGACTTGTCCCATATTTGATAATTTTGTCCTCTGTCCTGTACTGACCTTTCAGGGACACCCAAATGTCCCGTATTTAATTCATTTTCAAATTTCGTAAAAGAAAAAAATATATTTTAACTACCTTCTTACGGTACTTAGTTGTAACTTCATAAGTAATTATACTTTCTTTTCTCAGATTTTCTTGTTGAAAAGTGTTTGCTGCCTGTTTGTAACTCGTTCAGTTGCTCTGGTTGGCTGAGGACGGCGACACTCTTACCGTTTTGCTCTCCAGCCGCGCCGCTGTGCAGTTCTCTATCTGCACTGCAACATACAGTGACTGTCAGCAGGGGGTGTTGTTACTACTTGCCATGGACCATTTTGTATTAAATAATAATAATATTTCTCTGTTGTCTGTATTTCACTTTTACTGATTTTTTTTTTAGCTTGTATTAAATAAAATTTCAAATGATTTTACATGCAGGGAGGACCAGGGATACGGACTCTTGTCTCCTTACTGTGAGGTAGCAGCGCTATCACTGAGCCCCAAGTCTATAATGTGGCAGACGGCTGGGGATCCTGGAAGGACTGGGAGAGGGACAATACCTGGCCCTTACTCCGGTAATCATGAAGTGCTTTGAGAGACTGGTTCTCCAGCACATTAAGAACTATCACCCCCAAGACTTCAATCCCTACCAATTCGCATATCACACGAACAGATCCACAGAAGATGCCATCGCCGTAGCTCTCCACTCTGTGCTGAGCCATCTAGAGCAGCAGCAGAGTGACATCCGGATGCTCTTTGTGGATTACAGCTCAGCTTTGAATACAATCATTCCTGACATTCTCATCACCAAACTGGTCACTCTTGGCCTCCCCCCCTCTCACATGTGTCCGGCTCCAGACTGTGAGACTCGGCACCCACCACTCCTCCATTCGCACACTGAACACCAGTACCCCACAAGGCTGTGTGCTGAGCCCCCTTCTGAACTGTCTCTACACCCACGACTGCAGTCCGTCCCACGACAACAACCTCATCGTCAAGTTTGCTGACGACACCACAGTGGTCGGACTCATCTCAAAGGGAGACGAGGCAGCTTACAGAGAGGAGGTCCTGAAGTTGGCAGCCTGGTGTTCAAAGAACAATCTGGCTCTGAACACCAGGAAAACCAAGGAGATCATTGTTGACTTCAGGAGGCACAGCACCGACTTAGCCCCCCTTTACATCAATGGCGAATGTGTGCAGAGGGTCCATACCTTCTGGTTTCTTAGCGTCCTTATCTCCGCTGACATCTCCTGGACAGACAACATCACAGCAGTCATCAAGAAGGCTCAGCAGCGTTTACACTTCTTGAGGGTCCTCAGAAAGCACAACCTGGACTCCAACCTGCCACTGACCTTCTACCGCTCGTCCATCGAGAGCCTGCTGACGTATTGTATCACAGTAGGGTACGGCAGCTGCACCATGGCAGACAGGGAGAGGCTTCAGAGAGTAGTAAAGGCAGCACAGAAGATCATCGGCTGTCCTCTCCCCTCCCTGATGGACATTTACACCTCAGCAGAGCTAAATACTCCATCAAGGACAGCTCCCACCCTGGCTCTGATCTGTCTGACCTGCTGCCCTCAGGGAGGCGCTGCAAGTGCATCACAACAAGGACAAACAGACTCAAGAACAGTTTTTCCCAAAAGCCATAACCATTCTAAACTCCACATGCACTGACTACACAGTCTAACCCCCCAACCCCTGGACTTCCTTCTATCCATCAACTGTGCAATATCCATCCATCCATCAATTATCCAACCCGCTATATCCTAACTACAGGGTCACGGGGGTCTGCTGGAGCCAATCCCAGCCAACTCAGGGCACAAGGCAGGAAACAAACCCCGGGCAGGGCGCCAGCCCACCGCAGCAACTGTGCAATATCCAATATCTAAATGGTACTGATAATAACTGTGCAATATCATTACTCTCAGGGTCCAACATCCACTACTCACTGCACATGATCATCATTATTGTGCAATATTTAAATTATGTTCAATAACCCAATAGTGCAATAGTTATTATTCTTTCCATATGTATATAGCGTCGCAGAACTCCTTTGCAACTTTTTGCACCATTTGCTTATTTGTTTATTTACTTGTTGTGTTCTTCATGTGTGTCAGCACTGAAGGAGCTGCTTTTAATCTCATTGTACATGTGTAGAGTGACAATAAAAGGCACTCTATTCTATACCTCCCCTGGGCCATGAGAGGCTCAACCCTGTTAGTGCCCGTGGCCACTGCCAGGGAGCGCCTACAGAATTGTGGAGCCCTGGATTGCAGCACTTCCGCCACACCAGGAAGTGCCACCGGAAGATCATCGCAAAGCACCTGGAGCACATCCGGGGCATTATAAAAGGGGCCGCCTCAGTCCATTAATCAAGCCGGAGTTGGGAGGAAGAGGACGGTGCTTGTGTGTGGAGGCGTGAAGATGGCAGAAAGAGAAGGAGAGAAAGGAAAAGGGAATGAGTTTGGCTGGTCTGAGCATTGTGTGTGCAGAAGAATAATTCATCGTGTGACATTTGGTGTCTGTCTGTATATGGCAGCTGAATTACCACAATAAATATCCTGCCTGAAATGCTGATAACAGCCACACCTATTTAAGGAGCACAACAATGACAATACATTTCAAATGTCATGACCCTTCTTAAATGAACAATCGACACAGGAGCACAACTCCTTCACCAAATTCTGTTCAGAAAAACGTAATCCTACCGCGATCAGACGTTCTGGCATACCCAGTGAAGGGTCTGTATGGAAGTTACTATTTTACATCCGAGGCTTTAATATTTTTGAGCAACCTTTCAAAAACATGACCTGTTCGGTGTCACACATCACAGCTTTGAGCTGACGCTGATGCAATTCACGGACATTTTCTGTCTTTTTATTTTTTTTCGTAAAGGGCAGCTTTCTCCACTTCATTAGAAATGCCATATATATTTGGCAAAGTGATCGCAGAAGTGCAGTTAACTTTGAACTCTGCACACACACACACTTGGGCGATCTGAAATAAATAACCACCATCAACAACACATTCCACAGAGTGGTAGGCAGGACATCTGAATTTAAACAACGGCATTATTTCTGGGCAATAATAACTGATAATTAACTGATAATTAACTGGAACAGACAGACAACCTTCATCCATTCTGCAAAGTCCCTCGCCTTTTATAGAAAAACCTCTGAAGACCCCCCTCTTTAGCGGATATTGAAACCCAAAATGCTAATTAATGCAGCTTCGATTTGAGGTTCTGTAATAGAAAAAGACAACAATACAAGCATAAGAATAGAAGAAATGTGACAAAGGAAAGGAGACCATTCAGTCCATCAAGCCCGTTTGTTTAGCAAATAGCTAAGCCGTCCCGATATCTCATCCAGATTCATCTTAAAGGTTATGAAGGTTTCTGCTTCAACTCCATGTCTCGGTAGTTTGTTCCAGAGTCCCACAATTCTTTGCGTAATGAAGTGCTTCCTGGCTTCAGTTTTAAATGCACTTCCCCTTAATGCCCACTGATGTCCTCGAGTAACTGATTCACCCTTAAGGCAAAAGAATGTTGCTGGATGGACTTTATCAATGCCTTTGAGGATTTTGAAGACCTGGATTAGGTCCCCACGCAGCTTCACATTTAATTGTTTGAGTCTGTCAGAGTAGGACATGTCCTTAAGTCCCATGATGCACTTGGTTGCTCTCATCTGCACAGCTTCAAGTGCTGTTATGTCTTTCTTGTACTGTAGTGACCAGAACTGCACGCAGGACTCCAGGGGCCTCATGCATAACGGTGTGCGTAGAATTCACACTATAACATGGCGTATGGACAATAGCGGAAATGTGCGTACACACAAAAAAATCCAGATGCATGAATCTGTGCGAACGCCAACTTCCACGTTCTTAAACTCCATAAATCCCGGTCAGCATGAAAAGTAACGCACGTGCACACGCCTGCTGCCACTCCCAAACTCCTCCCAGAATTACACCTCTTTGAATATGCAAATCAATATAAATAGCCCTTAAGCTTAGCCTTCTCTGAAAAGGCAATGGCAAAAGCACAGGGGAAATAGAAGAATTTCAGGGAATATCAAGTGGAGGCAAAGAAAAACGTACTATTTGTTGTTTTAAAAAGTGGTACAAACAACAAATAGAAGTTGATTGAGTGACATAGCGTGGCAGGGAAACTCGAAATTGCAAGTTCACAAAGTCACACAGTGCCCGAAATAAAAAATGTTGTCACATATCAAAGTTGCCATGAAAAGGCGAGTCGTAGCCCACCGTCTGAGTGTCATATAAAATAGAGGAAAGAAAAATAAATAGGGACTTAGTGGGAGAATTGCCTGAAATGTCAACTTTAATCACGAAATGTTCACTTTAATCAAGTAGTTTATTTTGTCATTAAAGTAGAACATCAGCAACTTCATCTTTAAATAATTTAATTTACTAGTTTTTCAAATCCCATCGTAACTAAAGTAGCACGTTAAATGCTTTGTTTTGCATGTGATCTTTTATGTGCTCTGTGTGTGAATCACTACGTGCTTCTTAAACGGGCTTTCTCTTCCTCTGACAGGACACAGAATCCATTTCATTCGTGATATTACAGCTCTCTAAATAATTAAAATACTAAGATGTATACGTGATGTAATTTTCATTATGATAGCATGTTAAAACATTGGAACACGGTGGTGCAGTGATAGTAATGAGCTGGTGCCCCATCCAGATATTGTTCCTGCCTCCCGCAAGATGCTTGCTGTGCTGTGCGCGACCTTCAATGAAATCATTTATTCAAACGTACTAACCTCCAATTCCTGTCCCTACTTTTCTTTCTCAAAATACCCAATCGCCACACAATCAGCTCTGTGATAGACGTTAAGCCATCTGTAAGCTTAGAACGCCGATTCTTCAAAACTTTTAAGGAACATTGAAATATCTTCGTAGTACGTGTTCAATTATTCTATCCATCTATCCTTCCAGTGTCGCGCCAGTCACAGCAAGAATACAACGCGAGGCAGGAACAAACCGTGAACGGAGTGCCAGCTCGTCACTAGCGCTGAGACACCCTGTCCTCACATGTTTAATTATTAACAATACAGATTATTTAAATGATGTTAACATCCACCTATCCATTATCCAACCCGCTATATCCTAACTACAGGGTCACAGGGGTCTGCTGGAGCCAATCCCAGCCAACAGAGGGCGCAAGGCAGGAAACAAACCCTGGGCGGGGCGCTAGCCCACAGCAGGAATGTTAACATTTTATTTTAGCATATTTTGCTGTATTTCATCTTAAAAATGATATCGTCATCATATGTAAATACGCACTTTATAAAGTGGCTGAGTTTGCGCAATATTATAACTGTATCACAAGTTTACAGTGAGGTGATTGTACTTATCAGTACAGACAGTTCTACAAGGAGCACTTGATGAACTGATTGAGTGCGAGTTCTTGGGATGAAACTGTTTGTGAACTGCGAGGTCCGTACAGGAAAGGATCTGAAGTGTTTGTTGTATGGGAGCAGTTCAAATAGACAGTGTGAACGGCTGAGGCAGCGTGTGCTTGATGCTGTATACCGATAATTCTCTTTCCGATCAGCTGCTCCGAGTGGTGCAGTGAGAGTAATATGGAAAAAGATGATCCGCTGTGGCAACCCCTAATGGGAGCAGCTGAAAGAAAAAGAAGAAGGTGCAGTGAGAGTAACACCGCTAAAGCAGCTATGGTATTTAGAATAGTTTGACCATTCTGTGGACCATTGTATTGTTACTGGTTAATTACAATCAGATGCATTAAACTAATAAACAATATGAGGTGTGGAAGTTGACCCGGACACAGACAGGCAGACACGTTCATGTCACCCACAAACACGTTTATTTACACAATTTACAGACAATTCAATAGTCACACAGACCCAAATAATGGTCACTAAGACCCAGTTGTGCAAAAACCCCAAAGCACTCAGTCCTGGCCACACAATGCCTTTCTTTGGGCCGCCTCCACAGCTCTCCTGAGCTTCGTCCTTCCTCCTCCCGACTCCAGCCTCGAATGAAGGGAGACGGCCCCTTTTATGCATGACCCAGATGAGCTCCAGGTGCTTCCGAAACTCCAGCGTGGCGGAAGTGTTGGCTGTTCTCCCGGCAGCTCTCCGGGTATCCTCCAAAGTCCTCCCTCCAGCACATCTTGGCTTTCTCCTGTTAAACTTCAGTTACTTTCTATACTTAAAAGTTGTTACTTGAATATCTCAAACTTACACTACACTTACTTGGGCTTCACTTTAGCATGTCAGCACGTTCAGTAACTCGTATGCTCAGTACGTTTAATACATTCAGTACGGTTTGAAACCATCTGCCCTCCTAATATATAGGCAAACATTTTAACAAAACTAAGGACGTACTTCTATCAACTTAGCATAACTAACTAACTTACGTCCAGTTTCTTAAGTTTGAACAGCGTAACTTACCATTCAAAGAGTGGGCACTGAGAGTCTTCTGTTGCAGATTTGTATTTGAAAGAAAGTAGTTTTTGCTTTTTTGTCACATAATTACCAGACAATATTGGGTCCAGTGCAGGCAGGATAACGTTCGACATCAATCATAGTTACAACTTGAACAACTCTACCTAATGTCATGAGATTTACTTAAACTTCATATTAAAATTACAACAATGGAAAGCATTGCTTACTTGAGCACATATAATATTTGAGTTAATATCACTGGGGTACATTTTGCCCAATGCAACAATGGATTTCACTGATTAACTCTTTTACGCTGTTACACATGTGCAAGTAGAAGGCAGCTAAAGGGCCTGAGTAATAGTAACTCCACGCAAGACCAGGGGCGGCGGGGTCCACTGACTGTCTCTCTCAGTTCCTTGTAGACCTTTCTTGGGAAATCCTGCCTGCTTCCGACACCTCTGATGACGACACTTCCTGTGCTGACGCCTCCGATGACATCACTTCCGGTTCCGGTGAGATGATGTCACTGCCTGTACTGCCTAATAAAGATGCCATCTTTGCTACCATACCCAAAGTTCTGTTTTGGACTCGGATCTGTGAAGATCTCTGTTGTAATTTAAGCCTATTTTTGCAGTCTTGCAAAACCTTCATGATGTCTTTGACTCTGTGTGACAACACGTTCATCTCCCTTTCCTTAGGCGCTGCTTCTGCTGCGTTGCTCCTCTTTTCTCGGATAGGTCGATAACACCATCAGCACCTTTTGCTTTGCTGGCATGAAGGTTGTTCCACTTGTTTCTCAGACTTGTAGTCTGTGATTGATTGTCTGTTAAGTGGCTGACAGACAAGAGCTTGTGAATCTTGTTGTGAATGCGCGTTAATCCGGATCGGTCTACCTGGGATTGCATAAACCGATTGACATCTGGTGTTTACAATCCACTGGTGCGAAATCACAGTAAAGCACAGTAAACCCTCCTTCATTCTCTAATGGGATGCCAGAGGTCAAAGTTAACTTCAAATAAAATGGGGGCCACTAATTGGCATGTGGAGTGTCATTTAATGCTATTTCAAGATTACTGATCATGAACAGTAATTCTTTACAGGTGGTCTCAAAGAGCCACTCCTAGAAAGTTCAAAATAACAGGTTCAAAGCATTGGCATGTGGGGTATCGTTTCGATCTCATGATTTAGGCTGAAAATTGATGTTTTGTGGCCTTTTCCTTTTAAAGAAGCCATTGTGTACTGTTGTCAGGGTTATGCCCTGTATTTCTAGGGGCGTGGTCTCCAGGGTCATGGCCTTGATTAATCAGCAAATGACATAAAAGTTCAGCCTTTTGCTCTGAGCCTTATGTGTTCTGCATATAAAATCCTTATTTACATTTCCATCCTTGTGTGCGATTACTTCTCTTGTCTGGCCTAGTGTGGGTTTTAGATAGATAGATAGATAGATATCTATCTATCTATCTATCTATCTATCTATCTATCTATCTATCTATCTATCTATCTATCTAAGGCACTATATCATAGATAGATAGATAGATAGATAAGGCACTATATGATAGATAGATAGATAGATAGATAGATAGATAGATAGATAGATAGATAGATAGATAGATAAGGCACTATGTCATAGATAGATAGATAGATAGATAGATAGATAGATAGATAGATAGATAGATAGATAGATAGATAGATACTTTATTAATCCCAAGGGGAAATTCAGATACTCCAGCAGCAGCATACTGATAAAGAACAATATTAAATTAAAGAGTGTAAACAATGCAGGTATAACAGACAATAACTTTGTATAATATTAATGTTTACCCCTCGGGTGGAATTGAAGAGTCACATAGTTTGGGGTCTCCTCAGTCTGTCAGTGGAGCAGGACGGTGACAGCAGTCTGTCGCTGAAGCTGCTCCACTGTCTGGAGATGATCCTGCTCAGTGGATTCTCCATGATTGACAGGAGTCTGCTCAGCGCCCGTCGCTCTGCCACAGATGTCAAACTGTCCAGCTCCATGCCTACAATAGAGTCTGCCATCCTAACCAGTTTGTCCAGGCGTGAGGTGTCCTTCTTCTTTATGCTGCCTCCCCAGCACACCACCGCGTAGAAGAGGGCGCCACCACAACCATCTGGTAGAACATCTGCAGCATCTTATTGCAGATGTTGAAGGACGCCCGCCTTCTAATGAAGTATAGTCGACTCTGTCCTCTCTTGCACAGAGCATCAGTATTGGCAGTCCAGTCCAATTTATCATCCAGCTGCACTCCCAGGTATTTATAGGTCTGCACCCTCTGCAAAGTCACCTCTGATGATCACAGGGTCCATGAGCGGCCTGGTCCTCCTAAAATCCACCACCAGCTCCTTGGTCTTGCTGGTGTTCAGGTGTAGGTAGTTTGAGTCGCACCATTTAGCAAAGTCCTTGATTAGGTTCCTATACTCCTCCTCCTGCCCACTCCTGATGCAGCCCACCATAGCAGTGTCGCCAGCAAACTTTTGCACGTGGCAGGACTCCGAGTTGTATTGGAAGTCTGATGTATGTTGGCTGAACAGGACCAGAGAAAGTCCAGTCCCCTGCGACGCTCCTGTGCTGCTGACCACAATGTCAGACCTGCAGTTCCCGAGACGCACATACTGAGGTCTGTCTGTAAGATAGTTCACAATCCACCGATGCCACCAGGTATGAATCTACTCTCATCTCTGTCAGCTTGTCCCTAAGGAGCAGAGGTTGGATGGTGTTGAAGGCGCTAGAGAAGTCCAGAAACAGAATTCTTACAGCACCACTGCCTCTGTCCAGGTGGGAGAGGGATCGGTGTAGCATGTAGATGATGGTATCCTCCGCTCACACCTTCTCCTGGTATGCGAACTGCAGAACACAGCTGTCAGTGGATTAGGAGGGACTGGGACACCAAGGCTGTCTGACTGTCATTTAAAGATTTTGGTCCAGAATGATGTTAATGTGGTTACAGGCCCAAAAACATGTGGCCCAGTGAGGCTGGAGCTCGATTGCAGCGTTCGCAGATCTTGCCCTGGAAACATTTTGGACAATTTCAAATGAGAGGTGTGCTCGATATATAATTTTAAGTTGAAAATGGAGCTCGAGTAAATTCTGTTCATCACTACCTTCCACTCCTTTTCTGAGATTGGACTTACACATTTAAATTCAAGCACATCTTTTAATATTTAAAATATATGATGCAACTCTTCGTATTTATTTTGTACTTCTACCTCATGAAGTAAATCATTGGATTTCTTATGAACACCCTGAATTAGGATGGTTTATGCCAATTCAGAATTTTCATGTTTCGTTCATCCTCTTTTGTGTTTTTAAGTAAATATTTTTACTTATAATTTGCATGCCATCATTTATGTGCTAAATATGCTCTTGTATATTCAAATCTATAAAAGCTTTATATGAACAAAGACTTGCTAGCATACAGTATCTGTGATTACAGAAAAAGAACGCACATTCTGCTTGTTGTGCTCCAGAGACATCTTGGATAAAAACATTTCTTATATACTTGGTGGAGGTCCTGCTGTAGTAACTACAGGGGGATAAAATTGATGAGTCACAGCATGAAGTTATGGGAAAGAGTAGTGGAAGCTCCGTTAAGATGAGAGGTGATGATCAGTGAGCAGCAGGATGGTTTCATGTCAAGAAAGAGCACCACAGATGAGATGTTTGCTCTGAGGATGTTGATAGAGATGAAGACCAGAAGGAGTTGCATTGCGTCTTTGTGGACCAGAGAAAGCACATGACAGGGTGACTGAGAGGAGCTGTGGTATTGGATGAGGAAGTCGGGAGTGGCAGAGAAGTACGTAAGAGTGGTATAGGATATGTACAAGGGGAGTGTGACTGTGGTGAGGTCTGCGGTAGGAGTGACGGAGGTGGAATTACATCAGGGATCGGCTCTGAGGCCTTTCTTATTGGCAATGGTGATGGACAGGCTGACAGACGAGATTAGACAGGAGTCCTCATGGACTGTGATGTTTGCTGATGACATTGTGATCAGGTTGAGGAGACCCTGGAGAGGTGGAGATCTGCTCTAGAGAGGAGAGGAATGAAGGACGGTAGGACCACCAAGACAGAATACATGTGTGTGAATGAGAGGGAGGTCAGTGGAATGGTGAGGATGGAAGGAGTAGAGTTGGCGAAGGTGGATGAGTTTAAATACTTGGGATCAACAGAGTAATGGAGATTGTGGAAGAGAGGTAAAGAAGAGAGTGCAGGCAGGGTGGAATGGGTGGAGAAGAGTGTCAGGAGTGATTTGTGACAGACAGGTATCAGCAAGAGTGAAGGGGAAGGTCTACAGGACGGTAGTGAGACCAGCTATGTTATACGGGCTGGAGATGGTGGCACAGGAGACTGAGCTGGAGGTGGCAGAGTTAAAGATGCTAAGATCTGCATTGGGTGTGACGAGGATGGACAGGATTAGAAATGAGCACATCAGAAGGTCAGCTCAAGTAGGATGGTTGGGAGACAAAGTCAGAGAGGTGAGATTGTGTTGGTTTTGACATGTGCAGAGGAGAGATGTTGGATATTGGGAGGAGGGTGCTAAGGATAGAGCTGCCAGGGAAGAGGAGAAGAGGAAGGACTAAGAGAAGGTTTATGGATTTGGTGAGAGAGGACATGACGGTGATGGATGTGACAGAGCAAGATAATGAGGACCAGAAGATATGGAGAAAGATGATCTGCTGTGATGACGCCTAATGGGAGCAGCCAAAAGAAGAGGAAGAAAAAGATGAAGAAAAAAAATAAGAAGATATACTCGCTGGAGTCGTGAGAGTCTTTACATTCTGAAGGTGGAGTGAACCATAATCAAAAGGAATCTGAGATCAAGAAGTTTTCCCTTTCAAGAGCCTCAGACCAGATGGGGAGGGGAAACTGCTAGAACCCTGTTCAAATAGACTGTACTATCCATCCATCCATTATCCAACCCGCTATATCCTAACTACAGGGTCACGGGGGTCTGCTGGAGCCAAACCCAGCCAACACAGGGTGCAAGGCAGGAAACAAACCCCGGCAGGACGCCAGCCCACCAAAGATATTATATTATATTATATTATATTATATTATATTATATTATATTATATTATATTATATTATATTATATTATATTATCCAACCCGCTATATCCTAACTACAGGGTCACGGGGGTCTGCTGGAGCCAATCCCAGCCAACACAGGGTGCAAGGCAGGAAACAAACCCCGGGCAGAGCGCCAGTCCACTGCAGTAAACTGTACTATCAATTACTTAATAAATTCATTCATTTAAAGAAGCAAAAAAAAACAACCATAACTTGTAGAAAAGCAACAAGAGCTAAAAATAAGTCCAACAATCCCAAAAGGGGGCAGACCCCACTTGACATAATAATAAATGATAATAACAATACATTTTATTCATATAGCACCTTTCCAATGCTTGGAGTTTTTGACGTAGTAGGGATGGTGTGGAGAGTCTGGTCATTGGAATGAGGTGGCAGTGAGAGGGAAAATCAATTAAAAAATTAGTGCAGGACGTTAGCTTTGTCCACATTCCCCTCTGGCACTTTTCATGTCTTCTGATGATTTGATTTAAACAGGAGCGGCGGCCTTCTGCCAGGAGCAGCCGATGAGAGCATCTATTGGTATTTTCAGAAATATGTGACAGGCAGCCTGAGGACATGCAGACATAGTCAATGAGTGAAGGTCAATAATCCAATTGGGTGAACAAGAACAAAAGGAACAAGAACAGAGGCATTCTGGTAACAAACAAACAGGGAGGAGGACGAGGAGGAGGAGGAGGAGGAGGAGGTGAGAAACACTGTAGGAAAGAATCACATCAGAGGTCAAAAACACAGGTGATGCTGAGGTTAGAGGAAAACAAAGGATTAGAAGTCAATGATCGAATAAATCCTGAGTGGAAAGAGCCTGCTAAGAAATGACTCTGATCAGGAGGAGGAGGAGGTGGTGGGCTTCGGGGAACAGCAGAGCAATCGCTTGAGTCGTGTAAAGGAGATGTGGAAGGGCAGCTGGATGGGGGGCACTGGTGGGCTTTGGTGTACTGGGTAGGGCGCTTATCAAGCCTATGTTACTTACCACCGTCTGTGTTCTAAAACAGAGAAACGGCAGACAGGATGACAAGCAGCTGCACCAGGAGAAGACAGGGACACACATTGCATAGAAACTGTCATGGATGCTGTTGGAGAAACTCTTTCAACCACCTTTTATTTTTTGGTGTTAAATACACTAATATTATTCTTAGTAAGTGGTGATGCTGCATTCAACTTATCATTGTAAGAAAGCCATAAGATCACAAAGGCACTTTATAACAACAACAACGTTTATTTCTATAGCACATTTTCAACTAATGTAGCTCAAAGTGCTTTATGCCCAGAGGGGACTGGGCGGTCTCATGGTCTGGAATCCCTACAGATTTTATTTTTTCTCCAGCCGTCTGGAGTTTTTTTGTTTTTTCTGTCCCCCCTGGCCATTGAACCTTACTCTTACTCGATGTTAATGTTGTTTTATTTTTTTATAATTATGTCTTTCATTTTTCTATTCTTTAATATGTAAAGCACTTTGAGCTACTGTTTGTATGAAAATGTGCTATATAAATAAATGTTGTTGTTGTTGTTGTTTAAATGACGACGAAAGAGAAAAAAGACAAAATAAATAAGAATTCAAATTAGACAAAACTCATTAACATAGAATAAAAGTAAGCTCCGATGGCCAGAGAGGACAGAAAAAACAAAAAAAAACTCCAAACGGCTGGAGAAAAAAAAATAAAATCTGCAGGGGGTCCGAGGCCACGAGACCACCCAGCCCCCTCTGGGCATTCTAACTCACATCAATGACCTCAATCAGTCCTCATGGTATTCAGGGTTCACATGGAAGGACTTGATGATGACGGTCACGTGGACTTCTGGTCTTTAATCCATCAATGTAGGGACATCACTGTGCTTTCATTAGGTGGGAAAACTGGGAAAAGAACAGAAGAGAGAGTAGGGGTCAGTATGGATTTTGGAGCCACCATGAATAGTAATGATAACTAATTGAATATACAGAGCATCAGGATTAAACTAAAATGAAGTTGTGAGACAGCCATGTTAAAGTAATGTGTTTTCAGCAGTTTTTTGAAGTGCTCCATCGTATCAGCCTGGTGAAGTCCTATTGGCAGGCTATTCCAGATTTGAGGTGCCTAACAGCAGAAGGCCGCCTGCCCGCCTCACCACTTCTTTTAAGTTTAGCTCTTGGAATTCTATGCAGACCCTGATTTGAAGATCTAAGGTTACGATTTGGAATATAAGATGTCAGATACTCTGAGATATAAGATGGAGCAGATTATTGAAGGCTTTGTAAAACATCAGCAGTATTTTAAAGTCAATTCTACATGGCACAGGTAACCAGTGTAGTGACGCTAAGACTGGGGTGATGCGCTCAAATTTTCTTTTGCTAGATAGGATTCTAGCAGCTCCATTCTGCACTCGTTGTAATCGATTGATGTCTTTTTTGGGTGGTCCTGAGAGGAGTGCGTTACAGTAATCTAGTCGACTGAATACAAAAGCGTGAACTCATTATTCAGCATCTTTCAATGTTATAAGAGGTCTAACTTTTGTTATATTTCTTAAGTGAAAAAATACTGTCCTAGTAATCTGATTAAGATTTAAAATTCAGGTCACAGTCAACAGTTCCCCCTAAATTCTTTACCTCCCTCTTGACTTTTAATCCTAATGCCAATTTAGGCCAACGTTTGCACATTTGCTGTAAAGTATGCAGACACTTCTGTAGGAAGAAGCCTCTGACGTTGAGTATCAACAACAAGTGTTATACTCCATTCTTATATTTAGAAGGATCGCTTCTGAATGTGTTAAAGTCACTCCAGTTTTTATTTTGAATTTTAGTCTGGTGTCTCCTGACTCACCAGTATGAGAAAATCCCCGCATATGATGCCCCATTCAAGTTTTCTTAATGTCAGGTTATGCAAAACTTTGAAATTTTTGGGATTCTCAAATACGTTTGTCCCCGTAGGCCTAAAAAAAAAAATCCTCATTTGTAGGCCATTTTTGGACCATAGTTTGTGCAGGAAATGACACCTTTATGATGAAGACTAGCTGTGTTATCCGGTTGAAAGTTAAGGAATCGACTTAGAACCGGAAGTGGTGTCATCAATACAGGGCCAGAAGTGACGTCTTCAGAAAAAAAACTGGAACCGGAAGTGATGTCATCACGGGGAGCCAGAAGTGGTGCTGTTACGTGGGACTGAGGTGAGAACGTTTTATTAATCTTCTGTTGGTTTGTTGGGAGAAGAGAAAAGGAGTTAGCACTCTATTCCAATCCCCTATCTCTTGTTCTTTTACGCTCACTTAGACCCTTTTGCTATCACCTGACCACGTGTGTCTGACAGAGGTGACCAAGGTGGGAATCCAGCTCTTTGCTTTTGGTGGTCTCTTTTTTTTACAAATAGCCCATGTACAAAGGAGAAATCCCAGAAGGGCCTAATGGAGGCCTGACACACACACACACACACACATATATAAATATTGTCGCAGATGGCTGGGGGGGGCGACCCAGCCGGGACGCCTTGGAGGACCAGAGGAGGGCTTGCGCCTCCCTCAGACCGTGTGGGGGCGACCACCCTGGTGCTTTTGGTGGTCACGGGTACAGGTCTTTGAAGCTCAACCCTGTAGGGGCCCGTGGTCACCGCCGGGGGCGCCCCAATGCCTTGAGGACCCTGGACCTCAGCACTTCTGCCACACCCGGAGGAAGAGCAGGGACATCCGGAGTGCTTGCAGGTACACAGCTGGTGCTTCCGCCACACAGATCACTAGAGGACAGCTGGAGCACATCCGGGTGTGTATATAAAGGGGCCACCCATATGATGGCTGGAGTCGGGAGAGAAGGAGACAAGGTCTTGGAGGAGAGGAGTGGAGGCGTTCAGAAGAAAGAGAAGGCACTGTGTTGTGGCCTGGACTTTTGGGGACTTTGGGGTTGTGTGAGCACTTGTGTAAATATGGACTGTGTCAATAAATGTGTGTTGGGTGACATTAGCATGTCCGCCTGTCTGTGTCCGGGCCGACTTCCACTATATATATATATATATATATACAATGTGTTCAAAGTTATTAGGCAAGTGATTATGTTGACCATATTATCATTTTATGCATTGTAAAAGATGCAAGAGGAGGCAACAAAAAGGTTTGGGGTTTTCCGGCCCCTTATATTGTCGACACTCCAGACTTTATCAAAGAAAAATATACGGTCATACATAAACAAAACAAGTTTCATGGCCATTTTTATAAGGGAGGAGCCGGAAGTGCAGGAATGCTGGGAAGGAGTCGTGATGGATGATGGGACTGGTGACGTCATTGAAGATGGCGGAGGAAGGGCAGAAGTGTTCGTACTGCGGGCAAGGTCTTTATGGCAGAGCGTCTTTAGTTCTGTAAAACAAAGAAACAAGGTTAGTATCCCGCCATTCCCCCCCGGCGAACGTCCTTCGACGAGTTTTAAGATCCATCCGCGGTCTCCTAATCGCGCATGCGTGACAGCATATATTCCAACTCCAAGCTGTATTAACTTGAATGCTTATTGGATTTAAGCACATCAGGTGATGTGTATTTCTGTAACGAGAGGGGGTGTGGCCTAACGAGATCAACACCCTCTATCAAGGTGTGCGTGATTATTAGACAGCTTGTTTTCCTGGGGCAAAACGCGCCAAAACGAGGTTTACTTGTAAAAAGTCTTTCGGAGGGATGCAGCACTTTCCAAATTGCTAAGATATTGTGGCGTGATCACAGAACCATCAAACGTTTTGTTACAAATAGTCAACAGAGTCACAAGAAACGTGTCGAGGAAAAAAAGATGCAAAATAACTGCCAAAGATTTAAGAAGGATCAAACGTGAAGCTACCAGGAGCCCATTATCCTCCGTTGCTGTCCTATTCCAGAACTGCAACTTAGAGTGCCCAGAAGTACAAGGTGTTCAACGCTCAGAGACATGGCCAAGGTAAGGAGGGCTGAAACCCGACCAACCCTGAACAAGACATATAAGTTGAAACGTCAAGACAGGGCCATGAAATATCTGAAGACAGATTTTTTAAAGGTTTTATGGTCTGATGAGATGAGAGGGACACCTCACGGAGCAGATGGTTGGGCCCGTGGCAGGTTCAGTAATGGGCACAGAGCTCCACTTCGACTCAGACGCCAGCAAGGTGGAGGTGAGGTACTGGTATGGGCTGGTATTATAAAAGATGAGCTAGCTGGTCCTTTTTGGGTTGAAGATGGACTCAAAATCAACTCCCAAACCTACTGCCATTTTTTTAGAAGACACTTTCTTCAAGCAATGGTACAGGAAAAAGTCTACATCTTTCAAGAAGGCCATGATTTTTATGCAGGCCAATGCTCCATCACATGCATCGAAGTACTCCACTGCGTGGCTAACCAGTAAAGAAAGGCCTTAAAGTTCAAAGAATAATGACATGGCTCCCTTCCTAACCTGACCTAAACTCTATTGAGAACTTGTGGGCCCTTCTTAAATGGGAGATTTAAACTCTTTTAGGGCTGATGTTGACTTTTGCCGAAAATCAGGGGTAGAGGATGGTAATCAGCCATATATTGCGACAAAACTCGCCCGTACTTTTTAGTTCAATTCACTTTGCTTGAAGGAAAGTTATGTAGCTTTGCTGATTTGATCTCGTGTATGAGAAGTGAAGAGCAAACATCTGGAGATACTAAAGCATATGTGCAAAGCAAAATACTCCATGGACGTTTTACGTATTATCGCTGAATCGCACTGTGACTTTTCGGAGTCTGAGTTTGATGCAAGTGATCTGGAGACATATATCGAAAATAAAAGCGAGGTACCAGCATCAGCCTATTGGTCCCCAGCTGATTGCGGTGCTGAACACGTCGATGATACGCTTACAGCAGCGTTCGCCTAGGAGGACCACCACTTGTGCTGACGAGACGTACAAACCAGATTGCACCACACTGCGACTGCGAAGACAGAGAGGTAGCCAGCGCGCCATGCATTTCTGCTGGCCATTAAGCCACCCCTGTGCAGCCACTGCTGCAAGAGATGCCGCTCAGGCACCAAGAATGACATTTTATGTTGATTTATGTATGAAACTAGTGCATTGTGTGCTTTTCAAAAAACATAGTTTTTTGGAAAAAATATTCAGCCCTCAAAGAGTTAAGGTGAAAGGAAAATAGTGCACTTGTCTGAAGAGCGTCTGGGAGGCTGCCGCACAAAAAGCTGATCAAGAAACTGACAGACTCTATGAATGGAAGGCTTATGATTGTTATTGAAAAGAAGGGGCGCTGTTTTTTTTTTGGAAATGTCAAATGTTTCTTTGTTAATTTTGAGTTGCTTATTATTCTCACTTTAACAGATGAAAATGAACAATTGAGATGTCAATGTCATCAATTTATTTATATAGCACATTTAAAACAACATAGGAATGCTTTGGCCAAAGTGTTTTACAATCCTTATATATAATTTGATAGTATCCGTATGTATGCTGTTCGCGTCAATACCCCGTATGTATGGTGTCCGCGTCAATACCTCAACTTAATACAAGTTAGAACCATGCAATGGGACTCTGCCTCTGTAGTTAGAACATAACGTGGCAAAGGCGGACGCAGTATTGCATGATTGGCTGTAACGGCCGACCCCTTATTCCCAGCCGGCAGCTACACCTCCAAGACCTGTGGCCTGGATAATTTACTGAGAAACCTTTCCTGTCAAGCCGTACTCCTACACAGATAAACTTTCCCCACAATCGACGGTTTGAAATGCAAAGACACAGTAGGCAGAATGTAAAATTAAACAGGAATAAATGTATTAAATGAGACAAGACACGCCACAAGACAAATGCACACCCAAATATTCCTCCACCCCAACAATCCCAAAGCAAAACTGAAAATATATATACAAATCCCCTCCCTTGTCCACGTAACATATAACATACACCACACAAACGACAAATGACTAGCAAACGGAATGATCGTGAACTTGAGTCCGAACGTGAATAAATGTCCTGAATACGGATACTGATTAGCGGCAATTGTATTGTTTGTATTTCCCGGCGTTTGGAACAACCTCACTGTGATTCCTCGGCGTGTGGCGAATGATGATTCGACCCCGGGTCTTCAGCGGCAAGCAGGTTGAAAGGCAGTCCGGATGAATGAAAAACAAACTGGATCAAAGCGCAATGAAAATGAATCGGCAGGCGGGTTGTATTCGTGAATGCGGTATTGGTTCTCCTCTTTCTCTTTTCTCTCTCTCTCTCGTGCTAGTTCTAGTCTCCTTTCGTCTCCTTCTTTTCTCCTTAAATAGTCAGTGACGGCAGTAATTGATTGATTTGACACAGGTGCTTTCCAGATTAGTGGTTGTGAACTCCTCCCATCATCCGTCCTCCTTTACGGGGACAACATTAACTGATACACATACACGCAGTCAATGGGACAATGAAACGAGACACACACAGAACTGACATTTAAACACTAACTATGTGGCACCGTGTTCGAATGCTACAGTGACGCCGCTGGACGGCCGAGTATAGTAAGTCGGTGTTGGTTTGAGCAGATAACAGTAAGTTCGGTGTTTTAAAATGTGTTATTGAATCGAGCTGACGTATATGAGCCAGAAAAGAATTCCCGAGCTGAGGAGCACAATGAGAGACGCTCGAGCTCCCATAGCACTGAGTCTGACGTGTGGTACAGAAAGTCAGATGAGGATCTGAGTGAGCGAGAGGAGTGTCAGTCTGTAGGAGATCAGTGAGGTGTGGAGAGCTTTAAATGTTCAGAGCGGGATTGTGTATTGTATTCAGTAGTGAACAGGGAGCCAGTGAAGTTGAGAGAGAATCGGTGGATTTAGAACAGCAGGTTATTATCCTCTGAGCCGTAAGGCAAAGCTCTCAATTTACCAGTCGATCTTCGTTCCTACCCTCACCTATGGTCATGAGCTATGGGTAGTTACCAAAAGAACGAGATCGCGAATACAAGCGGCCGAAATGAGTTTCCTCCGCAGGGTGTCTGGGCTTTCCCTTAAAGATAGGGTGAGGAGCTCAGTCATCCGGGAGGGGCTCAGAGTAGAACCGCTGCTCCTCCGCATCGAGACGAGTCAGGTGAGGTGGCTCGGGCATCTGATCAGGATGCCTCCTGGACGCCTCCCTGGTGAGGTGTTCTGGGCACGTCCAACCAGGAGGAGGCCCTGGGGAAGACTCAGGACACGCTGGAGGGACTATGCCTCCCGGCTGGCCTTGGAACGCCTTGGGATTCTCCCAGAAGAGCTGGAAGAAGTGGCCAGGGAGGGGGAAGTCTGGGCTTCCCCTGCTTAAGCTGCTGCCCCCGCGACCAGACCTCGGATAAGCGGAAGAGGATGGATGGATGATGGAGATTATTATCCTGGCAGCAGAATTTGAAGAAGTTGTAAGCGATGGATACGTTTTGTGTGGGATGCCAGATAGAATAGCATTACAGTGATCTATACGTGAGGTGATTCGGGCATTAACCGATACTTCACTACTGTGTTGCGTAAGAACAGGACGAAGTCTAGAAATGTTTTGGAGGTGGAAGAAAGCAGTCCGAGAAATGTTACTTATATGGGAGGAATTATTTAATAATAATAATAATAATTATTAGTTGTATTACTGTATTTAATAATTGCCTTTATTAGTGTATAAATGGATATAAATAATTACATTTAAACGATTCGCCAAAATCTGTTGGATGTAAACGATACTGTTTCAAATGCTATTGTTTTTCATCAGAAAACCCGGTTTCCATGTCTACCTGTATTAGTTTAAATGGCACTTTTACCCCTCACAATATGATTGATGCACTGACGTATCGTGTCGACTGGGCAACACAGTGAGTGCGGCGTCTACCTATATATGGATATGATTTGTTTGCTTTCCGACGTAGTGTAAATAAAGTAAATTCATCTCACTGTGGTGCGTATTCCATACGTAATACAATATAACACATTATAATTCTCCTGCTTTATGTGAATATACCCATGATACCGAAAAAAAGACGTACGATTCCACGGTCCACTTCAGATGCCAGAGAAAAGTCTATTTCAAGGGTGTCTCAAACACCACAGCAGACACAATCCAAAGTAAAGGAACTTGCAATAAAATGTGAATCAGAAAACTGTTTGTTCCATCTCTATGTTCTGTTTCTTTCATTTGGGAAATTCACCGGGCAATGTCGGGTACTCCCGCTAGTAATAGAATAAAAGAAAACGTACAAATAACATAAATAGAAATAAAATATATGAACATAAATAAAATAACTAATAAATAGAAGTAATGTTACATAACCACAATGAGGTAACCATCAGTGTTACTGAAGGTCACAGAAAGCAAGTGACTAGAAATGAGTCTTTAATCTCGTTTTGAATTGTCGACGACTCCTTTATGTGACGAGGTAAAGAGGAGCAGCAGCTGCACAAGTCCTGTCTGTCCCCCTTAGTTTGTCACTTGGTACGAGGGACAATAAGAGACAACTGACCAGAAGATCTAAGCACTCTAGATGGCTGGTGTAAGGCACACAATTCAGATTAATAGGCAGCAGCGAGTCCATGTAAAGATTTAAAAACTAGCAACAAGATTTTAAAATCAATTTGAAAACTGACAGGCAGCCAGCGTAAAGAAGCTAATATCGGAGAAACAGAATCAGACTTTCCCTAACCCTAACCCTAACCCCAACCAGGAAGTGAGTGGCAGCATTCTGGACCAACTGTAACCTGCGTGTCAGAGATTTGCTAATTCCCAGAGTACAGCGAGTTGCAATAATCGGGGCGAGAAAAGATAAAAGCAGGAGTAGCTTTCTCAAGATCCCTAGAAGATAAAAAAGGCTCGATCATACCTAATAGATGAAGCTGGAAAAAGCAACTCTTGACTACAGAATGAATCTGTTTCTCAAAAGAGAGGTTACTGTCAAAGACAACACCAAGATTGGGGACTTGAGGTTTGCAAAAGACACAGAAAGAGCCGAGAAGTCCAGGACCGATTTGACTTTAGCTGATGGACCCGCGATAAGCACCTCCATTTTATTTTGATTCAGATCAAGAAAATGATTAGCCATCCAGGATCTTAGTTCAGACAGACAGTTGTGCAGTTGATTCATCGCAGAGTTGCAGACGGGAATATAAACCTGATTATCATCAGCATAGCAGTGAAAAGAAATCTTAAATGTCCTAAAAATGGCTGCAATAGGGTGAAGGTATATAGAGAATAAGATAGGACCCAAAATGGGATGGGAAAATTTTCATTTTTCCTTTAGTTGCGTAATAATTGTGCACACACGTGTATTCCCCTGATGATGTTCACACTCACATTTCCTTTGTAGAACATTCCGGTTTATTAACATTTTGCATTGACTGATAGCGCTGTATTTGTTCCATATTAAAATGAATCCTCAGAAATACAGCTTGCCTAATAATTGTGCACACAGTGTATATACTTCGCACTTTGCAGTGGAGAAGTAGTGTGTTAAAGAAGTTATGAAAAAGAAAAGGAAACATTTTAAAAATAACATACCATGATTGTCAATGTAATTGTTTTTTCACTGCCATCAAGGACTTGATTGTCATTATTTCTTTCAATCAGGCTCCTATTTGGAGGACGTGTTGTGTTCAAGTTACATTCTGTGTTTGTCGACCGTTGTAAAGATACATCAGGTTTCATTGATAACTTTGTGTCCACGTTGTCAGAGCTGAAACATTCATTAACTTCGAAGTGTCCACTACCCGTGAATCTAAGATATTTAACAGGCATTCCCAGTTGTCCAAAGGTGTAAAATATTTCCCCATTTCTATACACTTGAAAGCGACAATGAAACAATTCCGCGGCAGCCATCAGTTCACATGCAGAGCCATAGGATGAGAGTTCAAGCATTTCACTGCTCTAGTGGTCCTGTGTAGTATAATTGTCTCCAGTCCACACCTTGAACCTGTCCCAGTCATTCAGTACATAAGTCGCAATGTCTCTGTGTGGATGTCAAGGCTGAGACTGATATGGCCATGCAATATGTAAGAGAGAGAATGGAAGAGGCAGGCGCAATCTTGTGGAGTGGTGGCTCTGAGGCTAAGGATCTGTGCTGGTATCCCCGTCACTGTCAAAAGAGATCCTACTCTGCTGGGCCCTTGAGCACGGCCCTTAACCTTCAATTGCTCCAGGGCTGCTGTACAATGGCTGACCCTGCGCTCTGACCCCAAGGGGTATGCGAAAACGAACAAATTCCTAATATGAGAAATTGTATAAGGCGAAATAAGAACAAAAAAAAAAAAAAAATCTTGGAGCATGGAAACCACCGGGTACGGGTCGGTGAAATTGTGATCAACGGTGATCACAGGAATAGACTTGTCATTCTGGGTAAACATGCACCTGGTAAGAAAGAAAATACAAAGGAAGGCGAGAAGCAGCGGAGCAGGGAATGAAAAGCAGAAGTCAGCACCAGGAAGACGTACGTGAGCAAGTAAGGAAGCCCAACAATGTCAAACCTGAAACGGTGGGGTAAACGAAAAGGCAGGAGTCACCAGCAGGGAGACGTGAAGCAAGGCCATCAATAACAGGCTTGAAGCGGTGGAGTAAAGAAGAAGGGAGCAGTGAGCACGACGAACTGCTGAAGAAAGTAAGGAAGTGAGTGAGGAGGCACATGAGCGCGGGATGTCGTTAATGTGTACAGGCAGGGAGCCAACCATGTAGTAGATTCACGGACAGCGGCCGTGCGGAAAAAGGAAGGGGGACCGTGGGGCGGCCCTTGTGCGTCTCAGCCATGAAATAAAGTCTCTGTTAACGGAAATAAGGAATGAAAACGCCAAAAGGAGAGGTCAGTTCCGAAAGCTCCTTACGGCATAATGGTGAGAGCCGCCAAAAAGAAGACGTTATTTTCGAAAGTTCGGAATGGGGCATGGCACGAAATGAAATATACTTAACGTTTGTAGTTACTTACTTATGCCCTCCACCTCTTCCGGGGTATGGGCCGCCAAAAGTAGATCTCCAGAGATTTCTGTCCTGGGCCATTCTTTCTAGTTGACTCCAGGTGTAGCCCATCCTTGTGATGTCTGCCTCGAGGTTGTGTCGCCAGGTGTTTCTTGGACGGCCTCTCTTCCGCTTTCCTTGGCGGTTCCATCTGAGAGCCTGTCTGGTGATGCTAGTTTGTGGTTTGTGTAGGGTGTGCCCTATCCATCCCCATCTTAACGTTTGTAAGTACAGTGTAAATGATGAGCATGGGAAATGTGGGCTTCTTACATATATTGGAAGTCGCAGAAATGGTGACGAGGGGTTTCCCCTATGTATATACACAGTTTAGAGGGTGTTGCAATAGGACATGAAACATACCTAACTTTTGTAAATACACTGCAAGGAATGAGCACACAAAACTTCGGCTTCCCACCTACTGTATATGGAAAGTGGGAGAATTAGTGATGAGTCAGCGAGGGCTTTGGCTTTGATATGTAGAGATATATATGCCCTGAGTGCTTGTTGAGGTTGTGATTTTGGTATATGGATGTCGTTACTTCCATCCATCCATTATCCAACCTGCTATATCCTAACACAGGGTCACGGGGGTCTGCCGGAGCCAATCCGAGCCAACACAGGGCGCAAGGCAGGAAACAAACCCCGGGCAGGGCGTGCACACACACACCAAGCACACACCAGGGACAATTTAGGATCACCAACGCACCTAACCTGCATGTCTTTGGACTGTGGGAGGAAACCCACGCAGACACGGGGAGAACATGCAAACTCCACGCAGGGAGGACGCGGGAAGCGAACTCGGGTCTCCTAACCAGGTAGCAGTGATACTGCAGCGATGCCCACTGCGCCACCGCGCCGCCCTTACTTAAGTCATGTTACTTTTAATGCATTACCCCCAACCCTATTCCTGAGATTGTGCTGAACTTAGCACCGAATGTTCAGATCATCAAAATAAATTTAGTGATTTCTGAATTATTGAGACAGATTCTTTCAACAACAACAACAACAATATTTATTTATATAGCACATTTTCATACAAACAGTAGCTCAAAGTGCTTTAAATATTAAAGAATTGAAAAATGAAAGACACAATAAGAAAACAAAATAAATCAACATTAATTAACATCGAATAAGAGTAAGGTTCAATGGCCGGGGGGACAGAAAAAACAAAAAAACTCCAGACGGCTGGAGAAAAAATAAAATCTGAAGGGATTCCAGACCATGAGACTGCTCAGTCCCCTCTGGGCATTCTACCTAACATAAATGAAACAGTCATCTTTGGATTTAGGGTTCAACTAGGAAAACAACTCATGTGATCACACAAGTATTTGCCTCAAGACATTTATTTACCTTGTTGACGCTTCTATGTGGGGCTGCTGAACGCACAAGTGAAGGTAATATATGTGCGGCGTGCAACGGACAACCTGGCTGTAGCCTGGCTAAGGGTTTACATGGCCACATGACTCAATCACTCACAGACAAATCTACCTCTGTTAACCAAGTTTCGCAGAGACCAATAACTCAGGTTCTCTAACTGGAATGAGGGATTACATAGCGTTTCAGAAATTTCTATGAATAATAATTATTAGAACACACGTAAACGCACTCAAACGATCAATGCTGCGAGCCAGAGGGCGGTCCCAACAGCAGTGACATCAGAGTGGCCCCGCCCCTTAGGGTTTCACCCACAGAACACACAGAATGGACACAGATTTAAAGACACAGTACATTAATGTTGAAGCATAAACAAACATAACAGAAATTACAGACAAATAAAAAACGTAACAATCCAAAGTGAACAGAACTTTAAAAACAACAATAAATAAATAAAAAACACTTGGTGTAACAAAATAATTATGTTGTGATGTGATGATATCATCACATGTCTGTTGTAAAACACAGCAGCTGCAGGAAGGTCAGGTATTTTGTAAGGCCAAAGAGTATCTGAACTTTGTGAAGATCATTTTTATTTCTTCCATCGACAGAAACCTAAAAACCTCTCAGCTCCTTTTGTTTTGTTTAGTAAACATTTCATTGGTTTTGTTTTGGAAAAAGTTTCTTCCTGTTTTTATTTGCGAGCAAAATTTGTTTTTTGTTCAGTTCCCGTTTCAAAACGTTTCATTTGTAACTGTGCTGTAAGCACATCAGTTTAGGGGGCCTAATCACAGCACCTGGGGCTTGTAGTTTAATTAAAGGCCTCACCCCTCTACCATCAAAAACAATTACACATTTAATTACATTATTGAGAGAAACCGGAGTGGAAAATAATTAAACTAACCCTGGGGATTAAGACTAGATAACTCATTAACAGAAAACAATTAAAACAGAAACTACAAAAGGAAGGAAAATGAAGTGACAATGAGAACACAGAATTAAAAAAGAAATACAAGAAACAAAATCCAGAGGTGAGACCGATACAAAAATACGATGTAAACTAACAAAGGCCATGAATCCAGCAGGGGGCGTACACTCCCTGTCAATGTGTCCATTTGAGATTGCAGCTTTAACTAAACCAATAATATGCATATATATACAGTATATATATATCTGATATACTGTATATATATATACTGCTCAAAAAAATTAAAGGAACACTTTTTAATCAGAGTATAGCATAAAGTCAATGAAACTTATGGGATGTTAATCTGGTCAGTTAAGTAGCAGAGGGGGTTGTTAATCAGTTTCAGCTGCTGTGGTGTTAATGAAATTAACAACAGATGCACTAGAGGGGCAACAATGAGATGACCCCCAAAACAGGAATGGTTTAACAGGTGGAGGCCACTGACATTTTTCCCTCCTCATCTTTTCTGACTGTTTCTTCACTAGTTTTGCATTTGGCTACAGTCAGTGTCACTACTGGTAGCATGAGGTGATACCTGGACCCTACAGAGGTTGCACAGGTAGTCCATCTTCTCCAGGATGGCACATCAATACGTGTCATTGCCAGAAGGTTTGCTGTGTCTCCCTGCACAGTCTCAAGGGCATGGAGGAGATTCTAGGAGACAAGCAGTTACTCTAGGAGAGCTGGAGAGGGCCATAGAAGGTCCATAACCCATCAGCAGGACCAGTATCTGCTCCTTTGGGCAAGGAGGAACAGGATGAGCACTGCCAGAGCCCTACAAAATGACCTCCAGCAGGCCACTGGTGTGAATGTCTCTGACCAAACAACCAGAAAGACTTCATGAGGGTGACCCAAGGGCCCCATGTCCTCTAATGGGCCCTGAGCTCACTGCCCAGCAGCATGCAGCTCGATTGGCATTCGCCATAGAATACCAGAATTGGCAGATGCACCACTGGTGCCCTGTGCTTTTTACAGATGAGAGCAGGTTCACCCTGAGCACGTGACAGAAATGAAAGGGTCTGGAGAAGCCATGGAGAACATTATGCTGCCTGTAACATCATTCAGCATGAGCAGTTTGGTGGTGGGTTAATGATTGTCTGGGGAGGCATATCCATGGAGGGTCACACAGACCACTACAGGCTTGACAAAGGCACCTTGGCTGCCATTAGGTATCAGGATGAAATCCTTGGACCCATTGTCAGACCCTATGCTGGTACAGTGGCTCCTGGTGCACGACAAGTCCTGGCCTCATGTGGTGAGAGTATGCAGGCAGTTCCTGGAGGATGAAGGAATTGATACCATTGACTGGCCACCACACTTTCCTGACCTAAATCCAATAGAACACCTCTGGGACATTATGTTTTGGTCCATCCAATGCCACCAGGTTGCACCTCAGACTGTCCAGGAGCTCAGTGCCCTGGTCCAGATCTGGGAGGAGATCCCCTACAACACCATCTGTCATCTCATTAGAAGCATGCACCGATGTTGTCAGGCATGTATACAAGAACACAGGGGCCATACAAAGTGCTGCGTACAATTTGGAGTTGCTGCAATTCAATTTTGGCAAAATGGACTAGCCTGCCACATCATTTTTTCACTCTGATTTTTGGGCGTCTTTGAATTCTGGGCTCTGTAGGTTGATCATTTTCATTTCCATCAAACGATGTGGCATCGTTTCGTTCCTAACACATTACCCAGTCTATATCAGTATAGATATCCAGGAGGATTTCTTTTTCCCATTGAGATCTGATGTGTTTTCAAAGTGTTCCTTTAATTTTTTTGAGCAGTTTATATACAGTATACAGTATATATGAGATATATATGAGTGTGTGTGATGAGCCCAGAATTAGGGCGAAACACGTGTCGCGTACTCTTTTAATCCAGCTGTCATGTCAGGCTTGGAGCAGTCAGGGGGATGCTAAGATTTACACAGTCAGAAAGACGTGATTTATTTATTTTATGGTGGGGACTCCAGGAACACACACATCCTTGACCCACCGCACGCACTCTCACTCACAGAGACACAGTTATTGTCCCAATAAATCAATGCATAATAATCAAGTCAAGTCAAGTTGGGGAGCCTGCACTGGTACAGAGTGTTGCCACATCCACTACACGATGAAACAACTCGGGATCCCGGTTTGCAACCCCCAAGGCAGACGCACGGTCCAGTCCCACCCTTCCGAAAATGACCATCTATCTGCAGCAGCCAGGTGTTACGTGGGCCTGGTCCAGCCAATGAGGATCTTACAAGAAATTGTGCCACATGGCTGCAGTGCCATAACTGACGCTCCCTTACAGTGCAGGTCATGTGCCTCATTCGGGACTCCATGCGCAACACAAAGTCAAACCAACGGTACCCAAGGATTTTCCAGAGAGACACACATGAAGGAGTCCAGTCTTCATCTCAGGTCACTGGATAGTGTCCATGTCTCACAACCATATAGCAAGACAGGAAGCACCAGGACTCTAAAGACTTGGACTTTTGTCCTTTTGCATAGATATTGGGAGCGCCTCACATCCCTCAGCAACCTCATGACCCCCAATGTTCTCCCAATCCATCTACTGACTTTACAGGAAGAGTCACCAGAGTCATGAATGTCACAGCCAATGTAATTAAACCACTCAACGAGGTCGACACTCTCTCTGCAGACAGACACACTGCTGATGGCCATGCCCAAGATGCCATTAAAGGCCTGGCTCTTTGGTTTTTATCAGAACCCTCACAAGCCCAGACACTCAGACTCCTCACTCAGTCTCTCGAGACCCCCGATTAGAGCCTTCATTGACTCCGCAAAGATCACAGCATCGTCAGCAAAGTCAAGATCTTTCAATCTTTCTTCACCAACAGACGCCCCCCAGATGCTAGACCCCACGACCTTACCCAACACCCAGTCTATACAAGCACTGAAGAGAGTAGGAGCAGAACACACCGTTGATGGACCCCCAGAATTAACTGGGAAAAACGCAGAGGTCCTGCCTCCACTCTGCACAGCATTCACGGTACCAGTGTGCAGGCCGCCCATGATATCCAGCAACCTCAAGGGGATCCCGCGATCCCTCAGGATGTCCCACAGGGCAGCTCGGTCAACTGAATTAAACGCTTTGTGAAAAAAGGCTGCAAAGAAACTCTACCGATACTCGCGTTTGCGCTCCATGAGACCCCTCAGTGCCAGGATGCGGTCGATAGTAGAATTCTTAGGCATAAAACCAGACTGTTCCGGTTGCTGGTAGGTGAGCAAGTGATCACGAATCCTATTGAGGACGATCCTAGTGAGGACCTTACCCGGCACCAAGAGTAGCGATATCCCCCTGTAGTTGCTGCAATCCAGGGACAACAAGGGATAGGGACAACAAGTCATAATAATGAAATATATTAATCAAATGAAGGAAAACGAGAATGCAATATAATGAAAACACAAATGCAACAACCCTCCCCAGTTCCCCTGTTGGTGACGAAAAACCGAAAGACAACACAACCATAAACCATAAACCATGTCTGAGGGAGTCCCAAGTAACAGAGGCAGCTGACGACGGATAGGCAAGTCAAACATCCTCCAATGTAAAGTTTCTCCTACCAGTTTCCTGATGAGGTGATTGGTGAGGAGCACTCCCTTTGATGAAGACGTATCCAATTCGTTAAAACTCAACTGGAACAGGCGGACACAAGACAGACCAGACATTCAATCAGGAACAGTAATCCAAGATAATCCCAATGGATGAAGAGCGTATGAGCAGACAGACGGACGATCACGACCCCTGGGCGTCTTGCCAGCTCCCTTTTTTTAAAGGGCCCTCTGGTTCAGTCTCCTTCCCAGCAGCCCCTACGCCCTCCAAAACTACTGTGATAAAGGCGCTATATTGCGCCTGACCCGGCACAGACTGACCCAGAGGCATGTCTAAAATCCAAACAGACTTTATTTTTCTTCAGCTGGAGGGCACGTCTTCCCCGTAATCCCTCCAGCCACAACACAGTCCCAAAAGCACTTAATTTGGACAACACACAACTCTCCACCTTGGCACCACCACTCCTCCCAGGCGGCCTCATCCTCTTCCTCCTGATTCTGGCTTCTGAGTGGTGGATGATGGCCCTTTCTATCACCTACCCGGAAGTGCTCCAGGTGCTTGATCAGCTACCGGGCGGGGCTGTAGAGGTGTCCAGGTTGGGACTGGGATCCATGCAGCACCCCTTGGCGGCCACCCCAGATCCCCACACGGTTGGGGGACAACTCCATCTTCTATGGAACCCTGCGGGAAACAGGCACCATCGTCAACCAGGGAGGCTGCCACCAAACGTCCCGGGGGAGGTACTGAGGAGCCGATGGCTGCTCCCCCGGAACATAAGATAAAGGGGCATCCCAGCCAGTCATGGTACCCAGCCACCCGCCACACTACCCAATAGCCTTATACCACTGGGGCTGCTGGGATATGTAGTACTTTTTAATATAGCGCCGCTACACACTGGTAAGGTTCCAGCCTAGCAAGGAAAACTCTCATTAACGCTTTCTCCCAACCCAAAGTTCTTCCTCGATGATGAAGTCTTTTTTGAAGGTTGGATTCTGGCATCATGTGAGATCGGGATTAGGAACCGTTGCATTGTGGGCACCAATCAGAATTAAACCAAGCACCCATGTATACAACCAGATGCAATGGGCAGCTGGCATCAGTAGAATGGAGTGGAGCTGCAGATACCCACATAAGGGTGGCGTTAACGTCCCATCACAAAAGGTGGCACCAATGGCCGGAGTAACTGGGAGTCAAGCCAGCAGTGCTCCCGGATCACAAGCTTTACGGCTGCACTTTTATACATGTGTGATTATGGAATTTCAGATTGTTGGATTCGTGATACTCGGGGGGCAACATCGCTGCGGGCCAGCGATCTCGGGAAAGCAGAAGGACCTCAGCAGAATGTTTAGCAGCCTGACTCCTACAGGGAGACGAATGTCGTGTGACAGCATAAACATAAACCAGCGAGATGAAATAAGCGAGGAGCTGGCATTTTACATGACACCATTCACATTTCCTCACACGCATGTCATCGTATGGCAGGCAAACATAACACACATACGCAATGAGCCGAGCGCGCCAGCTCCTCTGAGCACAGGCTGGTATCTTTTGGTTTCTCTGACATTAAGAGCGTTGATGATCTGCGGAGAATTGACAGTGAGAAAAAAAACACAAACAGGATGTCGCAGGAGACACTTACAGGGGTCATGATTTTGGAAAACAGGGAGTTGTGGTCTCGTTTGGTGAAACCGACAAGTCGCAGACCACTTTACGCAATGTTTGCCTTGTCTTACAATTGAAGTCTGGAGTTTGGCGGTGCCGGCATCAGCATGTTAGGGGTGAGACGGAGGTGAAATGAAGATTGCATGTGAAGGAACGGAGGATTTCATGCTCTGTAATTCTAACGTCGCCAGCCGCGTTCTACTCTGAAATGTGTCGCCGTTTTGTTACAGTCAGGGTGTGTTCCCAGGCTTCTGTTTATTTGCATTTCTTTTGTTATCTTTGTTTTATTTTTTGTGATATATCATTTCTCATGTGTTTTTGAAAAGTATGTAAATGTTATTTTCATTATGTCATAATTTTTGATTATTTAGTATCTATGTGTGACGTGTTCTGCCAAGTTCCTTCAATAAAGAAACAAGAGATGTGACAAATGACAGGAGACCATTCAGTCACATCCGACTCATTTGTTTAGCTAATAGCCCAGCTGTCCCAATATCTTATCCAGGTTTTTCTTAAACGTTGTCCACGTTTTTAGCTTCAACAACATGCCATGGCGGTTTGTTTCAGATTCCCACAACTCTTTGTGTAAAGAAGTGCTTCCTGGCTACAATCCTAAATTCACTTCTCGTTAATGTCCACTGGAGCCCTCAAGTACGCGAATCACCATGAAGTGGAAAGAACTTAACTGGATCTCCTTTATCAATGCCTTTGAGGACTCTGAAGAAGTGGATGAGGTCTCCATGCAGTCTCCTCTGCTTGACACGGAACAGGTTTAATTCTCTGAGTCTGTCACAGAAGGACAAGTCCTGAAGTCCCAGGATGCACTTGGTCGCTCTCCTTTGCACCTTTTTGTAGCACGGTGGCCAGAAGTGTACTCAGTACTCCGGTACTCATTAGTGCATGTAGCCTGAGAATATTTCCCCTAATTTTCTGATTTTTCGCTTATTCTGACGTGTATTCAGACTATAGTGTGCTTGTCTATCTGTCTGACTTATTGTAAAAGAAGGAGATGACAACAGAGTCGAGGTACCAGCATGGTCACCCCATATAATTAGTTTTTCAAAATCAATCAAAAAACATGCAGTTATCACGGAGTTGTCTTTGCAGACGTAAGATCAAAACAGAACTGTCATAAGATGGTGGAGCTTCTGGTTTTGGGTCCTTCTGACAGGAAGAGGCGGGTGTAGGTGGACGGACCCTGGAAGTGACATCAGAGGTAGCAGAACCTGCTACAACCTAACTACAGGGTCACGGGGGTCTGCTGGAGCCAATCCCAGCCAACACAGGGCACAAGGCAGGAAACAAACCCTGGGCAGGGTGCCAGCCCACCGCAGTGTTCAAGCCTATGATAAGTAATTCTCTTGGAGTATCAGGGAAAGCGGGCTGTGCGTGTGTTATTCATGCGGTATCTGTGTGGGTTGAAGCGCTATGGAATAACATGCTGTCGATACTTTTGTGGTTAGGATCTGTGTGTATGCGTATATCTATGCAAGTGTGCGACAGTAGGCCAACCCGATAACGAATCTGATGAGTACACTTACCCTTAAAGAAAACAGGTAAAGGGTAAGTAGAGGGAAACACCACAATTACACACACATAAACACAAGGAGAGTCTACACACACACAAGGAGGACATGGGACCCAAACCCGGCTCTAATTACCACTGCGCCACCGTGCCTCCCTGGTGAAGTATTAGGTGTTTTGTTTGATTCATCACTTAACTTTGAGCTACACATCAGGTCTCGTTCCAAAATTTCATTCTATCATCTCCATCACATTGCCTGCCTCTGTCCATTTCTGTCCTTTAATGAAGTTCAAACTCTGGTTCGTTGTTTCATGAGGTCTCGTACTGATTACTGTAATTCCCACTTCATTGGCCTCCCTACACAGAAGCTACACGACATTCAGAACTCGGCAGCCACACAAAGCCTTCTGCTCACGTCTCTCCTGTTCTCTCCCAGCTTCACTGGTTTCCGGTTCCATCAAGGATTAAATTCAAGACTCTGCTTTTCACCTTCAAAGCCCCACATACCCTTTGCCCCCCTCTACCTCACTCAGCTCCTTACACTCCTTGTCGCTCTCTCAGGTCCTCGAGCAGTCATCTCCTTCCTGTCCCACGCACCAGACTCTCAGGTCCTTCAGTGCCAAAGCCCCTCAGCTCTGCAACTCTCTTCGTCAGTCTCTCCAAGATCGCTCCAGTTTCTGCACTTTTAAATCTCAACTGAAAACTTTCCTCTTCTACAAACTTTTGTCCATCCATCCATTATCCAACTCGCTATATCCTAACTATAGGGTCACGGGGGTCTGCTGGAGCCAATCCCAGCCAGCACAGGGCACAAGGCAGGAAACAAACCTTGGGCAGGGCACCAGCCCACCGCAGGGCATGCACACACACTAGGGACAATTTTGGACCGCCAACGCACGTAACCTGCATGTCTTTGGACTGTGGGAGGAAACCGGAGCAGACACGAGGAGAACATGCAAACTCCACGCAGGGAGGACCCGGGAAGCAAACCCAGGACTCCTTACTGGAGGGAAGAACAGCACTACCCACTGTGCCACCATGCCACCCACAAACTTTTGTCATCTCAATCAATCAATCAACATTTATTTCTATAGCACATATTCATACAAAACAAATGTAGCTCAAAGTGCTTTACAAAATGAATAGAAAAATAGAAGACACAATAAAAAATAAACATAAGTCAACATTAATTAACATAGAATAAGACTAAGGTCCGATGGCCAGGGTGGACAGAAAAAACAAAAAAAAACTCCAGACGGCTGGAGAAAAAATATAAAATCTGTGTAATTTTTGTATGTAAAGCAACCTTGGGTTTGTGAAAGGCACTCAATAAATGTAACTTATTATTATTTATTATTAAGTATTATGGTAGTAAATATTTTATTTTCCCATTTACAATGTAGGTAGTGTAGCCTGGCGACTAGGGCACTGGGCACGAAACCAAAAGCCTACCAGTTCAATTTCTTGACTCTTTGTGGCACCTTAAGGGAGTCGCTTTACCCCCTGCTGCTCCACTCATATAAAAAGAAAAGTAAAAGTATAGGAGTCATTATTATGAATTAAGCGCAATAAAATTGTTTCCAAAACACAAACCAACAAGAATGTTATATGGAAATGACATTATTGAACGATAATTAAATAAGCATCAATAATGAAGAGAAAATCAAATAAAATTAACAAGGAACAAGGGCTGATACAAATGAAGAAAGAATTTAGCTCAGGGGAAGAATTAAGGTGCAATAAAGATCCTAAAAAAAGAATTAACTAAAAACTTAAAGACAAAACCAAAGCTTACCAATTAAATCACCTGGCAGACATTGCACAAATGTTGTTTTTAATCAAAAAAATGGACAAAGCCAAAAATACTATACCCAATTATTTACGAGGTGATACACAAAAATAACTGGACTGGTAAAGAACAAGAATATTTATTGCTGAATTCCAGCATTCTAAACATTGTCACCTTCTCTATAGTCCCCTCCCGATCTCTACACCGCTCCATACGTATCTTCCATTGATAGAAACAGCGCTGGAAGTCTTCCTGCTTGAGGCTCTTCAACACACTTGCCGTTTCTGTCTTCACTTCATCCATTGAAGAAAAATCTGTATTCCCTTCAGGTCACTTTTGATTTTGGGCAAAAAGCAATGACCTGGGCATTGACCAGCAGCAGCAGGAGGCATCTTCCACATTTTCTTCTCCTTTGCGCCACTCAGAAACTTGTGTGCAAGACAAACTGTTATCACCATACACTGGTTTTATCATTTTATAACTTTCTGTGGCCGTTTTGTTCAAGTTCGTGAGAAATTTGATGTTGATTCGCTGTTCGATTTATTTTCACCTGACATTACTGCGGCAACTCGTGTGACGATTGTTGTGCAAATACTGACTGGCCTACTCACAGGATATACCCAGCTGGTCGTTGGTTTCAGAGGGTGTGCAAAACGGGATATAGTTCTATGATTCACGTTCGGCCGACCTCCAGATGATTTTCCAGGAATGCCCCAAACCCAGTCCGGTTATTTTTGTGTCTCACCTCGTATTATTCTCATAAAGGACCAGTCTTAAGGAAGAAGAAGCCCAAGATCAAGTAAGCACCACTATAACAATACTCTTTTAAGATTATGTGTCTGTTTTTAATGCTTTTTGGCTTTTGTAATTTTCTCCCTTGTATTTTCTTTGGTTACATTATTTCTAATTTTACTGTTTGATTTTCTCTGATTCTCCCAGGTTGTGTCAGTAAAAGCCCATTCAGAGTCCAGGGCAGAGGACAGAGAGATGGCATCACCTGGTGTTACAATACAATACAATTTATTTTTGTATAGCCCAAAATTAAGGAGTGCCGCAATGGGCTTTAACAGGCCCTGCCTCTTGACAGCCCCCCAGCCTCGACTCTCTAAGAAGACAACGAAAAACTCCCAAAAAACCCTTGCAGGGAAAAAAAATGGAAGAAACCTCGGGAAAGGCAGTTCAGAGAGAGAACCCTTACCAGGTAGGCTGGGCGTGCAGTGGGTGTCAAAAAGAAAGGGAGTCAATACAATACAATACACAGAACAGAACAAATCCTCTATACAGTATAAAAATAAAAATTTTAGAAGTACGGAGCAGAATTTAACAGTAGATGACATCACATAATATAATTTGGATTTGTTCAGAGTCCTGGAGACCTCGGCCATCAAGCTGCCTCCCCTATTTGGTGATTCCACAGCTAAAATAGCGCTAATCCGATGACAGGACCCCTATTTCCAATGATTCCTGCGATCCTCCATCAGGGATGACTTTACCTTAGGCAGGCAAAACAACTTGGCAGGTGGGCAGTGGGCACCAAGTGCCACATTTGAGTACCGAGAAGAGAAACAGAATAGGTGAGGGTTAGTAACAAATTATAACTATCATGTTACTTATGTTTTAGTGCTAATGACTAACAACAGAGATGCAGTCTGTACAGTTAATCAGCAGCTCTAGTCAGGTGTGCTAAACTGAAGTAGTGAGATTTAAAGCTGAGACCAAGGGGCATCTCTTATAGTAGCAGGCAGACCATTCCACAGTTTAGGGGCCCTGTAACTAAAAGCTCGACCTCCCACTGTTATTTTATTAATCCTTGGAATCCTAAGCAGACCGGCATCTTGAGATCTTAATGTGCACTCAGGTTTGTAAGTCATGATAAGTTCAGACAAGTAAGCCGGACCTCGGCCATTTAGTCATTTATATGTTAAATGGAGGATTTTGAAATCTGCCCTAAACTTAACGGGAGCCAGTGTAAGGATTTAAGAACTGGAGTTATGTGTTCATATTTTCTTGTTCTTGTAATAATTCTTGCAGCAGCATTTTGGATTAACTGGAGGCTGTATAAAGAACAGTTTGAACATCCAGTGAACACCGCATTGCAGTAGTCAATCCTACTAGAAATAAATGCATGAATTAATTTATTCACAATCCTGTTTATTTAGAAAGCGCCTTAATTCCCAACATTTTTAAGATGGAAGAAACCTGATTTAGACAACTTTGTAATATGCGCTTTAAATGACCTGCTAGAGTCAAAGATACCGGCGGGATTGTGGGCTGATTCAGTAAAATTAATGGGGATTCCAACTGAGTTAAATGATGACAGAATATTGTGGTGATCAACATCATTCCCTCCAACAATTAACATCTCTGTTTTATCTGTATTTAAAGACAAGTAGTTCTCATTCATCCATTCCTTTAATTCACTAACACAACTAATTAAAGACAACATCGGAGAAACTTCATTTGATTTAAATGAAAGGTATAACTGGGTGTCATCTGCATACGAGTGAAAATTAACATTATGTTTCCTAATGAGAGATCACAGTGGAAGCCTGTAAAGTGAAAACAGTAAAGGTCCAGTACTGAGCCCTGCGGACACCATATTGAACTTCTGTGTATAATGATGGAGTCCTGTCAGCACATTTCTGTACATATTGGAATCGATTTGATAAATAAGAACTAAACCAAGCGAGCACGGGACCTGTAAGCCCAACTTTGTTTTCTAGCCTGTGTAGTAAAATCGAATGGTCAATGGTGTCAAATGCTGCACTTAAGTCTAACATCATTACAGTGGAGTTTCTTTCATCAGAGGATATCAGAATGTCATTTAAACCCGTGTTAGTGCTGTTTCTGTATTATGACCAGTGCGGAAACCAGACTGGAATTTCTCAAATAAATTGTAATGCATGAGGTGTGACTGAAGCTGATTGGCGACTACTTTTTCTACTATTATAGAGAGAAAGGGTAAATTTGAAATAGGCCTATAATTATTTAGTATGTGTGGGTCTAGGTCTGACTTTTTAAGTGATGGTTTAATGACTGACAATTTTAGTACATCAGGTACTGTGCCATGCGGTAATGAACTATTGATAATAGTTAGAAGAGACGCTGCAAGAACATCCATTGCACTTTTTGAATTTTTGAATTTTGTTGGCAATGGAAGTAGTGGGCTTCATTTTAGAAATGAAAGTTAAGACTTCCTGCTCTGTTACAGGATTAAAATTACTAAAGTGCTGAATGCAATGTGAGACAGGGTCTGCTAAGCTAGTATTTGGTTTGTACTGTGATGCTGAGATCTGGGATCTTATATTTTTAATTTTCTCATTGAAGAAGTTCATAAAGTCTGTACTGCTAATATCTGTTGGTATTTTGCACTGTAGATCTGAATTCCCATTTGTTAATTTAGCCACTGTTCTAAACAGTACCTGAGGATTTTTATTATTGCTATCTATTATTGTAGAATAGGTGTTATCACACACGTGTGCTTAGAAGGCACTCAACAAGCCCTGAGGCGAGTGAAGTATCGCGAGACAAGGGGTTGATATACGGTACTAATGCCTCTTTCTCTTTTGCCAGAAAAAAAAAAAAAAAATATAACTCACCTTCCATACATCCAGGTTCCCATGATGGCTTCCAATCGTCACTTTCGCTTCTGACTCCCGATGATGACGTCACTTCTGGTGCCTTCGCCATGACGTCACTTCCGACTACAATGATGTCACTTCTGTCTGACAGCTAGGATGTCATCTCCTCCCAACTCATTTCCATCAGCTTTTTTCCAACTCTATCATACGTCATCTTTTGACAACTACCATTAGTGTAAAGTATTTTGATCATGAAGTTTACCTTTTTGCATTTATTGAACATTGGACATTAGACGGGGACGGTCCCCACCTCTTTTTCTTAGTTGTAGAACTCACAGTGTCCATAGCAGGCAGTCTCAACTGTAGATGACTGGGTGGGTGGATTCTACGACATAAATGCAGCCCCTCTGTGTACATATCGTGCACCCTTTAACTTTCCATATTTGTCCCACACTGCTCTCAGGGCCCTGTAACCTGGCCAGTTACACTTTTGATGGCAGTCATCTAACATTTCTAACACTCAAAATGGCAAAAAAAGAGTGCAGGCTGTAAAACATTCTTTGTCAGACCAGTACACCCCTGACCTGGAACTCAAAGGCAGCCTGACCCCAAACACTAAAGGCAAGATTTAAAGCCTGTCCAGCCCCCAAACATGGAGATCGGGCTTTTAAATGTTCAAATTACTTTAAATGTCCCAAACAAATACAGTGAACCCTCGTTTATCACGGTTAATCCGTTCCAGACTCTACCGTGATAAATGAATTTTCGCGAAGTAGGATTCTTTATTTATAAATCAAATATTTTAGTATAAAGTAAAGAAAACCTGTTTACGACCTTCTAAATACATTTTTTAACATTATTAGAGCCCTCTAGACATGAAATAACACCCTTTAGTCACCATTACACTCGTATTACCTAATATATTAGACAAAATAAGAGAAAATAAGACATATTAGACGTTACAAATATCATATTACTAGGCGCACTCGCTTTTTAAGGCGACCGACTTTTATCCTCAATTTTTGTGCGCTCCATGTGTACATCAGGTATGTAAGTGTAGGGAATGAGAACATCAAAGTGCCCATTCATAAAATCTCCCGAAAACGAAAAGTTTTTTTATCCCCTCAAGTGCCTGTCCAAAGTCGTGCAATGTCAGCCCGAATCTGTACCGCTAAAGACGGAGTTTCATGCACTAAATAAGCTATAGATGAGAATAAGCAAGCACCATCTCCCCTGATATTTACTACGCGGTGAGGCATTTGTACTCCATCAACATTAATTATTTCCAGAGACATAATTTTGTCTATTTTTTCGCGCACAAAAGCAAGGGAACGATGAGAGCACCAGAACTCTGCTCACATCGCGTCGCTTCGGACCTCAAGCCACAAGTAGTAAGTCTGTAATAAGCGAATTCGCTATGCTTTGCACTCACGGGACGGAAGGACAATCCTGAACGCTTTTATATAGTAGATTATTGTACTGTACATTTAATTGCACACAAACACTAACCTATGAAGGCCACGACCTCAGTAGGAGAGTCTTCAGAGGTGGTGCAGTATCTTCAGCAGGTGCGTCGTTGTCTTCAGTTAAGGACTACTAGGAGTAGGCAGTGGGTGTCTGGGTGCACGCCTGAAGAACATCTTGACAGGCAGTTGCTGGCGCTGTCTTTTCATATGCGTGAGGAGGCTTTTGTAGGGTATTGCCATCTTTAATCATATCCAAGAGTTTCACCTTCTCCTGGATAGTGGGCATCTTCCTCCGGCGCTTAGTTTTATTGTCCGAAGGCTTAGAAAAAGCAGCACGTTTAGGAGCCATCGTAGGGCTTAGATAAAAGTTCTCAGAAAGCGCATGCGTAGTGACGTAAGCGTGTATGAGAAAAAAATCGTGATAGAGTGAAGCCGCGAAAGTCGAAGCGTGATATAGCGAGGGATCACTGTATACCAAAATGCTTCTCGAGGGAAATGAAGAACTTTATTTTACAAACTTTGGCTTCAGAAACAAGTCCACAAAAAATCAAGGGTTTATTTGAATTTAATTAAAAAAAGAGGAAGAAGTTTAACACAAAGGTAACACATAACAAGGCAAAGAAAGGGTTTGCAAACAAGGCAGGCCACACCAAGAAATCCTGATCTGATCCAACAATCGTAAGCCAAAGACAGAAGCCAGAATTCAAACCCCTGTAAGCTCCTCCTGCGACATCCTCTGTGTGTTTTTTTTCTCACTGTCAGTTCTCCATAAATCAGCAAACCTGAAATGTCAACGGAGCCATTTAAATCAAAAAAGCTGAAAGAAATCAGCCCGCGTTCAAACGGGCCCAGAAAAACTAAAATACAACTACAAGGAAGCACTGCAGGAACAGCTAACCCATCTCAAAAATAAAGATCTCAGGCTTTTAAAGCTCAAAAATATACTTTATATGTCCCAAATCTACAAAAAAGGAGAGGACACAGTAAAAACCTCTGGCGTAAAAAGCAATGCAGTTGAACAAAGGTAACTACAGACTGCAAGGGGTAGAAGAAACCTAGCATCTTACGAAGAAATGAAAGCCACCTGAGGAATCACAAACACCTGGAACATCAATTGCCCCAAACATTACAACGTGTAGAAAAAGTGTTGTGTGACCAAAATGTATGCAAAGACACTTAAATGAAAGTCTGCAAAGTGAAAAGTGGATTTTAGAAGTTTCTGAAACTTATTAAACACTAGCAAAATACCCGCGCTTCGCAGCGCCAAAGTACTGCATTAAAATTTTTATTAAGAAGAAAATTTAACCTTTTTAAACTGAGGGAAAATATGCCAATAATTATTTGTGAAGGATCTCTTTGTATACCACATTGTCAGTTCAGCCCTCCGGTTGTAATATGACCAAGCTGTGTGCTGAGCTTACTCTTGAGCGTGTAACGTGCAGTCGGCCATGTGAACAGTAATCTTGTTTCAGATCTCACAGCTTGGATTGCTGCTGTCATAATCGGTTTGAGTTTCATGGTTTGTTTCAATGACGACAGTATTTGTAGGACTTGTGTTGAAGTGACATTCGGCATCTGTCAAGCGTTGTAAGTACACAACCGGTTTCATCGATAACTTCACATCCAGCTTTTGAGAGTTGAAACATTCATAAACATCAAAGTGCCCACTACTGAAATCGTCACCTGTGTATCTAAGATGTTTAAGAGGCATTGGCGGTTTGTCGAAAGGTGTAAAATATTTGGCCATTTCGGTACACTTGAAAGCGACAACCGATCAACTCACATGCAGATCCATAGGTGAAGGGCTTAAGCATTTCACTCTTCTAGTGCTCCTGTGTAGTCTAATTATCTCCTGTACCGTCATCAGTCCACACCTTGAACCTGTCCAGTCATTCAATACATAAGACGCAATGTTCCTCCGGATATCAAGAGTGAGCCTGATATGGCCGTGCAATATGTAACAAAGAGAATGGAAAAGGCAGGTGGCATCTCCGGGCATGGAAACCACTCGGTAAGTGACAGTTCTTTGATCGATGGTGATCACCTCGATAGACATGTTAATGGGGGTTGGAATGATAAAGGAAATGGGTACCTGAACAATGTAAAGTAAGTCTAAAATACCTACACAATAACTATAATCGTAATAAATGAACAATAAAACAGCAGAGAAGCCGTGGATTAAATAAAAAGGCTGCAGTTATCAGCAGGGAGACGTGAATCCCATGGCGAAGCAAGGAAGGGAATGTAGAGACCGGAGCGATGGATGGTCTTATATAGGCAGGCAGCCAACAACGTGGGAGGCGTTTGGATGGGGGACCCAACGCCACCTCACACGGTGACCGAGGTGCAGGTTCTGGACGTATATATGTACGTAAGTAGGATTCAGTTAGCGTTGGGAACCCGCGTATTAAATTTCTTGAAGATGGGCCCATAAGTAACAAAGACTGTTGAAAAGTTCAATATGGCGGCCGACAGTGGCATCATACCATCGAAATAAGTATGTACATCGGTTTTGGTTAGCGCAGGGAAGCCGCCTACCAAATTTCGTGAAGATGGGGCCATAAATAAGAAAGTTCAACATGGCGGACGTTGTCGACCGTTATCGACCGTTATGACCGTTACGTGTAGAATTTCGAAATGAAACCTGTAAGTAAGCTGTAAGGAATAAGCCTGCCAAATTTCAGCTTTCTACCTACATGATAAGTTGGAGAATTAGTGATGAGTCAGTGAGTCAGTCAGTGAGGGCTTTGCCTTTTATTAGTATAGATAAAAAAAATGAAATATCGCATTGGCACAAGTAGTCAGACCATTTACTTAGTACTTCGTTGAAGCCCCTTTGGCAGTGAGTCCTGCCAGGAATCTTTTTAGCTTCAGACACCTGGATTTGGAAATGTCCTGCCATTCTTCTCTGCAGTTCCACTCAACCTCTGTCTGATTGGATGGAGACTATCTTGACTTTAAAATATGAGTGTGGCGAGCGCACTCTTCTACGCGGAGGTGTGCTGGGGAGGCAGCATAAAGAAGAGGGACAAACTGGTGAGGAAGGCAGGCTCTATTGTAGGCACGGAGCTGGACAGTTTGACATCTGTGGCAGAGCGACGGGCGCTGAGCAGACTCCTGTCAATCATGGAGAATCCACTGCATCCACTGAACAGGATCATCTCCAGACAGAGGAGCAGCTTCAGTGACAGACTGCTGTCACCATCCTGCTCCACTGACAGACTGAGAAGACCCCACACTATGTGACTCTTCAATTCCACCCGGGGGGTAAACGTTAACATTATATAAAGTTATTGTCTGTTATACCTGCATTGCACTCTCCACTCTCCACCCCTCCACTTTTTAACTTTCACTACGCTTTTATTACTCTTTAATTTAATATTGTTTTTTATTAGTATGCTGCTGCTGGAATATGTGAATTTCCCCTCGGCATTAATAAAATATCTATCTATCTATCTATCTATCTATCTATCTATCTATCTATCATATAGTGCCTTTCACTTCTATCTATCTATCTATCTATCTATCTATCTATCTATCTATCTATCTATTATATAGTGCCTTTCATATCTATCTATCTATCTATCTATCTATCTATGTTATATAGTGCCTTTCATCAGTGGCGGCTGGTGAAAATGTTTTGAGGTGGGGCTGTGGTACAGCAAACAATTTCTCAAACAATTCTTCACAAATCAAAGCAATATGATTTATTGCAATGCAGACAAAGTTAAAGAACATTATTCAATCATGTCTGATCAATTATTTCAGTATATATATATATATATATATATATATATATATATATATATATATATATACACACACACACGACAAATGTGAGGACAACCATGTACAGGAAAATAACTATGGTGGGAAAAAAAAAAAAACTGCATCTTTTTTTTTACTTATTTGTACAGGAACACACTGTCTAGCACACTGTCTAGCGAGGCAACAAAATCCACTAAACCCTTAAAAATGCTAGGGTTGTCTGACGAGTCAGTCTCATCGTGCTCCACGCAAGGCCTACTCAAAAGCCCACAAAATTTAACACAATCAATTATCTTGGATAAAATATACCGATTTTTATCTACCTCCTCATTGTGTTTTCTTATCGCAATCCTGTGACCGTCGCCTAACTGAGTAGCGATGTTTACTCTTCCCAAAATGGCTAGTTTGACGGAATTATCCATGTGTGTCCTGGTGTTCTCATGTTTTCTTACTTTCTCGGACAGGTGCTTCATATCTCTCACTCCCGTAACTGTCCAAGCAGGATCTGTCCCAGTTGCTTTAAACAACAAGCACGGAAACAAAATAAGGCATTAGCAGAAACGCATCCACATAGCCAGGCCTTTTGGTGTACCAACTGGAAGAGTAGTCGCGTGTACTTCTTCCCTTTTTCGCTATCTGCTGTCTGATTAAGAGGTTAGGCTGATCTGGACCCAGCTCCTTTACCTTCAGTTTTTCTGCCAAAGTTCTCTTCTCAAACGGATATTGAGTAGAGATTGAACAGAGTTGGGTTCGTGTCCGAATTAACAACACCTGAGTCCACCATTGTCACGTAATGTTAATTGAAAATTGCGCCACTACAGACCATCCTTGATTTTAGCTGCTTGGGGCGACAGAAAAATCGCCCATTTCAGTTAAGATTTGAGGAGGCTGATTGGCTAAATTTTATGTCACATCTTGAATATATTTATATCTTGAATCAGCATTTGACTAAATTCTACAAAGACCCACCTCCTTTGGGCGATATCTCGATCGCCCCTCAGCTGAAATTGAGACGTGCTGACAGGCAGAGAAGTTATATGGTGATGGTGAAAACATTTATTTTTTACAGAAGATTTTCTAATATATCACATCATATAATTATACATTTAAATAATTTATATAATTATTATTTTGTGTGTGTGGTTCAGGGAGGGCGGCGCCCTAGCCCTCTATTGGCCAGCCGCCACTGCCTTTCATATCTATCTATCTATCTATCTATCTATCTATCTATCTATCTATCTATCTATCTATCTATCTATCTATCTATCTATCTATCAAAGTCGTCAATTATCTGCTCCATCTTTTATCTGTGAATGCCTCTCACCTTACACTCCAAATCGTAACCTCAGATCTTCAAATGAGGGTCTGCTTAGAATTCCAAGAGCAAAACTTAAAAGAAGTTGTGAGGCGGGCGGGCGGCCTTCTGCTGTTATGCACCTCAAATCTGGAGTACGAGTTTACTGATAGAAATTCGGCAGGCTAATACGGTGGAGCATTTTAAAAAACTGCTAAAATACTTTTACTTTAACATGGCGTTCTCATACGGTAGTTTCATTTTAGTGTAACTCTGATAATCTGTATATGAATTTAATTATCTTTTTTTTGTTTCATGGGTCCGATATCTGTGCTAACCCCTACTTTCTCTGCTGTTCTTTTTCCTGTTTTCTGTGATGGCGATCTGCACCCCCACCCCCTGATCAAAGCACCGTGCAGTCCCAACATTAATGGATTGAAGGCCAGAGGTCCACATGACCATCATCATCTAATTCTTCCACATGAAGCCTGAAAACCATGAGGACTGATTGAGATCATTGATGTTAGGTAGAATGCCTAGAAGGAGCTGGGTGGTCTTGTGGCTTCAGAACCCCTGCAGATTTTGTTTTTTTTTTCTCCAGCTGTCTGCAGTGTTTTTGTTTTTTCTTTCCTCCCTGGCCATCAGACCGGACTTACTTTATGCGTTGTATTTATTGTTCGGTGTCTTTGAGTGTATAGAAAGGTGCCTATGAATAAATAAAATGTATTATTATTATTATTATTATTATTATTCTTTGTTACTTAGTATTGCTTAATCTTGTTTTTATATTTTTCTTCTTTCTTCTTTCTTTCTTTCTCTTGTAAAACACTTTGAGCTACATCATTTGTATGAAGATGTGCTATTGAAATAAATGCTGTTGTTTCTGTCGGTGGACAGCTATTTTCTGGCCCCTCCAGAGATGTTTGACGGAGTTCAAGTCTCAGATCAAGAACATTCCCTAAGGTGGTCCTAAGCCACTTGTGTGTTTTTTATTTCTTTGCTTTGTCCTGTGTGATGGATGGCATGCAGGGGCTGGAGTCCCAACCGGGATTCTTCATGATCCTTTACCTGGCTTTGAGGCCACCATGGTAAATGGCCAAGAAGGATGGCAGGGTATTCACTACCTCAGCCAAAAGCTTGTCAGATGCCATCTGTTGAAAGGGGTACACTGGCACGCTTGCAAGGACGGATTGAAGATCCTTTCCCAGCTTTCAGTGTAATGGAGGGACAGGGGTAGACGACTTATTCAGATTACTGGCTCCCACGACACACTAGGCACAAATCAGAATACTGATGCAGCTGCTGACGAGACCTTCTAATTTCTACTTCTGCACCTTTACATCAAGCTTCTATAAAACTTTCTTACCCACCAGTCTCTACCAATCAAGCACTACACTCTCGACAGCATCTTCCTGAAATATCTAGACGTCTCATTCTCTAAGCTGACTGCAGTGCCACCAGGTCCATACTGCTGCACAATGTTGCGATGTGCCCGTGTAATACCAGAGTAGGCAGACATTAATATAGCTCTTCTGTGTTTAGATGGTTCCTAACAGGGTGACCCACTTCTTCTCTTCTTCTTCTACTTTCTCTAATTAGGTCAAGAAATCCTCTTTCCCTGTGACGACAATGCCAGCAGATCAAATCCTTTAACTGTTAAACTGGCAGCTCCCTTAAAATCAGTTTAATCACCTGGAATTAGGGAATTGATTGGCTGGCTCATGTAGAAAGCTGAAGGCATGGGGCTTACAGGTCGATGCCTCCCTGGCACTGGATGAGGGCTGCACTGATTAATTGCTTTTTCTTTTTTTTTTTTTCTCATAGCTTTGTATTTGCTCCAGCTTAGTGAAAGAGCTCATTATGGACCAATTTTGATCAATCAGAGACTTATTGGATAGAGTTAGTTCTCCCTCCATGCACCTGTTCAAAAAGCTCCTGTTCAGAATGCTTGTCGTTTTCGATATCGTCTCGCATAAACATAACAAATTCTCCTTTGCTGTCTTGGCACAAAAATACATAAAAAACTCGCAGTGAATTTACCCCACTGTAAAACTTAATTTCAATGGCCATATCCTGCTGACTACGCCACTCCAGGACTTCATTGAACGCTTGACTGTTTTCTTTTGATTTAGTTTCAGCTGTGTGGTATAGCAGGTCCAAGGCCAGGAATTCAGTGGCCCATTTTTAAATAAATAATTGCACCCCAAGGAGGTGCAGGCTCCTATCGGGAGTGGGTGTGTGTGATCGCACTTTGCTCCACGGGAGGTGGAGGTGCCTGGCTGGCTGCGCATACACGTGGAAGTGGAAATGCCAGTCAGGTGTCTTGTTATTGCCGTGGTGGGAGCGGCGCAACACACCCACGCCCAATTAGGAACCCACACCTCCTGGGGGCGATTATTAATTTAAAAATGGACCACTGATTTCCGAGCTGCAGACCTGCTGTACTACACACCTCCTCCCTTAAGCCTCCATTTGCATAGGGAAGCTCCACCTTTCATCCAATTCAGTGCAACTGGTGGCCCAGGTCCGCGGTGTGGCCCTGTCACCTGCGCTAAAACAACTCTTATATATAAACGTCTACACGTGGAAGTGTGTCTGTCTGTCTGTCTAGCCTGGATGTGCAATGCTACAGCAAGAAGCTCAAAGAGCCGGCAAGCCGGTCCCAAGTTAACAAGTCGGAAGATGAAAGATGTACAAGGCTACGGCATGAAGCTGAAAGACAGCAACTCCGTCACCAAAACGAAACCGCCAACGAAAGGCAAACTCGCGAGGTGAGCACATTGGCAAAACAATACAATACAATTTATTTTCGTGTAGCCCAAAATCACACAAGAAGTGCCACAATGGGCTTTAACAGGCCCTGCCTCTTGACAGCCCTCCAGTCTCGACTCTCTAAGAAGAAAAAAAAAAAAACTCCCCAAAAAATCCCTTGTAGGGAAAAAATGGAAGAAACCTTGGGAAAGGCAGTTCAGAGACAGACCCCATTCAAGGTAGGTTGGGCGAGCAGTGGGTTTCAAAAAGAAGGGCGTCAATACAATACAATATAATACACAAAACAGAACACAAGTAATCCTCAATACAATACAATAGTAAAATAAAAATATTACAAGTACAGAGCAGAATTCAACAGCAGATGATATCCCATAATATGATTTGGATTTGTTCAGAGTCCTGGAGACCTCGGCCATCAAGCTGCCTCCCCCTATTGGCCATTCCACAGCTGAGCCAGCCAATCTGATGACAGGACCCCTCTACCCGACGATTCCTGCGATCCTTCATCAGAGATGACTTTACCTTAGGCAGGAAAAACAACTTGGCAGGCGGGCAGTGGGCACCAAGTACCACATTTGAGTACCGGGAAGAGTAACAGAATAGGTGAGGGTGAGTAACAAATTCTAACTCTCATGTTACTTCTGTTTTCGTGCTGATGACTGACAACAGAGATGCAGTCTGTACAGTCAATCAGCAGCTCTAGTCAGGGTGTGCTAAACTGAAGTAGTAAGTCTTGAACCTGAGACTGAAGGGGCGTCTCTTATAGTAGCAGGCAGACCACTCCACAGTTTAGGGGGTCCTGTAACTAAAAGCTCGACCTCCCACTGTTATTTTATTAATTCTTGAAATCATAAGCAGACCGGCATCTTGAGATCTTAATGTGTGCTCTGCTTTGTAAGTCATGATAAGTTCAGATAAGTAAGCCGGACCTCGGCCATTTAATGCTTTATATGTTAAAAGGAGGATTTTGAAATCTGCCCTAAACTTAACTGGGCGCCAGTGTAAGGATTCAAGAACTGGAGTTATGTGTTTATATTTTCTTGTTCTTGTAATAATTCTTGCAGCCGCATTTTGGATTAACTGGGCGCTGTATAAAGACCAGTTTGAACATCCAGTGAACACCACATTGCAGTAGTCAGTCCTTCTAGAAATTAATAAAATGAAAAAACCTCTGACTTAACTGACATGGGCTTGACCTCGTACCTCCACTTCAGTGAACTGGGTCCTTTTTTTCCCCACCTCGACTTTTAGTGACTGGATTTTTTGGAGCCTTGTAGGCAAACCCCATATATTTAGAAAATGTTGGATGAAAAAAAAAAAAGCGGGTCGTAAGAGGAGTATCCAGGGGGTTGGATCGCGGAAGTGACATCATAGGTGGAATGGTGTCAATCTTCTTTACTGCAGAGGGAGGAGAAGAGAGATTGTAATTAAACAGTGCCACCTCATGTCTTGGTGGAGAATTACAATCACACAAGCCCTTAATAAGCTGTCACCCATATGCATGTATGTGACAGGACAAATGTAAGACCCAAACCCTTTAAGTTAATGTTAATGGTAACTTTCTCTTAGTTTGAATTTCAATATAATAACATCAATTGAAGTTTGACAGCTAGAAAGAAACGACCTGTTTGACAGAAAGGCCTTAAGGGCATATAATTTCATCTACGATGCCAAGATGAGACTGTTAAACATCGTGGCTCAGTAGTCTTGGTCAACCCGTAATTTGTGATTTTGAAGGTGTTGCACGTGATGGCTGGCCTGTTGGAAAGGTAGCAGGCTGAACCCTTCATGTTTTAAACATCTATCCTGTCATTATATGTGCCAGGTGATAGTGGGTACCCGCTCAGACACTGGCATCTTATGCCTTTGTTTGACGCCAGGCAGAAGCTCTTCAATGATGTGTGGAGTGCACCACAGGGATCCTCTCCTCAAATGTAGGTTGGTGGTGTCTGGATGTGTCATGAGGAAGGCTGCTCTATCAGCCAATGAAAGATCCGTATTGCATATGTATGAGGTTCATTTGCATAGTTCATAATATGGTTGTTTCAGGGTGGCAAACAAGTTCAAGGAGAGTTGATGTATACAGATTAACGAAGCAGTTGTGATCTACGTGGGGTAAAATGCATAGCAATGTGCGTACACCAGGTTTAATAGATCCTGTTTATTGGCTTAGGCAGTATATCTTCACGCTTGAATCCATACTAAGTTTTAATAAATGAGACCTCCGGTGTTTATTTTCTAAAGTTCTTGCCAATTACACCAGGCACACTGATGTATGCTAAGTCTGAGCTTAAAGGACACCCGGGCTGAATGTGCAGCAGACAGATCTTGGGTGAAACTTTGAGTTCCACCGTAGTACACCAGAGGGCGCTGTCTTGCTGTGGCTTCACCTAAGGTGCCGTCTTGCTAATATTCCTCCTGTGGGTTTATGGCTTCTGCCTTCATTTCCCCCACCAGTTTATTTCACTTTTTTATTTGTCCGTTCCCATGGCATAGAGCGCTTTGGAGTTTTTCGGACCCCTGTGGTGTGCAGCTCTACACATTACCATTGGACGGTTGGGGGTGTTTCCCTGCATGACTGCTTTCAATTAAGACGTATGTATCTTCAATTACCACACTTACACTCTGTAATGAGTTTTTAATTCTGTTCTGATAAAAAATAATTAACCAAATGTCTGCGGCTAATTAGGACTTTTAAGAGCACAGCTTAGCAGACATGTTGTTAAGGTTTTGTACCATCTAGAAGGTTTTGCTGTTTTTTCTATTTTGGTACAATCTGCATATGGCGGCTTGAATTTGTAGAAAGGTTGCCTGCTTTATTGCAAGATAATCTGCCAAAGGGTGCACGTGCATTGGATGGTGAAACTGGAGACTGCCAGACCTGTGCTAGTACGGGCATCACAAGCATGGCAAGACCTTCATTAACCTGCCAAGATACCACAGGCAGGCTTCAGCCTGCACAAGCCTCAAATGTACTATATATGTCTTTAAAATATATGAAAATACTTTTCAAGGGAGAGGACACATGAAAACTCTGGCTTGATGAGACACAATTAATCAAGGATTTTTATAAAACAAAGGATTTTTGGACCAAATGGACCAAAAATTGTTGGAGTGTGGCGTTTACACTGTGAACAGTAGGGGGCACTACTAAGCGTTCTAACCCCAGACACATAAGACCCAACACAACTCTAAGTTCAAATAAAAGATTTTTAAAGCACCCAGCTCAATTAAAACAATTAACACAGCCATTAAAAGACTTTAACAACAGCGGCGTAGCTCGAGTTCGTGCGCCAGGGCGGGCTTCAATTTGTCGCCTCCAACATATCTGAATATGTTAAACTATTTAAATAGAAAATTAAAATAACGTATAGAGAAAAATTAAGATACATAGATTTATTCATATTTAATAAACAGCAATAATTTTCTATATACATTTATAAGCATCAACTAGACCAGAATATAGTATAGACGCACTGATAAGCTGTGTTGTAATTATTAGTTTAATATAATTACGCTACGAAAACCAGAACCAAAGCAATAGGTGGGAATGTTTTCTGCGCAGAGCAAGAACGCATTCGGATTAATAACGAAACGAAATTATAAATTGTAAACTAGTTGTTTATCTTCCTAGAAATTATTATCGGTGTAACGTTTATGTTTATTTGTGTCATTGCCTCATACATTTCAACTGCTGTGTCTGATGCAGAAGGACAGTCTGAACTTTATTTTTCAAGCATTTGTGGTTAAAAATCAGAGAATTTGACTTTTTTCATACACGAGTGATATTTTTCCGAACCCTGCTGCTTACACACGAATTGTACTGAGCCTTTTGGCCAATAATGCCGTCACCAAAATGTGCCGCCCGGGGCAGACCACCCCCTCCCCCCAGCTACGCCACTGTTTAATAATAATAATAATAATACATTTCTGCGGTGGGTTGGCACCCTGCCCAGGATTGGTTCCTGCCTTGTGCCCTGTGTTGGCTGGGATTGGCTCCAGCAGACCCCCGTGACCCTATTCGGATTCAGCGGGTTAGACAATGGATGGATGGATAATACATTTTATTTATATAGCACCTTTCCCATACTCAAGGCATTTACAGAATATAAGAAAGAACGTCAGGGTATACAGTATATAGCATTGTACTAAACCAGATAATAAATAGAGAAGATTAAGACAGTGAATTCAGAGAAAGCCTAACAGACAACAGAATTGATGGTCCAGCACACACACACATGCAAGTTACATGACATCTTGACAGAGAGGTAAACTGAGAGAAGGGTCATAAAGTCAAGCAGAGCTAAAAGCCTTCCTGAACGGATCAGTTTTAAAAGAATTCATGGAGTCAGCTGACCTGATTCATTTCGGTAGGTCATTCCAGAGTCGGGGCACTCGCCATACAGCTGAAGGCCCTGCTGTCACCCATGGAGTGTAGATTAGTGTGGGGCACAACAAGATTGGCAGAATCAGAGGACATTAGTGGGCGGACAGGCACATCGTGATGGAGAAGGTCACTGATGTAGTTTGGCGCGAGGTTATTTAAAGCTTTGTAGGTTATTAGTAGGATTTTATATTCAATTCTGTAAGACACGGGGAGCCAGTGAAGGTGAAGCAAGATGGGTGTGATGTGCTCGCTGCTGTTAGTTTGTGTCAGGACTCTTACAGCTAAATTTTGAATAAGCTGGAGCTGTGATATAAGATCAGAAGGGGCACCTGCCAGCAGCGAGTTACAATAATCGATGTGGGATGTGATAAAAGCAGAGACAAGTTTCTGAGCGTTAGAAAAGGAGAGGAAGGAGCGAACACGGGATACGTGACGGAGGTGAAATTAAGAAAGGTTCGTAATGTGATTTATGAGGGTGGAATAAGAAAGGGAGGAATCAAAAATGACACCAAGATTCTTTGCAGTGGAGGCAGGTCTGATGAGATCACCACCAAGATGGACTGGGAAGGAGCTCATTTTATTAAGTAGCGCTTTAGTGCCAATTTGCAGGAGTTTATTTTGGTTGCAATTTAATTTTAAAGAGTTCTGCTCCATCCAGGTTTTAATTTCACTGCGGCAAGTTTTGAGCTGAGAAAACTCTGATGAAGTTCCACTTTTAACATTGAAGTAGAGTTGAGTGTTGTCTGCATATAAATGATAGCCCAGTCCATAGCTATGAATAATATGGCCGAGGGGAAGCATATAAATACAGAAGAGAAGAGGGCCGAGGACAGAGCCCTGAGGAGCTCCTTGTGTGACTGGTGCTGAGCTGGCCCTGCTATTGCCAAGACTAACAGACTCTTGCCTATCAGTCAGATAGGACTTGAACCACTGGAGGGCAGTGCCAGAGATACCCAGCATGTTCTCCATTCTGGACAGTAGAATGTCATGTCTGACCCGAGTGTCAAATGCTGTACTGAGGTCTAACAGAATTAATATATAATATAAATAGTTTATCTCTCTTTCTTTCTCTCTCTTTCTCTCCTTCTGTGAGTTTTGCCTTCCTTCCGCCTGACTCTGACTACCTGAGGTATGCCGGTGGACTACTTAAGCTGGACCTGGGAGTACTTCTGGTGACACGTCATGGCTTGTTGGAAGCACATATAGAAATCAGGGAGGACCCTCCTGGCTACACCCACTATCGTCACCCAAGGACCAATACTTCAGACTCCAGTTCCCATGTAGCCCTGCAGGATGTCCAAACTGGGACTACTGGTGAGGAACACTGCCGCCTATTAATTTAGGGGATGAGCTGCTCCCAGCTTCCTGCTCTCATCAGTCTGTTGTTCCTTCTGTTATCCCGGCCAGGAGGTAATGAGAAGTCAAGCAAAATGACCCCATTTATTGGCTAACTAAAAAGATTAGAACATGCAAAAAAGAGGCCTGAGTTGCCTCGAAAGCTTTTATGTTCTAATCTTGTTAGTTAGCCAATAAATGGGGTCATTTTGCTTGACTTCTCATTACATCCATAATGGTGAACACGGTATAACACCTCAGTACTCCAGCCAGGATGTCCTGGCCGGGTAATGTCGGTAACCAGGCCATTCTCCATTATGGCTTACCAACTGGACAAGAATTCCTCCTCCATCCTGGCCGGGATATTCTTCTGGGCATTCACAACACAAAGGCAGAATCGGCGTGAGGCCTCCACAAATCGCCATACTAGGGACAGGCCAGGATCTTCACTGGCTAATCCAGCAGAGGCTCATCCAAACTCAGCCAGGCACCAATGACAAGTTGCTGGCTTCAGCCCTAGCAGGCCCAAAAATAGGGAGCTGGCAAAACAATAAGAAATATAACAAAAAGAATATAAAAACGTTACAAGAGGAGGGATTACCATCAACTCATGGTTTGTAGTAAAAGGAAAAAAGAGGAGTTTTTATAAGTGAAAGATTTATTTACAATAATAGCAAAATACAGAAAAACACTCGGCGGAGCAGAAAGTGGCACAAGGAGTTGCCTAAAAATGTAATTCTAAACAAGCAAGTCCAAATGAAATCTAATCAACAGAATCCATAAGACAGAGTGAGAATAATCAGAAAATCCAGCAACAATACAATAAATAGCAACGCTCACAAACCCCGCAATAAACACAAGACGTCCCCACTGCTGTTATGCTTCAGAAGCACCAAAATGGTGTGAGGCTTGAAAGAAAGCACACAAAATCATGAAAAAGTCCCAAAAATCCTCGCTGTTGGGGGTCCGTCAAACCTGGCTAGTAACAAGAGCAAACACGGACTCCCTATGAATTACAAAGATTCATTTTTCCCCAAAAAATGTTTTCTACTAACCAAAAGCTCTGTGGAGCACAAAAGGCAAAAAACAACTGCCTGGAAAGGCAAAGGCAAAACAAGGTGAACGAAATCCAGAGAGTGGTCAAGAAAAGAGAATCCACAAAAAGCACAAGAAAAATCGCAAGGAAACGCTCACTAAACTCCCAAGTGTGTCCAAATGAACTGCAAGGTAATCTGGGATACCCTGCACTCTCTATAGGACTGAGGGCAGTACCTTGTGGTGATGGGCAGGTGGCCCCGCCTCTTGGGGAACCACCCACTAAACATAAGGAGCAGAGCACAATACACATTGTGTCCCACACGTGAGAGCAGGAGGCAGCTAAAGGGCTCAGGTAATTGTAATGCCATATCAGACCAGGGGGTGGCGGAGTGCACTGGTTGTTTTTCTCAATTCCTTGCTGACCCTTCCAGGGAAATCCCGCCGAGTTTGAAGACATCACTTCCAGTCCCGATGACGTCACTTCCAGTTCCGGCACACTGGATGATGTCACTTTCCAGTTCTGATAATGTCACTTCCAGTTCCTGGACCTATGATGACGTTACTTCTGGTCCCGATTACATCATTTCCGTTTTCAGCACACTGGATGACGCCACTTCCATTTCTGACAACACCACTTCTGGTTTCCGGGCCCTATGATGACATCACTTCCGGTTCTGGCCCCCCATGATGATGTCACTTCCTCTACGGGCCTTTAAAGCTGCCATCAGGTCTGTTTTGGACTCAGTCTTGTGAAGAACTCTATTTGAAAACTCTACCTTTTGCAGCCAGGACATATTATACGGGTGGCTGCTCCAAACCGTTATTATGTCTGGTGCATTTCTTTATCACGATTGACATAAAGAAACTCAATAATCAACACAGGTGACAAAGACAATGGACAAAATAATGAAAAACCCTGCCATGGACTGGCACCCTATGATAGGCTCCAGCAGACCCCCCCCCAAGACTCTGATCAGCACAAAGCATGTTAGACAAAGACTGACTGACAACATTTGTACCCCAGCCCACTGGGGGGGAGTCACTGCTGAAACAACTCCTGAGAATTCTTGGCTTACTTTTATTGCAAGAGGGTGGTGATGCCAAGGTGGTCCCGCCATTTGGTGCTCCATCTATAAAGAACATGTGACATAAGTTAATTTAATTTACAGTACACAGTAATGAGGTTGGGAGCATGTGCTGATACAGTGCATTGCTGCACCCCCACACAACGAACCACCACATGACGATTGGGAGCCAAATGCATCCGTGCAGCAGGTGACACCTCAGCACCACACTGGAACATTGTGAGGTGTTTGACGATGGCTGGAGTGCCAATCTTGCCACCAACCCACAAGTTTTCCCTACAAAAAGACTTTCTTACAGACAGACCTCAGTATGTGCGTCTCGGGAACTGCAGGTCTGACATTGTGGTCAGCAACACAGGAGCACCGCAGGGGACTGGACTTTCTCTGGTCCTGTTCAGCCAACATACATCAGACTTCCAATACAACTCGGAGTCCTGCCATGTGCAAAGGTTCGCTGATGACACTGCTATCGTGGGCTGCATCAGGAGTGGGCAGGAGGAGGAGTATAGGAACCTAATCAAGGACTTTGTTAAATGGTGCGACTCAAACCACTTACACCTGAACACCAGGAAAACCAAGGAGCTGGTGGTGGATTTTAGGAGACCCAGGCCCCTCATGGACTCCAAGATCATCAGAGGTGACTGTGCAGAGGGTGCAGACCTTTAAATACCTGGGAGTGCAGCTGGATGATAAACTGGACTGGACTGCCAATACTGATGCTCTGTGTAAGAGAAGACGGAGCTGACTATACTTCATTAGAAGGCTGGTGTCCTTCAACATCAGCAATAAGATGCTGCAGATGTTCTACCAGACGGTTGTGGCGAGCTCCCTCTTCTACGAGGTGGTGTGCTGGGGAGGCAGCATAAAGATGAAAGACGCCTCACGCCTGGACAAACTGGTGAGGAAGGCAGGCTCTATTGTAGGCACGGAGCTGGACAGTTTGACATCCGTGGCAGAGCGACGGGCGCTGAGCAGACTCCTATCAATCATGGAGAATCCACTGCATCCACTGAACAGGATCATCTTCAGACAGAGGAGAAGCTTCAGCGACAGACTGCTGTCACCGTCCTGCTCCACTGACAGACTGAGGAGACCCCACACTATGCGACTCTTCAATTCCACCCGGGGGGTAAACGTTAACATTATACAAAGTTATTGTCTGTTATACCTGCATTGTTATCACTCTGATATTTAATATTGTTTTTTATCAGTATGCTGCTGCTGGAGTATGTGAATTTCCCCTTGGGATTAATAAAGTATCTATCTATCTATCTATCTATCTATCTATCTATCTATCTATCTATCTATCTATCTATCTATCTATCTATCATATAGTGCCTCTCATATCTATCTATCTATCTATCTATCTATCTATCTATCTATCTATCTATCTATCTATTATATAGTGCCTTTCACATCTATCTATCTATCTATCTATCTATCTATCTATCTATCTATCTATCTATCTATCTATCTATCTATCAGTTAGAGGACTTCCTTGCAGGGCTGGATGCAGATTAACGTCATACGCAGGACAAAGCAATTGCAGGTTAAGGGCCTTGCTCAATGGACCACCTAAGTAGAGTCACTTCTGACGTTTATGGGATATGAATTGGCAACCTTCCGATTGCCAATGCAGATCCCCTGCCTCAGAGCCACTGAACATAACACCAAATATGACACATGACCCCTTGGTCATGAACTTGGGAGTTCTTAAGCAGAAAATCTACTGCAAAAAGCCCCTCAAGTGGACGGATCTGTCAATCTTTGGCTTGTTAAACATTAAAGGGCAGAAAAACAAATCTTTATAAAATCAAAGCCCTGCAGCACAACAAGATCCAAAGAGCACAAATGGTCCAGAAGGAGCTGCCTAAAACACGGGTGGGGAACTCTGGTCCTGGAGGGCCGCAGTGGCTGCAGGTTTTCATTCTAACCATCTTCTTCATTAGTGACCACTTTTTGCTGCTAATTAACTTCTTTTGCCTTCGTTTTAATTAACTTGTCTCAGACCCCTTTGTTGTTTCTTTTTCCTTAATTAGCAGCCAAACAATAATGAGACACAAAACGAGCCGCCACTTGACCAGCTCACCTGTGCCCATCACACAATATCTGAAAATAAAGAAAGGTGGTGGTCTCGGTAAGGCTGATCTCTCAGGTCACCAAAACATTTTGATGGCGTTCTTAGAAAAAAACATCAAAATCGACAGTTTTAGAAATGTCTGCTGTGGCAGAATGAGAGCAGCAACAAGCTGTAGAATTAAATAATGGGTTTGATTAACAGCAAGAATCGCCTTCTCATTAAGAGATTTGTTGGAGTGAAATTGGTTGTAGTTTGAAATCAGAGTTTAGTTTCAGTTTTCCATCTCATTTCTGTTTGGTTGTCATTTAATGAAGAAAGGAATAAATTCAGATGACTGAATCCTTAAAAACAGGGCCATTAAAATGATGGGAAAAGGAGTTAATTAGCAGTGAAAACTGGTCACCGATTAGGAAAAAGGGGTTAGAATGAAAACCTGCAGCCACTGCGGCCCACCAGGCCCGACAACCCGGTCTAAAATAACAAAGGCAACACAAAGCACACAAGACAAGACAAAAACAGAACGTAGAATTAAAAAAAATACAGATTATCAGTCTTCTTCTCCTTCTTTCGGCTGCTTCCGTTAGGGGTTGCCACAACGGATCATCTTCTTCCTTATCTTTCTGTTCTGTCACACTTGTCACCTGCATGTCCTCTTTCACAACATTCATAAACCTTCTCTTAGTCCTTCCTCTTCCCTGGCAGCTTTATTCTTAACATCCTTCTCCCAATATATCCAGCATCTCTCCTCTGCACATGTCCAAACCAACACCATCTCGTCTCTCTGACTTTGTCTCTAAACCGTCCCACCTGAGCTGACCCTCTAATGTCCTCATTTCTAAACCTGTCCGTCCTCGTCACCCCCAATGCAAATCTTAACATCTTTAACTCTGCCACCTCCAGCTCTGTCTCCTGTGTCACCGTCTCCTGCCCATATAACATAACTGGTCTCACCACCGTCCTGTAGACCTTCCCTGTCACTCTTGTTGATACCCGTCTGTCACAAATCACTCCTGACACTCTTCTCCACCCACTCCACCCTGCCTGCACTGTCTTCTTCACTTCTCTTCCACACCCCCCGTTACTCTGTACTGTTGATCCCAAGTATTTAAACTCATCCACCTTCACCATCTCCTCTCCCTGCATCCTCACCATTTCACTGACCTCCCACTCATTCACACACATGTATTCTGTCTTGGTGGTCCTACCGTCCTTCATTCCTCTCCTCTCTAAAGCAGATCTCCACCTCTGCAGGGTCTCCTCAACCTTCTCTCTACTCTCGCCACAGATCACAATGTCATCAGCAGACATCACAGTCCACGGGGACTCCTGTCTAATCTCGTCTGTCAACCTGTCCATCACCATTGCAACTAAGAAAGGCCTCAGAGCCGATCCCTGATGTAATCCCAGCTCCGTCACTCCTACCGCAGACCTCACCACAGTCACACTTCCCTCGTACATATCCTGTACCACTCTCACATACTTCTCTGCCACTCCCGACTTCCTCATACAATACCACAGCTCCTCTCAGTCATCCTTTCATTTGCTTTCTCCAGGTCCACAAAGGCACAATGCAACTCCTTTTGGCCTTCTCTGTACTGAATATCCTCAGAGCAAACATCTCATCTGTGGTGCTCTTTCCTGACATGACACCACACTGTTGCTCACTAATCATCACCTCACTTCATAACTGAGCTTCCACTACTCTCTCCTATAACTTCATGCTGTGGCTCATCAGTTTTATCCCCCTGTAGTTACTGTAGTCCTGCACATCCCCCTTATTATCTTAAATATCGGCACCAGTCCACTTCTTCTCCACTTCTCAGGCATCCTCTCACTTTCCTAGATTCCATTAAACAATCTGGTTAAAAACTCCACTGCCATCTCTAATAAACACTTCTATACTTCCACAATGAACTGCAAGGGACTGAGTGCTCCTTCAGCCTTTATTGATGTTGAATGCAGTCCCTTGATGGTGATGGACAGGTGGCCCCGCCTCCTGGGGAACCACCCACAAAACACAAGACGCACGGAAACACAGACATAAATGCATAGAAATAACATTATACATAAAACAAATGACCTGTGGTGGATTGGCACCCTGCCCGGGGTTTGTTCCTGCCTTGCGCCCTGTGCTGGCTGAGACTGGCTCCAGCAGACGCCCGTGACCCTGTGTTAGGATATAGTGGGTTGGATAATGACTAACTAACTGACAAAACAAATAAAAAGCATATAATAATGTAAGCAATCATCACAAGTAATAATATTAACATAAACAAAAGAATCCAAAATGAACAAAAGAGACAGAAAGGAAGAATTTGAACATCAGCCTGGCTCATGCATAACACACTCGAAATCAACATAAACGACAACAGAATACATAAAGACATGACATTCCATAACAAAAATGGCAAAAGGCAAACATGAAAGTATAAAGGGGATGCCGAAAAAGGCAACCCAGTTCAAAGAAATCCAAAGAGCTGTAAGACAAAAGGCAGACAACAATAACGAGTTGGGGCACCAATGGTGATCCCCCATGTAATTGAAATGGTTGGCAAAGGCAATGACATAAAAATAATAGGTGGTGCTATGACATTCTTAGAAATACTCAAATCAGTTCTGGGTAATGATGGGCCAGAGCCTTTCCAGACAGCACTTAGCACAAGGCAGGAGCCAACCCCAGACAGGGTGCCAGCCCATTGAATGGCTAATAATATACGGTACTATATATAATAATACAGTAATGACTGAGTAAAGGGTGACCCGAACTGCAGAGGAGGAGCATATTGTAGGTCAGCTCAACAGTCCCTGAGAGCAAACATGGAGTCTCGACAGGTGTGGTAGGACCCCCGAGTTCTGGTGTATTCACCATCCAAGGGTCAAATCCGTCCACAAGATAACGTAATAAATAAATGAACATCCAGGCTGATTGTGTGCCAGCAGACTTCAGGCCTGTCAGCCATTTGATCCCTTGAGATCGTTTCATCTTCTCCTCCACCAATAAAAAAAGAAAATCTTCTTCCAGGCTCCACTGCTGTTTCTTAGATTGAAACAACTTGAAACAGCCCAGTTCCCTGCGGAGTGCCTACCTGCCCGGAGGGGAGGCTGTGTGCCAGTTTGGACTGCCGTTATTTGGCCTACATTTCCTCCTGCTAAGGTGAGTTATTTTTCACTATGGGGAGCATCCCATAAGAGCCCCTTGGTAGTCTGCTTAGTCTATCATATTGGAGTTAAACTAAAACCAAGCACTTTGGACACTGGTGTGGCACCATATTTGTTACACCACAAAAGGGGATGAATTCCTAGACCTGGTTTTGAAACATGTACTGTCTCCTTATTCAGTGTATTGTGGTGTGGTGACACACTTGTCACCACTAAGAGGCATCAGTGATGAATTCTTAGATGTCTGCTCTGAATGGCGGAGGGCAGGAACATATGCAACACGTATGACTACCCGACTCAGGGTATTGCGTAGAGAACCTTGGGAACTGGTGTGGCACTATACTGTCACCACAAGGGGGCACCAGTGATGAATTCCTAGCCCTCTACTCTGTATTGTGGAGGGCAGAGAGATTGGAAAAACAGATTTTGTACCGAGAGTATTGTGTTTAGCATGTTGGGTACTGGTGTGGCACCATATTGCCACCACAAGGGGGCACCAGTGATGAATTCCTATACCTTTGCTGGGTGTGGTGAATAGCAGAAAGATTTGAAACATTTACCGTTTCCTTATTCAGTATATTGTAGTGTTGTCACCACTAGGGGGCATCAGTGATGAATTCTTAGATGTCTGCTCTATATGGTGGAGGGCAGGAACATATGCAACACTTATGAGTGCCTGACTCAGTGTATTGCATAGAGCACCTTGGGAACTGGTGTAGCACCATTCTGTCACCACAAGGGGGCACCAGTGATTAATTCCTAGCCCTCTGCTCTGTATTGTGGAGGGCAGAGACACTGGAAAAACAGATTCTGTGCCAAGAGCATTGCTTTTAGCATGTTGGGTACTGGTGTAGCACCATACTGTCACCACAAGGGGGCACCAGTGAATAGCAGAAAGATTTGAAACATTTACTGTTTCCTTATTCGGTATACTGTGGTGACACACTTGTCACCACTAGGGGACACCAGTGATTAATTCCTAGACCTCTGCTCTGTATGGAGGATGGCAGAAAGATCTGCAACACTTATGAGTGCCTGACTCAGTGTATTGCTTAAGGCATCTTAGGAACTGGTGTGGCACCAAACTGTCACCACTTGGGGACACAAGTGAAGAATACCTAGACCTCTGCTTTGTATGGTGGAGGGCAGAGAGATCTGAATCACTATCTGCTTCCTTACCCAGAGAATTGAACCTTGGGTACTGGTGTGGCATCATGGTTTTTATCACAAGGGGGCATCAGTGAGGAATTCCTGGACCTCTGGTCTGTATGATGGAGGGCACAGGGATCAGAAATGCTTACAGGTTTCTTATGCAGACTGTTGCATATAGAATGTTGGGTACTGGGGTGGCACCATATTGTCACTACAAGGGGGCACCAGCGATGAATTGCTAGACCTCTATTCAGTATGATGGAGGACAGAGAGATCAGAACACTTAGAGGTTCCTTACCCAAAGTATTGCATTTTATACCTTGGGTTCTGCTGTGGCATCACACTTGCCACCACAAGGGGGCACCAGTGATGAATTTCTAGACTTTTGCTATAATTGGGGGAGAGGAGAGATCTGCAACACTTATGAGTGCCTGACTCAGTGTATTGCTTATAGTATCTGAGGAACTCGTGTGACACCACACTGTCACCACTTGGGGACACAAGTGAAGAATTCCTAGACCTCTGCTTTGTATGGTGGAGGGAAGAGAGATCTGAATCACTATCTGCTTCCTTACTAAGAGTATTGAACCTTGGGTACTGGTATGGCACTACATCTTCACCACAAGGGGGCACCAGTGAAGATTTCCTAGACCTCTGCTTTGTTATGGTGGAGGGTGAAGAGGTCTGGAGTGTTCAGCCACTCTTTTCCTTTGCAAAGGGACACTTTCAGCTATAAGATCTCCTCCAGGGTCTCACTGAGAGTCAGAGGTGGGTACTGGACTGGTGACCTGGAGTTCAACACTTTAATTAGTTTGTTACCTTTAGGCAGGTCTCATTTGAATATATAGTGGCCTCATGAGTTTAGAAGAGCACCTCTGGATCCTCGAGAAATGAAGCGTACAACTCCACCATATGAGGTTGGGGTCAAGCGGTGAGCTGTAGCCTTCATATTCTAGAAGCAGAGTGGCCCAGACAGAGTGGAAAACAGAAAAGTAGGAACAGTGCGGGCAAGTAAACACCACAGCACGTGTGGGACAACACAGATTTGTGTCTTCTTTTATTTTATTCATCTCTTCTTTGTCTTCTTAAATGTTCTTTGACGGCTTTTTTCGGCTACATGGGTGGCGCCACGTCCCCCCATTACCTGTAAGCTGACTGAGTCGTGCAACAGACGAGAGGATAGCTGAGGCAGCCGTGAGCCTCCTTTGTGCATTATTAGATTCACAATCGTCAGATTATCTCAACGTGAGCCACCACAGCTCTGCTGATGACTCACAACTGCATTCATCAATAGCGCCTGATGACCCCGACTCTCTCGATTCACTGACCCCAATGTCTTACTTGTGTTTCTGAATGCATGAGTAAAACTAAATAAGGAGAAAACAAAAATCTTAGTGACTGGCAAAAATGGATATACAGATGACGCCCAAAAATTACGGGGGGTTACATTCCTAGAGAACCCGCAAATTGTGAAAAACCGTGAATTTTGGATGTGGTCAGAAAATACCTATTGTCACGCATGCGCGAGTAGGAGGCCGCGGACGGACCTGAAATGGCTGCGAAGGACGTTCGCCGGTAGGGAATGGCGGGGTACTAACCTTTCTGCTCTCTCTTCTAGGAAAAAAGACACTCCGCCATCTTAACCTGACCGCAGCACGTCCACTTCCGCCCTTCCTCCGCCATCTTCCCTGACGTCAGGAATCCCGCCATCCCTCACGCCTCCTTCCCAGCATTCCTCCACTTCCGCTCCTCCTATATAAAATGGCCGCCGACGCATGTGAAGTCGTCGCGCATATGAACGATTGTTTTGTTTGTATAATTTTGACCTGAAATTGATTTCTTACTTTACAGTATATGGGGCCGGAAACCCCAACCCTTTATGCTGTCTTTGTCCTTATTTTACACTATAAATGCCTATTTTTATATTAGTTTAAACCCTAAATATGCCCCAAAACACTTTAATTTCATTTCAAACTCAACTTAATACAGTACACTAAAAAAAATGAATGTAAAGGTAAACCCGTCTACTGTACAGTACTGTACTGCTGTGTCTCCTGCAGTGCTAGAATAAAGTGTAAAATACCGATGTTACCCCATATGTACCGTAATTCATGCAAGAGCGTTATCTTTGGTATAAGGAGGGTAAATGCATAATATTTTAATAAAAATACAGTAAAGTGTACGGGTACTCACCAATAATGAATGATATTGATTGAAGATGATGATGATGATGAATTAGCTGTGCGGTACAATGAAGGTATGTAATGAAGATAATGACTGCACAGCAATGCAGAGGATTTACACCTCCTCGGGTGGTTACTGTGGCATAACTTTTTAGTTCTGGAAGCAAATCCAGTAGTTCAACCTTCTACTGGAGTGTCTTGAACTTTTTCTGGCACTGTAGGTTCATTGCCAGAAGCTTTAGATGGTGCAGGGTGTTTGGGCGACATCGTAGGGCTTTAAGAAGAACAAAACGAAAAACGCAAGAACGCTCAGCGAAACATTCGAGATAGCTACACGCGGCAAACTGTTATGATACGGGAATGCCGTGTCACAGAGCAGCAGCCAATCAGCAGCAAGGAGAAATGAATAACGCTCTCGGATTGGCTACTTTGATCATCCCAAGCTGTGTTTTCCTCTATGGTTGCTTCCTGTTCTCTCTACAGTACAGTATTGCCACGAAAAAAGCCCTAAAAAAAAAACTGTGGAGGATATTTGCGGTTTTCGCTAACAATTATTAGTTATGTTCTAAGGAAAATCCCGTAAATGACTGAGGCTGTGAACTCTGAACCACGACTTCGCAGGGGTCTACTGTAATGAGGATATTAGAATTAAACTCGATCCATTAGACATAAAAGTCAAGATGGAGGTAAAGAATTTAGGGGTAATTATTGACTCTGACCTAAATTTTAAATCGCATATTAATCAGATTACTAGAACAGCATTATTTCACTTAAGAAATATAACAAAAGTTAGATCCCTTATAACTTTTCAAGATGCTGAACAATGAGCTCACACTTTTGTTTTTAGTCGACTAGATTACTGTAATGCACTCCTCTCAGGACCACCCAAAGAAAGACATCAATCGGTTACAACGAGTGCAGAATGGAGCTGCTAGAATCTTAACTAGGAAATGAAAATCGGAGCACATCACCCCAGTCTTAGCGTCACTACACTGGTTACCCGTGTCATTTAGAATTGACTTTAAAATCCTGCTGATGGTTTACAAAGACTTCAGTAATCTGCTCCATCCTGTATCTCTGAATGCCTCTCACCTTACACTCCAAATCGTAACCTTAGTTCTTCAAATGAGGGTCTGCTTAGAATTCCAAGAGCTAAACTTAAAAGAAGTGGTGAGGCGGCCATCTGCTGTTAGGCACCTCAAATCTGGAATACGAGTTTACTGATAGAAATTCGCCAGGCTAATATGGTGGAGCACTTTAACAAACTGCTAAAAACCCGTTTTGTTAACATGGCTTTCTCACAGCTTCATTTGAGTGTAACCCTGATATTCTGTATATGCATTGAATGATCATTTCTATCATGGCTCACCCCTACTTTCTCTGCTTCTCTGTGGTGGTGATCTGCTCCATCACCACCTGATCAGGGCACTGTGAAATCCCTCCATTGATGGATTAAAGGCCAGATGTCCACATGACCACCATCATCATCAAATTCTTTCACATGAAGCTTGAAAACCACGAGGACCGATTGAGATCATTGATGTTAGGTAGAATGCCCAGTGTTGCTGGGTGGTCTCGTGGCCCCCTTGTAGATTTTATTGCTTTTTTTTTTTCTCCAGCCCTCTGGAGTTTTGTTTTTTATTGTCTTACCTGCCATCAGACCTCACTTTATTCTTTGTTATTTAGTATTGCCTAATCTTATTTTTATATTTCTATTTTTTATAAACTTTTCTTTTCTCATCTTGTAAAGCACTTTGAGCTACATCCTTCTCGAAATAAATGCTGTTGTTGTTATTATGATGGACAGCTGTCATCTGGCCCCGGCCCCCTCTCGGCCGTCATGGCCACTCAGCAGCTTTCCATGAACGTCCAGCATTGTTGGTCCGTCGCCTGCAATTTTGACGTTCGTTCTGCAAACTCTAACAGTTCCATTTTACCGCCTGCCTCTTTCATGCACTTCCTGGCAGATGCGTTGGGAAATCCGTCAATCGCAGAGTGGCATGTGTGCCCTGAGCGCCGTCCACATGCTTTATGGAAGGATTTATCAAAGTTGATGTCTAATCTCCTGGCAGCTGGCGGTGAAACGGCCAAACAGCTGGCACTGATCTGCAAGAGGCCTTCAAGTCTCCTGGTGTGTGTTGGGTAGAAAGAGGCAACTTCCCTCGCCATTTATCTGTGACCTTGGAGGAGTGGGGTCTTCTGATTAGCAAATCTACTCAAGATTTAGGGAGGTCAGTGGAGGTGCTAATAACGAGAAAACAGAGCAAGACCCTCTACTATCACTTTAACCCTTTCAGCAAAACCTGTCAACACTAATCAAATCTTCTTCACCTGGTGTATCAATCCCACCTCTTCTACTGTTAACTAACTAACCCCTCTTATCATGGCTGCTCATGGTGGGGTGCAACAAGGGAGTGATGCCAAGTGATTTTTGTTATTTTTGCATCAATCGATTTGGCCTGGAATTTCTGTGGCAAAACTATTAATGACATTGTGTTTTCAACTTTTACACCACCTCTTTGCTTTTTGAAATCATTGTTTATGATGGTTTGTCAGTTATAATTTTTAGGTATATATATATAAAGAGCCATTCCAGCCACTCGGGTCCTTAACGATGAGGATCACCCTTGGGTAGTCATGCCACATGGCTGTAGAGCCGTAACTGACGCCCCCTCACAATGCAGGTAATGTGCCTCACTGGGGACTCCATGAGTAACACAAAGTCAAACTAGTGGTGCCCAAGGATTCTCCAAAGAGACACAGTACCGAAGGAGTCCAGTGTTCGTTTCAGGTCACTGGGTAGCGTCCATGTCTCACAACCATAGAGCAAAACAGGAAGCACCAGATCTCTAAAGACTTGGACCTTCGTCCTTTTGCTGATATCAGGAGAGCCACACACCCATTTCCAGCGACATCATGACGCCACATGCTTTCTCAATCTGTCAACTTCTTTAACAGGTTTGACCACCCTAATCCACTCTCACCTTGGACTACTGCACCCTCCACCCATCCTTCTGCTGATACCAGCATAGGAGAGAGTTTCCCCCCACCCACAATTACAGCAGCCCAGGTGAGCAGAGAGCTGAGAAGACTTTGTGCCAGCAAAGCAATGAGTCCAGATGGAGTATCGCCACGACTGCTGAAGACCTGTGCGCTGGAGCTGGGGAGTCCTCTACAGCGCATCTTCTATATAGGAGCCTAATCAAGGACTTTGTTAAATGGTGCGACTGAAACCACCTACACCTGAACACCAGCAAAACCAAGGAGCTGGTGGTGGATTTTAGGAGGCCCAGGCACCTCATGGACCCCGTGATCATCAGAGGTGACTGTGAAGAGGGTACAGACCTATAAATACCTGGGAGTGCAGCTGGATGATAAATTGGACTGGACTGCCAATACTGATGGTCTGTGCAAGAGAGGACAGAGCTGACTATACTTCATTAGAAGGCTGGCGTCCTTCAACATCTGCAGTAAGATGCTGCAAATGTTCTACCAGATGATTGTGGTGAGCGCCCTCTTCTACGCGGTGGTGTCCTTTTGAGGCAACATAAAGAAGAGGGACAAACTGGTGAGGAAGGCAGGCTCTATTGTAGGCACAGAGCTGGACAGTTTGACATCCGTGGCAGAGCGACGGGCGCTGAACAGACTCCTGTCAATCATGGAGAATCCACTGCATCCACTGAAGAGGATCATCTCCAGACAGAGGAGCAGCTTCAGGGACAGACTGTTGTCACCATCCTGCTCCACTGACAGACTGAGGAGACCCCACACTATGCGACTCTTCAATTCCACCCGGGGGGAACTCTATCTATCTATCTATCTATCTATCTATCTATCTATCTATCTATCTATTATATAGTGCCATTCACTCTATCTATCTATCTATCTATCTATCTATCTATCTATCTATTATATAGTGCCTTTCACTCTATCTATCTATCTATCTATCTATCTATCTATCTATCTATCTATCTATTATATACAGTGGTGTGAAAAACTATTTGCCCCCTTCCTGATTTCTTATTCTTTTGCATGTTTGTCACACAAAATGTTTCTGATCATCAAACACATTTAACCATTAGTCAAATATAACACAAGTAAACACAAAATGCAGTTTTTAAATGATGGTTTTATTATTTAGGAGAAAAAAATCCAAACCTACATGGCCCTGTGTGAAAAAGTAATTGCCCCCTGCACCTAATAACTGGTTGGGCCACCCTTAGCAGCAATAACTGCAATCAAGCGTCTGCGATAACTTGCAATGAGTCTTTTACAGCGCTCTGGAGGAATTTTGGCCCACTCATCTTTGCAGAATTGTTGTAATTCAGCTTTATTTGAGGGTTTTCTAGCATGAACCGCCTTTTTAAGGTCATGCCATAGCATCTCAATTGGATTCAGGTCAGGACTTTGACTAGGCCACTCCAAAGTCTTCATTTTGTTTTTCTTCAGCCATTCAGAGGTGGATTTGCTGGTGTGTTTTGGGTCATTGTCCTGTTGCAGCACCCAAGATCGCTTCAGCTTGAGTTGACGAACAGATGGCCAGACCTTCTCCTTCAGGATTTTTTGGTAGACAGTAGAATTCATGGTTCCATCTGACACAGCAAGCCTTCCAGGTCCTGAAGCAGCAAAACAACCCCAGACCATCACACTACCACCACCATATTTTACTGTTGGTATGATGTTCTTTTCTGAAATGCTGTGTTCCTTTTACGCCAGATGTAACGGACATTTGCCTTCCAAAAGTTCAACTTTTGTCTCATCAGTCCACAAGGTATCTTCCCAAAAGTCTTGGCAATCATTGAGATGTTTCTTAGCAAAATTGAGACGAGCCCTAATGTTCTTTTACTTAACAGTGGTTTGCGTCTTGGAAATCTGCCATGCAGGCCGTTTTTGCCCAGTCTCTTTCTTATGGTGGAGTCGTGAACACTGACCTTAATTGAGGCAAGTAAGGCCTGCAGTTCTTTAGACGTTGTTCTGGGGTCTTTTGTGACCTCTCGGATGAGTCGTCTCTGCGCTCTTGGGGTAATTTTGGTCGGCCGGCCACTCCTGGGAAGGTTCACCACTGTTCCATGTTTTTGCCATTTGTGGATAATGGCTCTCACTGTGGTACGCTGGAGTCCCAAAGCTTTAGAAATGGCTTTATAACCTTTACCAGACTGATAGATCTCAATTACTTCTGTTCTCACTTGTTCCTGAATTTCTTTGGATCTTGGCATGATGTCTAGCTTTTGAGGTGCTTTTGGTCTACTTCTCTGTGTCAGGCAGCTCCTATTTAAGTGATTTCTTGATTGAAACAGATGTGGCAGTAATCAGGCCTGGGGTGGCTACAGAAATTGAACTCAGGTGTGATACACCACAGTTAGGTGATTTTTTAACAAGGGGCAATTACTTTTTCACACAGGGCCATGTAGGTTTGTATTTTTTCTCCCTAAATAATAAAAACCATCATTTAAAAACTGCATTTTGTGTTTACTTGTGTTATATTTGACTAATGGTTAAATGTGTTTGATGATCAGAAACATTTTGTGTGACAAACATGCAAAAGAATAAGAAATCAGGAAGGGGGCAAATAGTTTTTCACACCACTGTAGTGCCATTCACTCTATCTATCTATCTATCTATCTATCTATCTATCTATCTATTATATAGTGCCTTTCACTCTATCTATCTATCTATCTATCTATCTATCTATCTATCTATCTATCTATCTATCTACAGTATCTATCTATCTATCTATTATATAGTGCCTTTCACTCTATCTATCTATCTATCTATCTATCTATCTATCTATCTATCTATCTATCTATCTATCTATTATATAGTGCTTTTCACTCTATCTATCTATCTATCTATCTATCTATCTATCTATCTATCTATCTATCTAATCAAGTCATTTCACCTTCCAGAGCTCAAATTGATGAAAAGTAAAAATAGCTCTTGAACTTGAAAAACATCTTTGGATTAGGTGCATTATGAAAGGCACTATATATAATCACAGAATTATTGTTGCAATTGCCATTGCTAATGTCTTTGTATGATTCTGATTGAGTCATTTCACTGACTAGAGCTCCCATTGAAGACATTCAGAAACAATTAAACTGACGAAGAAGACAAACGCTGCAAAAGGAGTTGGGGGTATCAACATAGTAGCCTCGTATACTTAGAATTTAGTAAGAAAACAACAGTCGTCTTTACAGACTCGAGTTCACAATAGAACTGAAGGCAAAAGGGATGAGTGGTGGTTTATATAGAGGGTAGACAGGGGGACCAGTAGAGTAGAAACCGGAAATAACTTCAGCGGAGGAGGAGTCACCAGTCAGCTGGTCTACTGAAGGAGAAAGAGAGAAAGGATCAGAGCACAGCACCAAACTCTGGCTCTGCATGTATTTACACTGATTCAAGCCGGTAAGCTGTCTCCCATGCACATACGCATGACACCATAAAGCAATATAACGTTAAATCCACTATGAAAGGCGCTATATAAAGCCACAAAGTCATGATCTCAGCCTCTCTGAAAAGGCCTTATGTGATGCTGATCAGGTCAATTCACCTTTCAGAGGTGACATTCTCGCCATACAGGTAGAGTGATATTTAACCTGTAAAGAATATTAATACTGTATCCAATATGAAAGACACAGTATCTCTATATTTTGTCACACATGTGCGAGTAGGAGGACGTTGTAAGGACCAAATGAGGGTAATTTCACGCCAGGCCAGGTGGTGTCAGGGTGCACTAAACCTTCTTCTGTTGTGTCTACAGATCTGACGTGGGAAAACCTGTCTGACTCATCCCTGAAGACGTCACTTCCGGTTCTGACACCTGAAAGAACGTCACTTCTGGTTATGACGTCAGAAGAAGGTCACTTCCGGTTTCCACATGTCACTTCCGGTCCGGGCATTTAAAGCCACCGTTTTTACAACCAGTATTCAGTTCACATTTGGACTCCACTGAAGACACTTCAGTGTGATTTTCAAAACTCAGTGCAGCCAGGGATAATACACGGGTGGCTGCCCTAAACCTTTTTGAGGGTGTCGAGTCTGATCATCCATCCATCCATTATCCAACCCTCTATATCCTAAATACAGTGTCACAGGGGTCTGCTGGAGCCAATCCCAGCCAACAAACCTGGGGCAGGGTGCACACACGAGCACACACACACACCAAGCAAACTGCAGGGAGGATCTGGGAAGCGAACCCGGGTCTCCTAACTGCGAGGCAGCAGCGCTACCCATTACGCCACCGTGCCGCCCGAGTCTGATCATTTGACAATATTTAAAATCCAACGTCTGTCTGCTTTTCACGAGAGAACTACTTAGTGGATTTTTTCTAAAACTAGGGGCTTTGCCCCCTGCTCGCTTTGCTCGCCAACCCCCGCCTGTGCTACACACCAGCCACTTCACATCTCTGAGTTTCCCCAAACAACAAATCTTCTATTTCTCGCAGATACGCCTCTTCATTGGGAAGAAACACTACTTTTCCCCGATGGCAACATGAATTAGATGATCTACAAGTCTCAGACTTAAAGTTTAAAGGCGAACAATAA